>NC_062271.1:4869375-5178750 GCF_916048215.2 Malus sylvestris | reverse complement strand
TCAGTGTTTTTTAATTTTGTATTTTGTTGAATGTTAAACCTAACTATATTGAATGATTTGATGCTATACAGATTGTTCATTTCCATTCTTTGGAGAAACCGACGGTGGAGGATTTTTGTTTAGAATTGTTAGTACTTAATCGTTGTCCCTCATAGTTGGACTGTCCATCTTTGTTTTATTGTTTGGTGCCAATGCTATAACTGTTTTTTTTCTTTGTACTTTTCTAGGTCAAAGCTACACACTTATGATGATGTGGTGGAAAAATTAGCTCACCACATTGGTTTGGAGGATCCTACCAAAATCAGACTCACTGCACATAACTGCTATTCTCAACAACCTAGGGCCCAACCCATCAAATATCGGGGAGTAGAGCATTTAACAGAAATGTTAACTCATTACAATCAAGTAAGTGCATCGTATTGGTCTCCTCTGTTGTTTAACTCTCTCTCATAAGCATCATGTGGTGTGGGTACTAATTATGCTTTGCCTTTGACAGACCTCTGATATTTTGTACTATGAAGTCTTTGAAATTACCCTGCCAGAATTGCAAGATCTGAAACATCTAAAAGTTGCTTTTCATCATGCTACAAAAGATGAGGTTCATGTAAAATTTGGTCTGCATCTTCTGCGTGTGGACGATTGTGCACATCATAATCTTGTGTTATTTGTTTGCAGGTGGAGATTCACAGTATTAGATTGCCTAAACAGAGCATTGTTGGGGATGTGATTAATGTACTTAAAACGAAGGTGAAGTCTCTCTCTCTCTCTCTCTATGCATTCCATGTATTATCCATGACTTGCCATCTAAAAATTTCTGCCAATTGTATGAGAAGTCCTCTGTTTGTTTTTAGTTTTTCATTTTTTGTTCAGGAAAGCTAATGATGCTTATCATACATTACTTTAGGGCTGCAGAGCTTGTAAAAAATGTGACCTTTAATTGAAAACTACTCTTTTCCCTTCCTTCTGCTGGTTTCTGTACTTTCTGTCCTTTATAGTTGCCAATAATAGATTACACTCAACTTGCAGTGGTGATCATTACTTGACAAAAGTGGTAGAAATTGTTATCACCGCCTCTTAAACAGTTTTCTTATAATGGATCTCTCTCAATGTGTGGTGTACCTGAAACAGGTAGAGTTGTCTCATCCAAATGCAGAACTGCGACTGCTTGAGGTTTTCGATCACAAGATCTACAAGGTAATTACTGCTGGTATGCCTGATGTATCAGCATGTTAGCTATTTTTTTCTGGTCTTAAGTTATTGTAGCATGCCTCATTTGTGATGCTGATTTGGTATCATGATGCTTTTGCTTATTTTCAGGATCTTATTGTATATGAATCCCTTCTACTGTATAGGACTGATGTAATTTTGTCTGATGTAGTAGCAGTAGCACTCATAATTCCTTGTGTTCTTTTTCAGATCTTCCCAAACAGTGAGAAAATTGAGAATATTAATAACCAGTACTGGACTTTGCGTGCAGAGGAGGCAAGTCCCTTTTCCCCCTCTTCTTTATTTAGTTTTATTTTGAAGAGTTTCTGGTTTAACTCTGTTGAAATTTTTTATATAGCTTTATGGGCAAGGTTCGTAATTCTGTTTGTTTTCACTTTCTGGATCAACATCCCATCAACATCCCATCAATATCCCTTTTTTTTTTCTTTTTCTTTTCTTGTGTAACAGATTCCAGAAGAAGAGAAAAACTTGGGTCTCTATCGTCGCTTGATTCATGTTTTCCACTTCACGGTTACTGTATTGAACCAGATGGTAGATGTAAACTATTTGATTACTGTTAAAGATGATTTTACCCAAAACTGTGATTTTTCGAATTGGTCATATTCTTATTATTTGTACATTTTACAGCAAGTACAAAATTTTGGGGAACCTTTCGTATTGGTTATCCATGAAGGGGAAACTTTAGCTGAAGTTAAAATAAGGATACAAAAGAAATTGCAAGTCCCGGATGAGGAGTTCTCAAAGGTACTTGACCCATGCCTTATATTCATTGGGATGGGGTCACTAGAGGAAAAGAATGTTCATTCGCATGTATAAATGATCTTTTATTTTGCTTCCTTGTCGATTTCCCCATTTGTTGTGCAGTGGAAGTTTGCATTCTTGTCACTTGGTCTTCCAGAGTACCTGCAGGATTCTGATATTGTTTCCAGACGATTTCAGGTGTATCTACGGTCTATCACAACTCGTGTCCCCCTTTCTTTTATATTATGTCTGCAGGCCAATCTAAACCATGTTTATGGGTATTACCTAGGTGGATTTCTTTTTTAACTTCCAACATTTGAAATTTTATTTTCCTCAGAGGAGAGAATCTTATGCCACATGGGAGCACTGCCTTGGGTTGGAGCACTCTGATAAAGCTCCTAAGAGGGCTCACGCAGCAAATCAAGTAAGTGCTGTTGTAAATATTTCTTTTCCAACCTCTATTTGCCAGGCAGAGCCAACTCCACAAGAAGACGTAAGAATCCGACCAAGCCCACATTCATTTTAAAAAAATTTAATCTTCATAATGATCTCTGGACTCTGATGCAGGCTGCCCAAGTAACCTTAGAGTCCATGGCGTCTAATGTTGGCCATGAGACAGCAAGCAGAGAAATTGAAATGCAAAATGATGACCTGGATGGCCCTGCTTCTCCAGCAGTTGATCGAACTCTGAGAAGACTTTCTGCTGCAGAGGATCTATTGAAGTCCACTTCAGCCAGAGGACCATCAGTAGAGACTTTGGCTGCATTAGACACTGTGAGCCGTTATGCAAGGAGCAGCCTAGACACACTCTGCACGAATGGGGCTTATGAGGAGTTCAAAGCAGCCTTGAAACTTGTGACTGAACAAGGGATGATCCCTTCAACGATCACTTCCATGTTCAAGGATCTTCTTTCGTCTTTGGATGGTGAAATGCTGAAGTACGTGGCCGCAGTAAAAGAGCTTACCCAAGCTGAAGATTTTCGAGTCGAACACGAAGGGATAGAAGCTCAAATGGGACTGGCCATGCAGAAATGCCAAGAGAGGAAATACATTGTGGCCAATTATGATGCCAAGGTTACAGAACTCGAGGCTGAACTGGTCCGAGTAAAGGCAGAACGAGCTGAGGCAATGGCGAATCTAGAAACTGCTGTGGATGAAATGGAACCTCTTAAGCAGAGGTTTGCAGATAGCTCATTAAAATCTGAAAACTTGATTGTGAGGCAGGCTACCTTGACATTGCAAAAGTGTAGTTCTGTTGGAACCTGGGCCGTCCTACAAGATGCACTGAAGAAGTACTTTAAGTTTTAGAAATATTTTCCTTTGTGAATAAGCCCTTTCTTGGTCCAAAAGTTTGTATGAACATGCAAAGAAATGAACACGTCGTGCAAAATTCAGGTAACTTGTTTCCTCACATTGTTCGAGTCTGAATGGGAAGGAAGATGATTGTGCTGATGGGTGTTTTTCGTTTACACTCCTACCCCTCCTCGTTTGGTTACTCCGACAAAATTGTGTTTTTGGCTTAATCTGCACCCTGCTAAAAGTGGATCTTTGTTTAACAACCACACATTGCCTAACCAACACTTCCTTGCGGAGGAGTAGCGGCCGATCTACCTCATAGCAGAAGGAATCGGAGCTAGACTTCGAAGTAAAAAATCCAAAATTTTATAAATTAATAAAGGAAAAACCGACCTGGTGGATGGGTCGAGCTTTTCTCTTGCAATCGGGTTGTTATGACTACCAGTTGGATGTCTTGGCGGTAATGATAGGATCTTGTACTTGAACCGGTGGCTCATTCTAGGGGTTGCTATTCAGTTTTTATCATAAATGGCCTATGAAGTTTAGCTAAATTATACAATTTGGGTTGTGTCACCTATTAATGGTCCAAGTGACCAAGTTGTGATATAAGTCTGGTCGTGTGTCCTAACACCTATTATTTTAACAGGTCAAGTCACCCAGTTAAGAACTTTTGTGGTGATGGATGGAAATTTATTTCAATGAGGCAACGCTCAACAACAATCAAACAAGACCAAATGATTCGGATATAACATTTTCATGGAGAGATGAAAAATGCCAAGGTAATATTGTGTCCATGGTCGGACGAAGAGGATAGTCTAGTGATTTATAACTTTATGCTAAAACAGATCCACATGTCCTACATAAAAAATATAAATCAAAATATTAAAATCTCCCTAAAATAATCATCAAAACCTACTAAGAATAGAGTAAAATATATAGTATGAAATCGACTCATCATGGAGAGGAAGCATAGTTAACTTTCTTTGTTTTTTTTTTTTTTTGGTACAACATTTTAAGTATCTACACTAAAGGGATACAGGTCGAG
Organism: Malus sylvestris; assembly: GCF_916048215.2. Taxonomy (NCBI): domain Eukaryota; kingdom Viridiplantae; phylum Streptophyta; class Magnoliopsida; order Rosales; family Rosaceae; genus Malus; species Malus sylvestris. The sequence continues at coordinate 5,174,441 of NC_062271.1, read as the reverse complement.
ATTCGAACTTAAGATTTCTTAATTATAAGTAAAGAGGAATACTACTACATTGTAGTACTGAGTGACAACTGCTCTATCATTTATAACTTGGGTTTTGAACTTGCCATTAATTAGAGTCGAACATAATACCTTTAATTTTCAAGTGATGTAGAATATCACTAAAACGTAGTGCTAGTATAAAATTAACATTAAATAAATAAAGTATCAAAACATAATCAATGAAAAATGTAAAAATCATATTCGGGTATGGGCTGATAAGAATGATTTAGGCGGGTCGCGTGTGGTTTCTCCGAACCGTTGGCCATTCAGTAGTATAGCGATACGTTTTGCACGATTAGAGCTCTGGATTTATTGCTTTGCTCACACGAACAGATGCTTGTGCATGCCACACTCAAATTTGGTCACAGATCCAATTGCTTATAAGCACATGCATACTCTCAACACGCCGTTTCATGTGTGGACTTTATACTCTCAGCATACCGCCTCACGTGTGGAGAATTTTCAAGCTTAGCATGTGAACAACAAAAATCGGATGACGTGGGTCGGATGACGTGGAGCGGATGACGAGCCTTACATTTTGGACAACTTGCTATGATAACATGAAGAAGATTGAGATTCCATCATAAAACTAACTGACAATATGGATAGTAGCTCAATTTACTTATTTTCTCTCATCTAATTGGCCATATAGAGAGTAGTCTTACTTATAAGCCATGCAAGTCTGTTCTCCCGTCAATCCTCAACAATTTGAATTTCTAAAAAATAATAGTGGATTGCGGTTATGGATAGAGTTTTCTTCTTCTTCCTGAGTGAGTCCAAATCATTCCCCTCCTTAGTATAGTTCAGGGTAACAATGGCGTCTGACTAGAGTGTAACTGATCACATTTTCTGTAGGGTTTTTGAAATATGTAGAAAATGAATTCTGGATACTTTCGTTGAGTTTACATGTATATATAATTACAAAGAAGAACCCTAGCCATATAAAACTAGGACTCTTAACTACAAAGATAACTACTTAGAAGTAAATGAAGCCTTATCAATAATTCGTTAACAAAATAAATGGTATTTGGTGTGCTGGTAGACGCGCAATTGGAGGATCTTACGAGCATGAAACTCGGAAAATTGATAACTTTACTACTCTGAACACCAGGAATGTCTATTCTGATATCTTCATTGCTGGCGGTTATAAATGGTAATTTTTTTCTTCTTCCCTAGATATAGACCTTCATGTCAACATTCGATTTACGCACCCGAAGTTGGTTTATATATTTTTCTTCTTGGTTGATTGGATTTTGAATTGCTATGGTTTGTTTGATCAGGAGGATACTAATATTGTTGGAAGTTCAAATCAAATATAGTGGCCGAAAGTGGTGGAAAACTTTTCAGAAAGTGGTGGAACACTTTTTAGAAATTGTTGGAACACTTTTCAGAAAGTGTGAGCTACTAGCCGAAAGGTTGTGATGTTTGTTTATTAAAAGATGGTAAACACCATCATTGATTGCATGTGTGTGTGTATTTTTTTATTAAAAAGCACTTGAGTGATTTGTAACTTTTGCATGTATAATTAAGCCTCTTGTAAGACTTTAGAAAAAACCATCCGAATTCCCATTCCATTCCAATTCCCATTCTCATTTTTCAGCTTGTAACCTTTAAGAGTTATAAACTCTTCTAATATTTCAAAGTATTTTGTTATCAACAAGTTTGCCACTTCTTTCCTTTCGTTTGTCCAATTTTATTGAGAGTGATAGTGAGAGGTGTGATAAAGTTAGAAAACTTATCACCCACATATTTTTGGCATTGAGTTACTAAACTTTTAAATACCAACATTTGGTATCAGAGCCAGGTTACCTTTATGGCAAGTGCAGTAGCTATGGCATCTAACTTAGTGCAGCTCCAGGTTCCCACATTGAAGAAAGAAAATTATGAAAGATGGTGCATCTAGTTCAAAGCATTGTTTGGATCATAGGACCTATGGGAAGTTGTCAGTAATGGGTATGATGAACCCACTACTGAGCAAGAAGCTGCCTACACTATAGATCAAAGGAATACTCTCAAGGACTTACGAAAGAAGGACAAGAAGGTGCTATATCTTCTATATCAAGGATTAGAAGATTCAACGTTCGAGAAGGTTGCAAAAGCAACAACTAGCAAGCAAGTTTGGGACACTCTGAGGACAATTTACCAAGGAGTAGATCGAGTAAAAAGAGTCCGGCTTCAATCATTAAGAGCAGATTTTGAGGCTACTTATATGAAAAAAGGAGAAAACATTTCAAACTACTACTCTCGACTACTTGTAATTGTGAATCAAATGAAAAGGAATGGCGAGAAGCTTGAAGATGTTCGTGTCATGGAGAAAATCCTTCGATCCCTTACATGCAAATTTGAGCATGTGGTGACTGCCATTGAGGAATCCAAGGATTTGGAGAAAATGAGCGCAAAGGAACTGCTAGGATCCCTTCTGGTTCACGAGCAATGCATTCAGAAGAATGCAAGCCCAACAATGCTAGAGCAAGCTTTGGAGTCAAAGTTGAATATTCACAAACCAAATGGAGGTCGTGGGCAGTGGAACTCACGTTGTGGGATTTCATCCAACCTAGCACAGGACGAGCCCGAGGAAGAGGTCGAGGCTATGCACAAAACCGAGGTCAATCTCAAGAGTGGAGATCTACTAGAGGAAATGCTCATATCCAGTGTCACAGTTGCAAGCAATATGGACATTATGCCAATGACTGTTCATAAAAAAATGGTGAGCATGTTAACATGGTAGAATCAAGTGGAAATGCTGGTGAGGAATTTACAGTCTTACTAGCACACCATGATATCAGTAGCCAATAAGATGTTTGGTATTTGGACTCTGGTGCAAGCAACCACATGTGTGGAAAGAAAGAGTTTTTTGTCGAACTCAAAGATAGGCCTTATGGATCTGTGAGTCTTGGTGGCTCCTCAAAGTTTCCAGTTGAAGGCAAAGGAAAAATCAAAATCATCCAGAAGGGATGGTAGAGAAGAATACATATCCGATACCTACTACATACCAGGTATGAAGAGCAACATTCTGAGCATTGGTCAACTGCTCCAGAAAGGGCATGTTATACATATGGAGAATTTGCTTCTCACTCTCAGGAATGCAAAGAGAAAGCTTATTGCACGTATTCAAATGTCAAAGAAATGAATGTTCCTGTTGAAGTTGAACACAAATATTGGAAGCTACAACATTGGTGTGATGAAAGATGAGTCATGGAAATGGCATCTTCGGTTTGGCCATCTTCATTTCAATGGTCTAAAGTTATTGTCAAGTGGAGAAATGGTTCGTGGTCTACCCCAGATTGAAGCCACACACAATGTATGTGAAGGTTGTGTACTTGGTAAACAAGCACGACTATCGTTCCCTGTTGGTGATACATGGAGAGCAAAGGCAACACTGCAGTTAGTGCACACAGATATATGTGGTCCGTTGGATCCTATGTCCTATGGAGGTAATAGGTATTTTATTACCTTCATTGATGATTTTAGTAGGAAGACTTGGGTTTATTTTCTCAAGGAGAAGTCGACTGCCCTAAGAGTCTTCAAGGAGTTTAAGGCATTCACAGAAGCTGAAAGCAACCACAAGCTTGTGGCTGTGAGATTAGATATAGGTGGAGAGTACACCTCCAATGCTTTCCAAGCATATTACAAGGAGCAAGGAATTAGACATCAACTGACTGCTGCCTATACCCCACAACAAAATGGGATAGCCGAAAGAAAGAATCGAACCATCCTTGACATGACAAGGCCTATGCTTAAAGAGAAGAATTTGCCAAAAGAATTGTGGGCAGAAACTGTAGCTTGTTCGATTTATTTGTTGAATCGATGTCCAACAAAAAGTGTCAAGAGGATGACACCACAAGAGGCTTGGAGTGGATACAAGCCGAATGTTGCACACCTAAGAGTTTTTGGGTGTGTTACATATGCTCAAGTTCCAAAAGCCAAGAGGAGGAAGCTTGATGATCGAGGTGAAAAATGTGTGTTTGTGGGCTATAGTGAAGAGTCTAAGGCATACAAACTCTACAACCCACTAACTAGCAAACTAGTGGTTAGTAGAGATGTCATCTTCAACGAGGAAGATGCATGGAAGTGGAACAACAAAGAAGTCGGTAAAGAGAATATCGTCTCCACTGATTTTGAAGAACCAGAAGTTGTACCACCTGTCGAGTAACAACCTGCTCAAACAATCACAACAACTCCATTACACAGACATGCAAGGAGTGGCCCTACATCCAGTGAAGAAAGCAGCTCCTCAACTTTAGTGAGGCTAAGAAGTCTCACCGAGATATATGGATAAGAAGAAGAAGAAGAAGAAACCAACCTTTTCTGCTTGTATGCAGACCACGAGCCCTTCTCATTCAATGAAGCTGTGGAAGAAGATCGTTGAAGAATAACCATGGAGGAAGAAATCCATGCCATCGAGAAGAATGGCACTTGCGAGTTGACAAAGCTCCCACCAAATCAGAAGGCTATTGGTGTCAAGTGGGTGTATAAGATCAAACGCAATGCAGATGGGAGTACAAGGAGAAGAAGAAAATGTGTATCGTTTGAAGAAGGCTTTGTATGGCCTCAAGCAAGCACCACGAGCTTGGAACTCAAGGATTGATAACTACCTTCACCAAAATGGATTTCAGAAATGTCCATACGAGCATTCAGTTTACATGAAGAATGGTACAAAAGGGGAGTTCTTAATTATTTGTCTCTATGTAGATGACTTATTGTTTACAGGAAACAATGAAGCAATGTTTCGTGAGTTAAAGCAATCCATGTTCAGTGAATTTGAGATGACTGATAATGGATTAATGTCATACTTTCTTGGCATAGAGGTGAAGCAAGAAAGTGATGGTATCTACATCTCTCAACAGAAGTACATGAGAGATATATTGGAGAAATTCAATATGGACAAGTGTAATATTGTCAACACTCCAGTTGCAACTGGATTGAAGCTGTCCAAGGAAGGAGAAGGTGAGTTTGTAAACTCAACCGTGTAAAAAAGCTTGGTTGGAAGCCTAAAGTACCTTACAATCACACAAGACCTGATATAGTTTATGGCGTTGGACTCGTGAGTTGGTACACGGAAATACCTAGGGAGTCTCATTGGCTGGCCGCCAAGAGAATTTTGAGGTACATAAGAGGTACTCTAAACTATGGTCTGTTTTATAATTTTCGTGAAGATGCAAAATTATTTGGTTATTCAGATAGTGATTGGGGAGGTGACCAAGATGAAAGGAAAAGCACAACTGGCTATGTGTTTTTTCTAGGATCAACAGCTTTCTCATGGACTTCAAAGAAGCAATCAATTATTGCTTTGTCATCGTGTGAAGCCGAATACGTTGCTGTAGCCTCAACTGTGTGTGAGACAATTTGGTTAAGAAATCTGTTGAAGTCAATGTGTCATCCACAAGTGGAATCGACTGTGATTCATGTGGATAACATCTCAGCTATCAAGCTTGCTAGGAATCCAGTCCAACATGGAAGGAGCAAGCATATTGATACCAGGTTCCATTTTCTGAGGGACCACGTGAAACAAAAAACAATTGAACTTGTCCATTGTCACACGAAGGAACAAGTAGTTGACATCTTCACAAAGCCACTACCAGTTGAATCATTTCGATTGCTGCGTGAAATGCTAGGCATGAAGGTATTTTGATTTGAGGGGGCGTGTTGGAAGTTCAAATCAAATACAGTGGCCGAAAGTGGTGGAACACTTTTCAGAAAGTGGTGGAACACTTTTCAGAAATTGTTGGAACACTTTTCAGAAAGTGTGAGCTACTAGCCGAAAGGTTGTGATGTTTGTTTATTAAAAGATGGTAAACACCATCATTGATTGCATGTGTGTGTATTTTTTTTATTAAAAAGCACTTGAGTGGTTTGTAACTTTTGCATGTATAATTAAGCTTCTTGTAAGGCTTTAGAAAAAACCATCCGAATTCCCATTCTCATTTTTCAGCTTGTAACCTTTAAGAGTTATAAACTCTTCTAATATTTCAAAGTGTTTTGTTATCAACAAGTTTGCTACTTCTTTCCTTTAGTTTGTCCAGTTTTATTGAGAGTGATAGTGAGAGGTGTGATAAAATTAGAAAACTTATCACCCACATATTTTTGGTATTGAGTTACTAAACTTTGAAATACCAACAAATATTTCCAAAGGGAAGCAACAATGTGGGCTGGTTTTCCATGTACTTAGATGCTGCAGATTCTGGGACATTGCCAGACGGGTGGAGTCGATATGTTCAGTTCAGCTTGGCTGTAGTCAATCAGATCCATAGCAAGGATTCAGTAACAAAGGGTATACTTCTTTATCAGTTTAAATTTTTTTCTTTGAAATCAAAACAAGAAAGGTAAAATCAAAGCAAGAGACCAAGTGGGGCCAGCTGCCTTACTGAAGTTTTTTCCTTGATCATATGTTCAGAGTTTATGCTTTTTAATGCATTCGTCATCTAACGGTTAGATATGATATTCTCTATTTTTGGTTGCATATATAACCGTTAGATCATGAATGTATTAAGTAAATGCATGTACCGTACCCAAGTAATTAAGGGGTTTGAAAAGGTAATAGAAAATGAGGGGAAACAAATGTAGCTCACTAACAGAAAATTGCACTGGAAAAAAATGTTATTAAAAAAATTAATGCCTAATTACCTGCTGCTAGCATGTAGTGATCTTCACCAATACATTTCTCTTTTGTTAATGGTGTATGTTACAATTGTGTTAAAAAAAAAAGTTTATGTGTCCTAGAATCGATCAAGTTTTGTTCACATTTTGAGTATTTTCTGAACCTCGATTCCTGATTCTTTACATGGAGTTTCAGAAACACATCACCAGTTCTGTACAAATGAAATTGGCCTTGGATTCACCTGCTTCATGCCTCTCATTGAGCTTTATGATCCTAGTATGGGTTATCTGGTGAATGATACAGTCTTCATTTGTCTCTACGTCTAGTTAATGCTACATTGAGCGTAAGTTCTCCATTCAAGTGTACAACTAAGAGACTGAGGTCACTTAACTGACATTTTTTTTAATTTCAGATCAGGACCATAAGGTTGAAGAACGAAGAAGAAAAGGAAGAAACAAGGAGATACAAGGCACAAGTGGACTGTTATACTCTTATTAGGGTGAAGACTTCTTGTACCTACCACTGCTTGTTTAGAAGTGCTACTACAGGTATTTGGTTTACATCCAAAAATTACGGCAGACGGAATTTATTTATATGGTCAGTTTCTCAAGACGTGGACCTGGAAAAACAGATTGAAAGGGACATATATTTTGACCTTGTGGACCATGACAAAATTCGTAGTTTTCCTATTAAAAAAAAGATGCACTTTTGGCGTTTCAAGGTACAGACAGTAGTACCTCAGATTTCCGAATTCAGTTGTGTTATTACCATTAGAATTCTAATTTTGAAATGGTTCACAGGAGGACGTTGCAGAAGAGTTTGGAATACCAGTGCAATTTCAGCGCTTCTGGTATTGGGTTAAGAGAAAAAACCAAACATATCGCCCTTGTCGACCATTGACACCCAAGGAGGAATCACAATCTGTATTTACTTTACACTTCATTTCTGGTAGATGCAAAATCCCCAATACAGGCTGCGGGAACTTTACCTGCTTTTTAGTGTTCTTGGTTATTGTCGAGTTAGTGTTACGTCAATCATAAGTTCTGCTTTCAAGTGTCCATCTAAGAGACTGAATTGTCACTCTGTTTCATTTCAGACAAGTTTGAAAAGAAAAAAAGAACAAGAGGAGGAGGACGACGAAAAATGGCATAAGACACAAGCTCAACTTTATACTATCATTAAGGTTAAGACTTCTTCTCTTTCCCCGCTTTCACCATTACTTTTTCAGAAGTGCTAGTACAGGGACTTGATGTACATCAAAGAATTATGAGAGAGGCTATTTATTAATATGCTTAGGTTGCTCGAGATGAGAATCTGGTAAAACAAATTGGAAGGGAACATACTTCGACCTTGTGGACCATGACAAAGTTCGTAGTTTCCCCATTAAGAAACAGATTCCCGTTTATGTTTTCAAGGTACGGCAGTACAGGTTCACTTTTCGGCATTCATGTCTGGTTTTTCCTTTTATACCCTTTCGGGTTTGTGTAATTGATGATTGTTGAGGGCAGCAGATTCTTAATTCAGTTTGAAATGGTTCCCAGGAGTGGTTGCACAAGAGTTTGGCATACCAGTGCAATTTCAGCGGTTTTGGATTTGGGCCAAGAGACACAACCACACATACTGCCCCATTCGACCATTGACACCCGAAGAACAATTACAATCAGTAATTACTTTACACTTTCTACTTTTTAAGTGCCCAATGAATGGATTTGTTGGAAGTCCATATTTGAAATGATCAGAAGACTAGTAGTGTTTTGATGTGCTTATTGTTTCCTTTCACAGCTTCGTATATGTTCCTTATGCGTGCTAATCAAGACCTTTTGCTTCGTAGGTCGAAAAATTGAAGGTCTACATAAACAGCACAAAAATTCAGAGATAATGTTGTTTTTAGAAGTAGAGCTTGGGCCGGAATCCAGTCTCTATCATTGTGTTGACCTATGGTTTGAGATTTACTTGCAGCTACAATTTCTGTACGGAAGATGTTTTCTTATGATTTTCTTGCTTCGATGCAATTCTCCAGGATAAACGTCCTATTCCTCCGCCTGAGAAAACCAAAGAAGATATCTTGCTTTTGTTTAAGCTTTATGAACCGGAGAAATAAGAACTACGGTACCTCTGGCTCTTTCTGCTGAGCTAAATAGTTTTTCCTTTTAATTCATTGTTTGTGATTAAGTTTCTTTTGTGTATACCAGTTTCGTTGGTAGGTTTTTTGTGAATATTTCTAGCGAGCCAGTAGAGATTTTAGCAAAATTAAATCAACTGGCTGGTTTTTCCCGAGGAAGAAATTGAACTTCATGAGGTCTATTTCACATCTATTTTTTTTAGCAAATAGCCGTGTCATAACTATCAGATGCACGTTTCGGTTACCTGTTTTTATGCTACATTCAGGAAATAAAGTTCGACCCAAGGGACAGGTGTGATCATCTCGGCAAGAGGACCTCATTTCGATTAAGTGAGGTAAGTGTTGCTATATTGCAAGCTTGGCATATTGCAAACAAGTGCCTGAAATAGGAATGAACAGTTTTGCTGCTATCCGGATTGCTAGGTAAATATTAGTGCTTTGTTTTTCCGATTGAAGATGGGGACATTATCTGCTTTCAAAAATCCACTCCACTTGAAAGCGAAGAAGAATGTTTATATCTTGACGTCCTTTCATTTTTGGAATATTTAAATAAAATCCTGGTACAGGATGTGGAAGCTTTTACATGTTTTTCGCACCTCCTTTTACTTGTTTCGGGTGGACTGTCATTACGGTATTATAAGAGTTGCCTTAGGTTTTCTAAACCTAACTATATTGACCATTGAGTGATTTGGAGTTCTATAGATCGTTCATTTCCGTTCTTTGGAGAAGCCAAACGAGGATGATTTTATTTCAGAATTGTGAGTACTTCTGTCTAGAACCATTGTCCCTCATAGTTGATAAAGGTTTGTTTGTTTTGGATGATTTTGGTTATATTTTGGATCGGTTTCTTAGCAGAGAATGGAGAGGACTTGGAGATGTGATTGACTGCTTGATTGGCTATGTAAAATGCAGCAGCTCAGATTTCATTAACTAAGGGAAATGTAGTAGGGTATGGTGCATTGCCATGACCCATACTTGTGTAAAAAGGTGATTGACAAGAGGCTTAACAACCATTTTAACCTTACTACTCCATATTTAATCATAGTCCTTCATTTGGGTTTTAAGGGACCTAATATGGAGTGTACACTTGTCACTCACACACTCACACATTCATTTAAACAAAAACTAGCCGTTGGAAGCTTTAACCCTTTATTTCTTCTTTCTTCTTCGATGTAGATAGAAACCATGCTCGGGAGCTCCTTGCTGCCTTCGATCCTTCGACTTCAGAAGCTGTTTAGCTTCCAAAACTCCCTTCTAAACTGCTTATGGGAGTCATTCCAAGCAATCCCCTCAGGTAATTGAATCTCTCATTCTGTAATGCTTTTGTGAAAATGTCTGTGATCTGATCTTCTATGTTGCAATAAATTAGCTTGATTGTGTTGTTCTGCAATGCCTCTCTGATGAAATGATATCTTCTTTTGATGTGCTTTGTTCTCTGATGAAATACTGGGTTTTTGGTCATGGCAATTGCAGAGGTGTTGTCACACAAAAGTGGTGTGGCATCAACCTGCAATTCGCCAAAGTCTTTGAGTATAAACCTTAGCCAAATAGCTTGAGCTGTAGCTTCTGATACACTCATATACTCTGCCTCGGTTGTGGACAGTGCAACACTTTGTTGCTTCACAGAGGCCCATGAAAATTCCCCTGATCCAAAGGTGAAAGCATAGCCCGATATGCTTCTGCTATCATCTTCACTGCCACCCTAGTCATTGTCACAAAATCCAATTAAGATAGTTGACTTCCTCATTTCATACTTGATCCCATAATCAAGTGTTCCTTGCACATATCTTAAAACTCTTTTTGCTGTTCCCATGTGTATCTTGCTAGGATTATGCATAAACCTAGAAAGTAAGCTTGCTAAGAACATTAGATCCGGCCTTGTTGCAGTTAGATACAATAGACTGCCAACAATGCTTTTATAGAGACTAGCATCTGCATGTTCACTTCCATCCTCCTTCTTAAGCTTTTCATTTGCAATTAGGGGTGCAGAGACTGGTCTGCTTCCCTTTAATCCAAACTTTTCAAGCAAAGTTTTAGCATACTTCCTTTGATGAATAAAGATGCTAAATGAGTAAGAGGCCTAGGTCAGTCATTTCATACCTCTTCATCATCTCTTCCTTGAACTTTTCAATCATTGCAACATCATTTCCAGTATAGACAACATCATCCACATAGATTGAGACAATGAGTGTCTTGTTGTTGCTTTCTATCTTGGTGTAGAGTGTAGCTTCACTAGGACTTTTCTGAAATCCTTTCTCAGTGAAATAGGAATCAATCTCACTGTACCAAGCTCTTAGAGCTTGTTTTAGGCCATAGAGAGCCTTCCTTAGCTCGTACACCTTTTCTGGAAACTCTTGATTTGTGAACCCTTGAGGTTGTTCTACAAACATCTCATCCTCTAGCACTCCATTTAGAAATGCAGATTTGACATCCAATTGATGTAGTTTCCAACCCTTCTTGGCTGTTAGGGCTATCAAGGTCCTTATGGTGTCTAACCTTGCTACTGGAGCAAAGGTTTCATTGAAGTCTACACCTGGTTTCTATAAGTAACCTTTGGCAACCAACCTGGCCTTGTTCTTTTGCATAGAACCATCTAGGTTGAGCTTGGTTTTGTACACCCATTTCACTCCAATCACAGGCTTGTCACTTGGTCGATTTACAAATTCCCAAGTATCATTTTTCTCTATCATTTCAAGCTTTTCCTTCATTGCTTTCTCCCAAGCTTTGTCTTTCTCAGCTTCTTCATATGTTTCTGGTTCCATTACACAGTAATTACATGTAGCATATATCTCATCCAAGTTTCTCAACCTCACTGGAGTTGAACTTGGAGTTGTTATCTATGATTGACTCGGTTGTGGACTCATGCTAGCTTGCTGTGGAGTCCCTTGTATGTCACCATTTTCTGTGACTTCTTCTTGAACTGAGGTCTCCATAGGCTCCCTTGTTTACCTTTTGTTGAGGTCAAGTTGTAAAGAGACATTGTCCTTCTCTTCTACCCTTGTTTCCCAGTTCTATGTTGAGTCTTCATCAAATATAACATCCCTTGATAGGATTATCTTCTGAGTTGACAGATTGTAAACTATGTACCCTTTCTCACTGGTTCCATAACCCACAAAAAACACCCTTGTTACTTGATTTCTCCAACTTCTGCCTTAGTTGTTGAGGAATGTGGGTATAGCACACTGAGCCAACACACTCTCATATGCTTCACAGAAGGCTTCCTTCAACTGAACACTTCAAATAGAGTCTTATTGTCCAATGCTTTAGTAGGGCACCTATTCAATAGGTACACTGAGGTGTTCACAGCTTCACCCTAAAATGTATAGGGCATGTTCTTCTCATGCATCATAGACTTAGCCATTTCGACTATAGTCCTATTCTTCCTTTCTGCAATGTCATTCTGTTGTGGTAAATATGCCACAGTGAGTTGCTTCTCCAACCCCACATCTTCACAGAATGCATTAAACTCAAGAGAAGTGTACTCTCCCCCTATCATTTCTTAGTCTTTTGATTTGATATCCACTTTGCAATTCCACCATTGCCTTGAACTTCTTGAATATTGTGAATACTTCAGACTTGAACCTCATGAAATACACCCAACACATCCGTGAGTAATCATCAATGAAGGTTAGGAAATACCAGTTTCCACTGATTGTTGTTGTTTGCATTGGTCCACACATATCCGTGTGAATCAATTCGAGTGGCTTTGTTGCCCTCCAAGCCTTTCCAGCTTCAAATGGATCTTTGTGATGTTTGCCAAATACACACCATTCACAGGTTTCATTGCATTGATCCATCTTTGGTATACCTTGCACCATTTCATGTTTTTGCAGATTTTGTAAGCTTGTCATATTTAAATGACCAAGCCTTTTGTGCCATAACTTCATAGAACCTGTCACACTTGCTTTCCTTGATACTTCCTCTAGGTACTTCAACATAAGTGGAAAGCTTCTGTTTTTCACTTCCACTATACTCACTAAGTTTGATAGGGACCTGTCATCATAGATCTCAATCACAGTTCCCCCCAAGAGTAGGAAATAACCATGCTCCATCATTTGACCCACACTAAGTAGATTCTCATCCAATCCATGCACTAACATCACTTCCCTTATGCATCTTCTTCCTTTCTTAGTGTTATGACCAGAGTTCCTCTTTCAGTGGCTTTGACAATGTTTCCATCCCCCATTTTCACTTTTCCAGTGAAGTTTGTGTCAATATCAATGAGTAATGACTCATGTGCAGTCATATGGTTGCTGCAACCACTATCAATGTACCACACTTCATTGTTTTTCTCCACTTTTGCATTGAAAGCACATAACACATTTGTTTCTTCTTCAACTTGGTTTGCACAGTTCACTTGCTGCACATTTCTTGATCTGCAATCCTTCATAATGTGCCCGAACTTGTTACATTTGTGACATCTAGGCTTGTCCTTGAACCAACACTCCCCAAGATAGAATTTATCACAGTGCTTGCATTGTTGCTTGGTTCTTGGACCTTCATTTGAGTTGCTGCCTTAGTTAGGTCTAGGGTTTTGATACCATTTTCCTTCCCATTTCTTGTTCTTGCTCTTCCACTGTGGTTTTTGTTTACTTGCACTAGCTTGACTACTAGATCCAACATTGAGTGATTGAAAAGCTTTCTCAGGTGAAAAATTAGCATGCCTCTCAAGCCTTTGGTCAAAAACTCTTAAAGATGCCATCACTTCTTGCACACTAAGAGTTTCAGTGTCTTTGGTTTCTTCAATAACACTCACTATTGAATCATAGGGTTTAGTCAAACTAATCAATAATTTCTAGACAATTCTTTCATAGGCAGTTCTTCACCATATGTTCTCATCTTATTTACAACATCAAATAGCCTAGTAAAGTAATCTTTCAACAACTCATTTTCCGTCATTCTTGTATACTCGAAATATCTCCTAAGGGACTGAAGTTTTACCCTTATAACTTTGGTGTCTCATCTGTACTCTTGTTGTAAAACTTCCTAAGCTCCCTTTGCAATCTCTTCATTTGTTATCCTCGAGAAAATTGTGCCTGAGACAGCACCTTGGATGATTCCAAGTGCTCTAGCATCCTCCATTCGGTTATGCTTCAGTGTTTTGAGTTGTGTTTCTGTGAGGTCCTCCTCTAGAGCATCGACCTCCATCTCAGGTAGTTCATACCCATGTTGAACCATATCCCATATATCATAGGACTTGAAAATGGTTGTCATTCTTATTCTCCAAAAGTCATAGTTATCTCCATCAAAGATTGGAACTTTTAGCTCACTGCTACTGCTTGATCCCTTCATTTGCAGAATTGTTTATTGGTTGTTGTTGTTGAGGACACTAAGTAGGTGCTCCCAAATATCTCAACTTGCACAGATTGCGCCCAGAAAGTTGTAAGATCAGAAAACTAGCTCTGAGGCCATGATAAAGGTTTGTTTGTTTTGGATGATTTTGTTTATATTTTGGATCGGTTTCTTAGCAAAGAATGGAGAGGACTTGGAGATGTGATTGACTGCTTGATTGGCTATGCAAAATGCAGCAACTCATATTTCATTAAGTAAGGGAAATGTAGTAGGGTGTGGTGCATTGCCATAACCCATACTTGTGTAAAAAGGTGATTGACAAGAGGCTTAACAACCATTTTAACCTTACTACTCCATATTGAATCCTAACCCTTCATTTGGGTTTTAAGTAACCTAATCTGGAGTGTACACTTGTCACTCACACACTCACACATTCATTTAAACAAAAACTAGCCGTTGGAGGCTTTAACCCTTCATTTCTTTTTTCTTCTTCGATGCAGATAGAAACCATGCTCGGGAGCTCCTTGCTACCTTCGATCCTTTGACTTTAGAACCTGTTTAGCTTCCAACAATAGTAGGAGTGTCCGTCATTGTTGTGTTAGTCAGTGCTGCAACTATTTTTTTCTTCTTCGTGTTTTCTAGGTCAAAGTTACACACTTACAATGATGCGATGGAGAAGGTAGCTAGCAAAATTGGTTTAGAAGATCCCACCAAAATCAGACTCATTGTTTATAGCTACTATTCTCAACAACCTAGTCGCCAACCGATCAATTAACGGAGCGTAAAGCATTTAACAGATATGCTCGTCCATTACAATCTAGTAGGTGGCACTATATTGAGATGCCTCTGTCGTTTAATTTATTATTGATGCTCATTGTGATTGTCGTTCTCTATACAGGGCTCTGATATTCTATATTATGAAGTCCTGGACATCCCCTGGCCAGAAGTGCAAGCCCTAAGGTCATCTCCAACGGAGAGAGCTAAGGGTTCAAAAGCTAAAAAATGGCTTGATTTGTCCAAAAACTCATCTCCAATGAATAGCTATGTTATAATTCTATAGAGCCAACCAGACTATTATTTGGCCAAAAGAGCATCAAACTGACCAAATGTAGCCCCCCTCTTAGCCCCTTTTTGGGGTCCAGCTCCTCAACTGTAATAACTTATTCAAATTCAACAGTTATATTTGAAACCATCTAACAGTAATTTAACTAAATTAACCAATAAATTTAAAGTATAAACTTAAAACTAATAAATTATTGAAGGGGCTATGTTTAGCCCTTTCGGTTGGAGATAGTATAAGAGTATGGCATGATAATGTTGATTTAATAATAATTTTTTTGCAGGGCTATAATTCTGAACGGGGCTATATTTAACCCTTTTCGGTTGGAGATGACCTAAGAAGTCTACAAGTTGCTTTTCATCCTACTACAAAAGATGAGGTCGTGAAATATTTGATCGTATTCCCTACTTATGGACCGTTATTACACCATTCAACTCATCATAATCTTTTGTAATTTGTTCACAGTTGGAGATTCACTGTATTAGATTGCCCAAACAGAACACTGTCGGGGATGTGATTAGTATACTTAAAAGGAAGGTTAGATGTCTTTATTTTGGCATTGCTTATTTAAAATATGTTGCTACTACATTTTATTATCCATGATTGTCCATCTAAAAACTTCTGCCAGCTATACGAGCAGTTCCATTTGTGTTTGGTGCTGTTTTGTTTTGTATCCAAAACCAAATGGCGCTGTCATAAATTGATATTTCTATTTTCCTTCTGAAGTTTTTTCTTGTAAGACACAAATCTTATGCACAATGTCTGTAGCAATCTTGTTCTGAGAATCATTTGTAGACACAATCGACAGATACTCGAAGTAAAAACATCCCCACACACCCTAGCCAAATCCCCCCTTTTCATCTTAGAGTTGTGCATAACTGGTTTTACTCAACGTACGATGTATCTGAAATAGGTCCAGCTGTCTCATCCAGATGCAGATATTAGACTGCTTGAGGTTTACCATCACAAGATTCATAGGGTAAGTACTTGTTCTTGTATCAGCATGGATTAGGGTTTGCCCAGAAAGTGTGGCTTTTCCCCATTTATGTCGTTGACCGATTGTATGAGACTTTGATCTCTTATTTATGTGTTTCAAATGAAAGAGCATTCATAATTTCTCAGGTTTCCTTTTCAGATCATCCCATGCAGTGAAAAAATTGAGAATATTGAAGATGTTGAGAATAAGTCCCACATAGGAGGGACCTTGTATGGGCTTATAAGAGGTTAGGCTACTCCTCATATTGCCATTTGGTGTTGTGATGGAACCCCAATCTATGAAGAAAGTTGAGGTTCCACTGTATGTAAAACCAATTGGCAATATAGGGAGTAGCTCAACCTCTTATAAGCCCATCCAAGGTCCCTCCTCCTATCAATGTGGCCAATTGGTTTTATGATGGAAGGTCCCTCCTCCATCATAAAACCAATTGGCAATATGAGGAGTATAAGCCCATGTAAGGTCCCTCCTCCCATCAATGTGGAACTTATTATCAAGAAGACTGGTTATGGACTTTACGAGCTGAGGAGGCAAGTTCCTTTTCCCGCTTCTCTTTTTTCACCTCTCCCAGACCCTGCGTAAAGCGGGAGCCTTGTGCACTGGGTACGACTTTTTTTTTATGGTCAAGAACTGTAATATTTATATGGTTTTCCGGTTTTTAATCTGCATTCATATACTGTATAAGACTAGAATGGCCTGAAATTCGATTCCAGTGTCTTTCTGAAGCTGAGTTCTTTGTATTTTTTGTGTATCAGATTCCAGAAGAAGTGAAAATCTTGAGGCTTCATCAACGCTTGATTCAAGTTTACCACTTCACAAAAGAGACTGCACAGAACAAGATGGTATTGGAATTTTCTAAAAAAATTCAAAGAAGGAAATTTTGATAATTTTTAATGCGAGTTTTCTTTTCCGAATCAAAATATTGGCTTACTAGTTCAGTTAAACCTAGAGAATTATTGCACCAAGTACTTTTTGATTCTTTTTAATGATCTTGTTCACTGTTCTTTGTACACATTTCAAATAGCAAGTAATAAATTTCGAGAAACCTTTCTTCCTGGTCATCCATGAAGGTGAAACTTTAGCAGAAGTTTAAAGTACGCGTACAAATAAAGGAAACTGCAGGATCCCAATAAAGAGTTCATGAAGGTGCTTCACCCACACCTTATATCTATTAGGTTGTCACAAGAGGAATATAGTGTTCTATATTGCTAGAATTTAGCGGTTCTTTATTGCCACCTCGTCTATTTCCCTTTCGGTTGTGCTGTAGAAGTTTGCATTCATGTCACTTAGTCGTTCAGAGTATTTGTAGGATTCTGATATTGTTTCTAGCTGATTTCAGGTATGTATATGGTCTATTGCAATTCATGTCCTTTTTCTTTCATATTATATGTCTGAGGGTCAATCTGAACCGTTGTTGTGGGTATTCGTATTGCTTTGATGTTCAACTTTTGAACTTTGTTTTCTTCAGAGAAGAGATGTTTATGGTGCATGAGAGCAGTACCATGGGTTGGAGCACTCTCCGGTAAGTGGTGCAGAAAAAAAAGACTAAGAGATCAAAGCTCGATTGGGACTGACCATGCATAAATTGTAAAGTTGTGAATGACAATGAATGATGTATTGGATTACTTGTGTTGTAAGCCACTTGTTTATCGAGTTGTTAACGACATAATTAATCTAATAGTCCTAGTAAAATAAGGATTATGGAGTCTTAACCTTTGCAATTGACCTCAAAGACATCTAATAGGTTTCGCTACAAAGATATAGAATCATGGTAGGACTCAATCACTTAAGTGATAGGATTTGATTTTCACAACCAATAATAGGTCGGCTGTGATTAAACCCTAATGATATAAATACTATGGTTAAGTCCCTGCTTTCATATGCTTAATCTCTCAGATACGCTGAACCCTATTCATATAGCAGAGAGATATTATTGAAGTACTGGAAGTAGAAGACTCATTTTGAAACCCTAGCAGTCATGGCGTCTTTTTCCTCTGCTTTGGAAGATAAGTTTATTTCCCTTAATTGTTTGATTGGTTTATTGTAATTATTTATGTTTTATGTGTGATCCTAGTAACTTGTTGTTTTTCGAATTACTTCTTACATAAATGTCAAAAGAGAAGATAGCATGGCCACTTACGATGTCAAGGCAGCATAACTCGAGTCTGAATTGGCGGAAGTTAAAGGCAAAACAAGCAGACTCTGTTAGATTATATGTTTTGTATTGTGATTCAATGGATTTATGTATGGATTTCTGAGAATTGCAGAGAGTATTCACAGTGATGAAAGCAAAACTAATTTCATTGATTCTCACCTTCTCTCTACAAGTGCGATCGGAATATGACCGTTGCAACAGAAAATGAATAATTCCACTCTTTCTCTCTCTCTCTTCTAACATAAAGAAATGATCTCACCCCTCCATGTCATCTATCCTATGAGATAGTTAAATGTGTCACATAATAACACTTATACTAACTTAATCTAGATCATCCATTTGGAATGTGATCCAAGGGCTTTGATTAAAACAAACAAAATGGCTAAAGCTATTTCTGCTAATACACTTACATATTAACAATCCCTTCTAAGTGTTTAGCTGAAATCACCCCCAAAGCTTTCCTCAAATACTCAAATAGATCTCTAGCCTAGGCCTTTGTGAATATATCAACAATTTACTCTTCAGTTTTGCAATAGACTAGATCAATTTCATCATTCTGCAATGCATCTCTGATGAAATGGAACCTTCTGTTGATATGCCTTGCCTTGTGATGTGCTATTGGATTCTTCGAAATTGCTATGGCAGAGGTGTTATCACATAAAATTTGAGTTGGCTCCACTTTTTCCTCACCAAAGTTTAAGAGAACAAACCTTAACCAGATGGCTTGTGCAATTGCTTTTACAACACTTACATAATCTGCCTCTGCAATGGATAATTGACACGTCCCGATCCTGATATTCCCCGAATACCAAGATAAGCACGGCCGACACCCGAGGGTGACGAAAGCCATTTATTGAGTGCAAAAGCTGAAAATAAGGGATAAATAAGACTTATAATTATAAAAGAATAAAGAACATGCATTTAAGGAACGTGTTCAGAGCATACAACTACTAGAACACTAAAAGAAATAATATAAAATTGAATTAATAAAGTAATGGGTCCTACACCGAGAGGACTCGACAATGCTGATGCGGAAGTGCCTTGATGCCGGAATTGTATGTCTCGATTCTAAACCCTGAAGGGGGCGCAAAACAAACATGAGTGGACCAAGTTGATATAGATATAATAAAACAGTTATCAACATACTAACCCCCAGGTTTTATGAAAACACACATATAATGATAAACATAGGTTTTCCGAAACCTAGCATGTCATGCAATGTCTCAAATCATAACTTGTATATATAATAATCACTAGTGAATGTCCGATAACCCCCATGCCCCATGTTGGTTCCCCGTCTCTGAGCAGACAGTCAGAGGAAAATACACTTCAGGCCCCATGCCGGCTCCTCATCCCTGTGCTAATAGCCAGAGGAAACATACTCTAGGCCCTATGCCAACACCAAACCGTCACCCGGGATGGACCGGAATCTATCCCTACGTCCCGTAGTAAAAAAGACCAGTAGGTAAGTACAAAACCATTGAACATATATATATGTATTGAAAAGCAACTTTATAGTATAAAGTCATCCATCATCTATACTATAAAGAGGTGTTCGAAACATGTTCTAAATATCATATCGTCATCCATGGGATATTCTATAAGAACATGGGTTATAGGAAAAATAATAGTAAGCCTTAGTAAGCATGTTATCTCACAAAACATTTCATAAAACATAATCATTAAATCATGCTTTTCATGTATGCATTTCTACTATTTAAACATGCATTTTTAGAAAGGGTCCACTCACAGATACTTAGCCGTCGAAGAGCCACGCAAACTAGCAAACACAAAAACGTCACAATAATTGCCCCTAAGCACGTAAAGGGTCCAATTAATAAAACTATACTCAAGCGATTTAATTTGGGAAAACAGACGTCGAAAACAGATTCAAAACGTCGAATTACCCTAAGAAAGGTCCCAGATAATTTTGTAAACGTCAATAGAATATTCCAAAGAATATTTCCTGATGGAAAATTCTATAATGGAATATTCCACATAAAGGGTTTGGGTCGGTTAGGGTTTAGGGTTAGGACTTTAGGGTTTAGGTTTAGGGCTTTAGGGTTTAGGGTTTAGGGTTAGACTTAGGGGTTTAGGGTTTATAGGAAAAATGTTTAGAATTTGGGTTTTTGGGTTTTAGAATTAGAGTTAATGGGTTTCGGAAAAATGGGTGGGCTGGGTTAGGGTTTAAACTTCACGGGCCCAAAGGCCCAATCTCCTTACGGCCCGAATGCCTAATTTGAAAAAGGTTTTGTGTTTATAGATAAGGCCCAAAGGCCTTTAACAATTTAATTAAACCAAAACAATTAATAATAAACGAAAATGACTTGGGCTTGGGTCTGAAACGGGCCTAAGGCCCGATGGTCTCTGAGGTGGCCTAAAAGGCCTGTTTCGACTAGGAAAGGTGGACGCCGGACCTCAGGGAAGAGGAAGGCCGAAATTCGGCCGGAAAGTTCCTTAACTTTAAACGTTCATAACTTTGTCAATACTCAACGAAATCAAGTGATTCAAAAATGGAAACCATAGCCCTCGAAGAGACAAAGAGAATGGTACCTAGTACAATGTCTAACGCACCGTGTTTTGGCCGAAAAAAGCCTCGAAAGGGGCTATGCTCGCCGGAAAATATGGAGAATGCTCCCCGAGCAGTTTTCACATTTAAACCTTCACCAAAAACCAGTTTTTAGCAACCACTAAGCCTTGTAGACTACTAGGGAGAAAGATGGAACAGTGGTTCAACTTACCTTCATTGGAAAACACTTGCACAGTGATTGTGCATAGTGCCAAAGATAAACCGGAGATGTGAAGGAGAGAATGGAGGTTCGAGTGATGGTGATGGGTGGTGCGTCATGGCCAGTTGGGTGTGAGAATGAGTGTGTGTGGGTGGGTGGATGGGGGTGCATCGGAGAGGTATGGAAAGAGTTGTTGAGAGATATAGGAATGAGACAGAGGGAGCTCAGAGAGAAGGAAATAATAGAGAAATGAGAAGGAAAATGAACTGATGACACAAATAAAGGGGTAGGCCCCTTGGGCTCACCAATTAAAACCAAAAATATTTTTAAAATGGGGTATGGTGTAACAATAATGCTACATTACTTTGCTTGATTGAGGCCCAAGAGAATGCCCCAGAACCAAAATTGAAAACATAGCCTGAAGTACTCTTCATATCATCTTTACTCCCTGCCCAATTACTATCACAATAGCCAATAAGCACAACATCTTTGTCTTTCTCATATGCAATTCCATAATCCAGTGTTCCTTGGATATACCTCAGCATCCTCTTTGCAGTTCCTATGTGCTTTCTGGTTGGATTATGCATAAATCTTGCTAGCAAACTCGCAACAACATAATATCAAGTCTTGTAGTTGTTAAGTATAACAAACTACCAACAATAAAGACTTTCATCAACAATTTCACTACCATCAACTTTTCATAGTTTTTCATTTGTTGCAAGTAGAGTGGCAACATATTTGCAATCCTTCAGTCCAAACTTCTCTAGCAAGGTTCTAGAATATTTCTTTTGATGCATGAAGATGCAGTCTTCTGTTTGAATTACACCAAGCCCCATGAAGTGATGCAACAGACCTAAATCTGACATCTCATATTTCTTCATCATTTCATCTTTAAACTCATCCATCATTGCACTAGAACTTCATGTGTATATGATGTCATCCACATACAAAGAAACAATGAGAATTCATGCTTCAGTTGCTTTGATGTAAAGAGTTGCCTCACTTGGACTTCTATGAAAGCCAGAATTATAGAAATAAGAGTCAATCTCTTCATACCAGGCCCTTAGTGCCTGTTTCAAACCATAGAGCGTTTTCTTGAGCTTGTAAACCTTGTTTTCCTTTCCTGCAACCACAAACCCAAGTGGCTGATCCATATACACTTCTTCATTTAGAACCCTATTCAAGAATGCTAATTTTACATCAAGTTGGAATAATCTCCACCATTTCTGTGCAACTAAACCAATTAGAGTTCTAATTGTATCAAGTCTTGCCACAAGAGCAAATGTCTCATTGAAATCAACCCCAGGCTTTTAAGAGTACCTCTTTGCAACCAATCTTGCTTTGTATAGATCCAACTAGGTTTAATTTTGTCTTGTAGATCCACTTGACACTAATTACTGGCTTGTCAAATGGTTTATCAACAAGCTCTCAAGTGTAGTTCTTCTCTATCATAGCAATTTCTACCTTCATTACTTTCTGTCATGGCTCATCTTTGGCTGCCTCCTCAAAGCTTTTAGGCTCAACAATACACAAATTACACTTGGCATACACTTCTGTCATGCTCTTAAATTTCAGTGGAGTGTGGTCATATTCTTGAGGACCTGTTTTATTCTGCATTAGTACCAATCTTGAACTATTTTCAATTGATTCACAAGTTTCAGATGCTGATATCAGAGGCTCATTACTTATATCACATCTATCACTTGAACTCCCTTCTTCCCTTTGTTCACAAAGATCTTCATCAGTTATTGGTACACTGATACTCTTCTCAGATTGACATTTCTAATCTCAGCAAGCATTTTCATCAAATATAACATCCCTTGATACAATCTTCTTCTTTGAATCAAGGTTATAAAGTGTATAACCTTCACATGTACCATAGCCCAAGAAAATGCATTTGACACTAGTTTCATACAACTTCTGTCTGAGATGACTTGGAATATAAGCATAACATATAGAACCAAAGACCTTGAAGTGCTTAATTCCAGGCTTTCTTCCACTATAAACCTCAAAATGAGTCTTTTTGTCAAGAGACTTAGTGGGACATGGCACGCCCGACCCTGATATTCCCCAAACACCAGAGTAGGCACGTGCTGGCCGACATCCGAGGGTGACAAAAGCCATTTATTGAAAACAGGAGAAATAAAATATGAATAAGATAAGAGAAATTTAAATATAAATAATATGCAAATCAGGAACGTGTTCAAAGCATACAACTAACTAGAACACTAAAAGAAATCATATAAAATTGAATGAATAAAAGAATGGGTCCTATACCGAGAGGACTCGAAGATGCTGATGAGGAAGTGCCTTGACGTCAGGATCGTATGCCTCAAATCTAAATCCTGAGAGGGCGCAAAACAAACATGAGTGGACCAAGTTGATATATATATATATATATATATATATATATATATATATATAATTGAAACAGTTATCAACATATTAACCCCTAAGTTTTATGAAAACTCAATAGTGTAATATGTAGTAGGTTTTCTGAAAACTCAATACCTTTCATAAACATATCTCGTATATAGTGTGTTAACTAGTGATATCATATATTAGTGTCATACGGCCAAAGCCACGAATCTACACCCGGCCGAAGCCGATATAAGTATCTCCCGGCCAAAGCCACCAACCTACACCCGACCAAAGCTAATATAAGAGTATCATCGCCCTCAGGCACCAACCTATGCCCGGCCGAAGCCACCAACCTACACCCAAACGAAGCCAATATAAGAGTATCATCGCCCTTAGGCACCAACCTATGCCCGGCCGAAGCCATTATATGTATCATTGTCCTCATGCACCAACCTACGCCCTGCCGAAGCCATTATATGTATCATTGCCCTCAGGCACCAACCTACGCCCTACCGAAGCCTATCATCACCTGCAGGTAGAACAGTGACCACTAGATATGCACAAAAACATTAAATATAGTCTTTCCAAACATAGGTGCATATATCTCAAAAACATCTTCATAGTATAAAGTCATCCATCATCTATACTATAAAGAAGTGTGTAAAAACATGTTCTAAATAGTATATCGTCATCCATCAGATACCCTACAAGAACATTGGTTTGATAGAAAGTATGGTATTCCAAAATATTCTAAGTAAGCATAATATCTCATAAAACATTTCATAAAACGTAATCATTAAATCATGCTTTTCATGTATGCATTTATACTATTAAGGGTTTTGGGTTAGGGAAAAATGGTTGGGCTCCCAAAGGTTTAGGCTTGGGATTCTTGCACGGCCCAAGGCCTGGGTTGCATTAGGTTTAAAGGGTTTTAGGTTAATGGGTCGAATGCCCTATTTGAATGGCCCAAGGGCCTCAATTCAAAAGGTTTAGGTTTAGGTTAGGAAAGGGTTTAGGCTCGGGCTTGTAGCAAGCCGAATGCCCAATGTTTGGTCATGGCCCGAAGGGCCTGGGTTTCTGGGCTGTGGGTTTCCAAATTCAAGGGAAGAAAAAGGCTGGATTTTGGCCTGAATTTCCTGAGCTTCGATGAAACTCAAAACTCAACCAAAACATGTCATTCCATATACCAAAATGAAGCCCAAAGAATAAGGAATCAAACCATGCCTTTGGTGCCCACAAATATGGTCGGAAAAAAGGCTCGAAGCTAGTGGACATTCGTCGGAAAATATGGAGAATGCTTCCTGAGTAGTTTTCTACATTCAAACGTTCCAAACTTCTTAAAAACAACCCAATCTAACTTATAACAACAACTAAAGAGGTCTAGGGTGCTTACCATGGTCGGAGGTTCAAGAAACTCGTCGGAGGTTACAAGCACAGTGATCGTGCTACTGTGCTGAGAGGCAAAGAGGGTGAGGTCGAAGAGGTGAGGGAGAGAAGTGAGAATCCAGTGTGGTGAGGTCACCTGAGTGAGAGCCACGGTAATGGTGAAAGTTGTTGTATGCATGCGTGCGTGGGTGTTGAGCACAGACAGAAGGAGAGAGTGCAGAAAGAGTTGAGAGAATAAAGGTGAGAGAGAGAACTGGATGAGAGTAGAGAGGAGATAGGCCGGGGGACACAAAAACAAGGTGGCCCCCACGTGGCTCACCAACCAATCCCATAAAATAATTTAAAAAGAACCAAAAGTATTCTAAACTTGGTGAAATTACAAAGATGCCATTTTCGTTTGTAAATCTCGAGACGGGCTGTCACATGACACCTATTCAAGATGTACACTGCTGTGTTGATAGCTTCAGCCCAAAATTCAAATGGAACTCTCTTTTCATCAACATGCACCTTGCCATTTCTACTATGGTTATGTTCTTCCTCTCAACTACACCATTTTGCTATGGTGTATAGACGATTGTAAATTGTCTTTCCATGCCCATTTCTTCACATCACTGAATTCAATATATGTGTACTCCCATCCTCTATCACTTTTCAACCTTTTGAACTGATATCCACTTTGTAACTCAGCAGTGGCCTTAAACTTCTTAAATACTCCAAACACTTATAACTTGTATCTCAAGAAATAGACCCAACACATTCTTATGCAATCATCTATAAAGGTAAGATAATACCTATTCCTAGCCTTTATAGGAGTTTGCATAGGTCCATAAATGTCTGAATGAACAAGTTCTAGAGGAAGAGATGCCATCCACGATGCTTTATTTGGAAATGCATATCTACAATGCTTCCTAAGAGCACATCCTTTCAATATCTCATATGTTAGTTTGATTTCAGGCAATCCCAGCACCATATCTTGCTCTTTGAGTTGTCTCAGACTACTCGTATTCAAGTGTCCAAGTCTTATGTGCCATATTAAGGATGACTGACTCGCATTAGCTTTTAAAGTGATGTGCATCTCATGTTGAAGTTTCAAGGGAAAAATCATATTTCCTTTCATTGGTATCTTGGCTACCAAGTTTGACAGTGAGCAATCATCATATATCTCAGCATTTGTACCACCAAACACCAAAAAGTAGCCATGTTCCATCATTTTCCCTACACTGAGCAAATTTTCTTTTAACCCTGGAACCAACATCACTTCTTTAATATATCTTCTTCCCATCTAGGTTTTAATTACCAAGCTTCCTTTGCCTGTGACATCAATAAGCTGACCAATGCCTATTTCAACTTTAGCAATCACTTTTCTATCAATATCAACCAACAAATCCTCCCTTTCAGTCATGTGGTTGCTGCATCCACTATCCACATACCATATGTCTTCACATCTTTTCACAGTGGCATTGTTGCAAGCATAAAACATTGTAGGAATGTCATTAACTTGATTAACGAAGTTTACATGCTTCTGATTCTTACCTGGATAATCCTTAGCATTATGCCCCAACTTATTGCAGTTATGACATCTAGGCTTATCCTTGAACCAACACTCACCAAAATGCAATTTATCACAGTGTATACAAGGATTCTTTGCTCCCTCAGTAGTGCTAGCAACTTTTCCAGCTTGATTTGCAGGCCTATTATCCCACTTCTTGCCTTTTGACTTCTAGTTTTTCTGTGGCTTGAAATTTTTGTTTCCATTGTACTTACTTTGTTCTATATTAAGATTAGCAAATGCCTTCTCAGTTTGAATCTCAACATGCCTATCAATCCTTTGTTCATACCCTTTTAGGATAGCAACAACATCTTGAGCATCAACAGTCTCTAGATCCTTAGTGTTCTCAATCACAATGACAATACTATCATAAGATTTAGGTAAACTTATCAGCAATTTTTGAACTATTCTTTAATTACTAATATCTTCACCATAGCTCCTCATTTGACTAATTAAATCAAACAATCTAACTAGATATGCAGAGAAAGCTTCATTTTCACCCATTCTAGTATATTCAAAATCTTGGCATAAGCCTTGAAGTTTCACAGCTCTCACCTGTTTATCTCCCACAAATTCTTGATTCAAGACATTCCAAGCAGAGTTTGCAGCATCTTGGATGGTGATTCTCGAAAAAATCTGATCAGAAACCGCCCCTTGGATGATTCCAAGTGCCTTTGCATCTTTGATGATGTTCTCCTTCAATGGCTTGTCCTCCGCTACGGTGAGTTCCTCCTCTTTCTTCGCCGGAGTATCAAAGCCCTTCTCGACTATATCCCAAAGTTCATGGGATTGAAATATCGTCTTCATTAGAATCTGCCAGAAATCGAAGTTGTCTTCATTGAACACTGGTGCTCAAAGATCTGCACCACTTGATCCAACCATATGAGACTCGATATCAAGGTCATTGAGATTTTTTCTTTTGAATTTCCTTTAGCAACAAAGCTCAATGATCGGATGGAGTTCTTCGCTGCCAAAGTCACAGATTTATGCCCAGTTGCAGATGATGCAACCTGGCTCTAAGGCCATGTTAGATTATATGTTTTGTACTATGATTCAAATTCAATGTGTTTATGTAAGGATTTCTGAGAATTGCAAAAGAGTATTCACAGTGATGAGAGCAAAACTAATTTCATTGATTCTCACCTTCTCTCTACAAGTGCAATCGGAATATGACTGTTGCAACAGAAAAGGAATAATTCCACTCTCTTCTAACAGAAAGAAATGATCTCAGCCCTCCATGTCATCTATCGTATGAGATAGTTACATATGTCACATAATATCACTTACTCTAACTTAATCTAGAGCATCCATTTGGAATATGATCCAAGAGCTCTCATTAAAACAAACAAAATGGCTAAAGCTATTTTTGCTAATATACTTACACATTAACGGACTCAGCAGAGCCAATGGCAAATAAAAAAACTGCAGTACATGAAATGGAGCTTATTAAACAAAGGTTCGCAGATAGCTCTTGTTCACTGTTCCTTGTACATTTCAAATAGCAACTACAAAATTTCGGCGAACCTTTTCTTCTTCGACATCCATGGCGCTCATACGTTTTTTTGCTTTGTTTTTCTTTATGTTGTTATTACACCAAATTATCGTTTTCATGTCCTATAAAATGAATTTTTTCGGAGAGGAAAAAGGGAAGATTCCTTCCTTTCAATTTCAAAGAGCCGAAAGCATAAGAAAAAGCAAAGAGAAATACTATTTTATTTATTGGGTGTGTCAGAAGAACATCATGGAAAGTGAAAAGTATGTTTTGTTTTTCCTTTTTTGACTTTAAAAAACGGTGAAAAAATATGGCTGGACATTACAAAAAAAAAACAAAAAAAAAACAAACCAATGAACCGCTCGAATGGCAACTGCAGTTTAGATTGGTTTGATTTTTATTTTTTTATTTTCGGTGATTAAATTGAACTGCGTCAATCTTAATCAGTTCGGCAATTGGTTCTCACAATTTTTAGGGTGAGGTTAACTGAACCGACTGCATGTATTTAATTTAATTTTTTAATCATAATTAATACGTGTAGTAATATAAATGGTTAATTATTTACGAGATTACCGTGTTTTCACCACATGAAAACAAAACCTGATTAGTTTAAGAGTCCTTTTGGAGAAGAACGGGGGGACCATTTGGAGAAGGCAGTAGTAGCTGCTTTGGTGCTCTCTCCTTGGGCTGCTTTATTTGTGCTTTTTTTTTAGCAATCAGTTATATTGGTACTACGTTTTATAGATTTTGGGAGAGAATATTTCTTATGTATTTTCGTCTTCACATAAATTGAGAATAGACTCAAACCAACTTGCCACTGTCGGTTAACGAGCCTGATCGGTTTTAGATCTAACTTGGTCAGTTTCAATTTGCAATTTTAGCCCAACCGACTACGTCGGTTTGGTTTCGATTTTGGCCCAAAACCAACCAAATCAACCCACGCCCAACCCCATGAAACAGAAGAAATAATAATGTGTGAAGAAACACCGAAAGGAGTGGACCCCATTTGCAATTCGTAAAAAGAATGAGAATAAGGAAATAATGATTAAGAGGGGAGATAATCCTCTCTCTCTCTCTCTCTCTCCATCCTGAGCGGTGGAAAAAAGGAAGTAGGAAGATGAAGCCTCCATATGTCCACGGAGGGATGGGATCCGCCAGCAACAAAGGAAAAGAAAAATGGAAGCGTGTCATCTCTTGGGGAAAAGGATCCAGCGAGGATCTTTTTATGGGGATTCTAGGGATTTCTGTGATCGTGATCGTTCATCAGACATCATGCGGTTATAAATTATTTCAAAATTTAAAATTTAAAATTAAATATAAATAATACCTTACTAAAACTAATCGCACGATGTACGATGAACGATCACGATCACATGATCCTTAGGATCCCTAGGAAGAGGTTCGGTGAGGATCCTTTTCCATCTCCTTGCTGCTCTAAAGGACCCCTTTGTATTAAAAAAGAATGGCAGATCACTTTAGACCATCTCCAAAGATGATTATTAAAATATAAAATTTAAATTTAATAACTTACGTGGTAATTTTATATTTTTAAAGTTTTGCTCTCCATACAATATGCAAATTTTAAACATAAAATAAATTGAATGAACAAGAAGAAATCGAAGTATTATAAAACAAATTTAAAAAAAGAATCCACAGATTAAGTTGAAGAAAGAACGAGAAGAGATCGAAGTATTATGAAACGTTATATGTTAGACACAAGCACAACCTTGTGGTTTTACATTAATTCACTGTTTCGATTGCTTATACTTTGTTCATGGCGTAGTTTTTAAGCTTTATGTGTTGCATAGTTGATCTCCAAATTTTTCTTGTGTGTTTCTGTTTAAAGTGCAAGTGAGTGCATTTCATAAGGGCCAATTTGATTACGATTTTGTGTTTAGTTTTTTTATATATTTTTGTGTTAGAAATAGAGGAAAAATTTATGGGAGAAATGAGGGATATATAAGTGATAGGGAAGAATGGTGTGAAGGAAACGCACACAGAATGAATATATTTTTGAGGCTTTATATCTTGCACTAGTTCTTAAAATTTTGATTCTTTGAGTTTTGTTGTATGTTTTGATATTTGTGATATTTGATCTTTTGGTAGTAGTTCAAGTCGACCCTTTCTAGCAGTACAGTTAATTGTCACAGCTTTATGGATCTCCAGCCATGAAATTCACTTGGACAATCGAAAACTTTACTAGGCTGAACACCAAGAAACTCTACTCTGATATCTTCCTCGCCGAGGATTATAAATGGTATGTTTACCATTTCAACCACATGTTAAAAGCTGAAATTTCCTGTGTTTGTTCTTTTTATCTTGGTGACTGGATTCTGATCAATTGCTTTGGTTTGTCTGATCAGGCGGGTACTAATATTTCCCAAGGGAAACGATGTAGACTTCTTGTCCGCGTATTTAGATGTGGCGGATTCTGAGTCATTGCCATATGGGTGGAGTAGAATTGCGGATTTCAGCTTGACTGTAGTTAATCAGATTCACAGA
Source organism: Malus sylvestris (assembly GCF_916048215.2). Lineage (NCBI taxonomy): Eukaryota > Viridiplantae > Streptophyta > Magnoliopsida > Rosales > Rosaceae > Malus > Malus sylvestris. Next base: position 5,144,162 of record NC_062271.1, on the reverse strand, counting down.
AAGGATTCAATGAGAGAGAGTATATTATTCTTTCCTTCTTTGTTATTCTCTTCGGTTCAAATGTCTCTTAGCTTTTTTTTTTTATTGATTCCTTACTATGATTTTTTTTTTTTTTTTTTTTTTTGCAGCCGGACAAGAGAAAGTGACTGGGGGATTCACACGTTTAATATCTCTTGCTGTGCTTTGTGACCCATGCTGGGGTTTTCTGCTGAATGATATAGTCGTAATTGAAGCCGAGGTTGCTGACAACCTTACTTTGAAAAGGTTGTCTGCTGCTGAGGAACTACTGAAATCCACTTTGGCCAGTGCACCATCGGCCGAGGCTTTGGCTGCGTTAGACACTGTGAGCCTCTATTCTAGAAGCAGCCTAGCCACTCTCTGCTCAGATGCGGCTTACGAGGAGTTCACTTCCGCCCTGAAACTCCTCACTGAACAAGGGATGATCCCCTTGAGTATCACTTCCATGCTTAAGAATCTTCTCGAGTCATTGGAGAGAGAAATCCCGAAGTATGTGGCTGCAGAAAAAGAACTTACCCCAGCCGAGGAGTTTGTAGCCCAGTTCGAAGTGATGAAGGTTCAATTGGGACGGGCCATGCAGACATGTGAAGAGAAAAAAGACATTGTTGCCAATTACGATGCCAAGATTGCTGAACTCGAAGCTGAACTGGCTCGGGCCAAGGGAAAGCGAGCTGGGGCAATGGCAAATCTGAAAACTGCAGTGGATGAAATGGAGCCTCTTAAGCAAAGTTTCACGGATAGCTCTTCTAAATCCGAAAGCTTCTATGTCAAGCAGGCTACATTGACTGCACAAAAGGGTGTCCCTGCTGGAATTTGGGTCGTCATACAAGATGTACTGAAGAAGTACTTCAAATTTTAGTAACTTTTTCTTCTGTGAATAGCCATTCTTGGCTTGAAAGTTCGGATGTTCATAAAAGGAAATGATACATTAAACTTAGTTCATTGCTTTAATCCAAACATTTCGTTTTTCAGCAGCAGCTACACTTTGACATAAATAAAGCATACAAAATTTAAATTTTGTGAAAATCATTGGGTTTGTTGTTGAATTATGAAAGAGACAGGCCAACGGTCTACTTCCAACAACATCGATATTGTCCCTAACTTGGTAATTACAACCTACACAATACGTCAGGTGTCACGTTTTATTACTAAGGGCATGGGTGTTAGTTAGAACTTAGAGTGGGGTTGGGATACTTAAACTATTACTTATCTTTTTCCACAGCCGATTTGGGTTTCAACACGCCCCCTCACGTGGGACCCAATTAATGGGTCACACGTGGAAGATCCACAATTCAGCAACCACATGGAGTCAATGGGACTCACCCTAGAAAATAAAGAAGAAAATATTTTAGGATTTGATTTAATTAGTGATTTTATATTATTTGATTAGAATTTTGATATGATTTGATTTGGTCTAGGTTTCCTTGTCTTGTAGACAAAGGATTTTTTTTATTTATTTCCTAGTATTGCTCATTTGCAATCTTATAAATACCTCCATATGAAGAAGAATAAAGTATCGAAATTGTATTTGAGAATTGTGAGATTGTAGAGAACTCTAAATTTATCATAAACCCTTTATTTTCAACTTGGTATCGGAGTAGAGTTTGATTTTTTGTTGAACTTTGCTATGAGCACTTCCATGTGGGCACACAAAGCTAATTTTCTCGTTCACCCACATGCCATGAACTTGAGGTGAAGATTGTTTACGATTGTTAGAAGAAGATAAATTTCCGCTGCCATGAAGAAGAATAAAGAGAAGAAAAGTGTGTGATTTCAATGCCTTGGAGGAAAGAGATTAGAAGAAGAAAAAAGTTTTGTCAAGGTAGGATACATTTCCAATCATGAAAGATTTTGGGTTTTGTTTTATTTATTTATTTTTTTAATTTAGTTTAGTTATGAGTTTGAGGAAGAAAATAAAGAAAAAAAAAACAAGAAGAATGAAAAAAGAATTACAGGAAAAAAATATTTGGTGGTTGGGGCTTTCAAAAAGAGGCGTTACTTTCAGTTGAGCTTTCAAAAAGATTAGCATTTGTTTCAACTGGGCTTTCAAAGAGAGGCATTGATTCCAACATATCAAGAGATTTATATATCAGGCTTTCAAAAAAAAAGACGTTAGTTCCAATTGGGCTTTCGAAAAAAATAGCGTTAGTTCCAGTTGGGTTTTCGAAAAGAGACGTTAGTTCCGAGGATTATGATGTGCTCATCGGGCTTTTGAAAAGAGACGTTTGTTCTAATTAGTCTTTCGAAAAGATTGGCGCTAGTTCCAAATGGGCATTTGAAAATAGGTGTCAGTTCTGACGGATTGTGATTTGCTGAGTTTTCGGAAAGATTGGCGTTAGTTACAACATGTCAATGAAGATTTCCTCCTCGGAAAACTCATGATTTCACATCATGCGGTTGAGGGGTGATGGAAAATAAAGAGGAAAATATTTTAGGATTTGATTTAATTAGGGTTTTCATATAATTTGATTTGGTCTAGGTTTCCTTGTCTTGTAGACAAATCATTGTTTTGATTTAGTTCTTAGTATTGCTCATTTGTAATCTTATAAATACCTCATTATGGAGAAGAATAAAGTATCAAAGTTGTATTTGAGAATTGTGAGATTATAGAGAACTCTAAATTTATCCTAAACACTTTATTTTCAACTTTTGTATCATCTCTTTCTTCTTGGAGGTGACGATTTTAACAGGGTACAACAACAACAACAACAACAACAACAACAAAGCCTTTTCCCACTAAGTGGGGTCGGCTATATGAATCCTAGAACGCCATTGCGCTCGGTTTTGTGTCATGTCCTCCGTTAGATCCAAGTACTCTAAGTCTTTTCTTAGAGTCTCTTCCAAAGTTTTCCTAGGTCTTCCTCTACCCCTTCGGCCCTGAACCTCTGTCCCGTAGTCACATCTTCGAACCGGAGCGTCAGTCGGCCTTCTTTGCACATGTCCAAATCACCAGAGCCGATTTTCTCTCATCTTTCCTACAATTCGGCTACTCCTACTTTACCTCGGATATCCTCATTCCCAATCTTATCCTTTCTCGTGTGCCCACACATCCCACGAAGCATCCTCATCTCCGCTACACCCATTTGGTGTACGTGTTGATGCTTCACCACCCAACATTCTCTGCCATACACCATCGCTGGCCTTATTGCCGTCCTATAAAATTTTCCCTTGAGCTTCAGTGGCCTACGACGGTCACACAACACGCCGGATGCACTCTTTCCATCCAGCTCGTATTCTATGGTTGAGATCTCCATCTAATTCTCCGTTCTCTTGCAAGATAGATCCTAGGTAACGAAAACGGTCGCTTTTTGTGATCTTCGCTAGATTGCTCCGGTCATTAGTGTGGATAAGTATATAAATGGATAGAGATAGGAAAGCAAACACAAGATGTACGTGGTTCACCCAGATTGGCTACGTCCACGGAATAGAAGAGTTCTCATTAATTGTGAAGGGTTTACACAAGTACATAGGTTCAAGCTCTCCTTTAGTGAGTACGAGTGAATGATTTAGTACAAATGACATTAGGAAATATTGTGGGAGAATGATCTCGTAATCACGAAACTTCTAAGTATCGGAGAGTGGTGTCGTCTTGACTTGCCTTATCTGTCTCATAGGTAGATGTGGCATCTTCTCTGGAAGTACTCTTCCTCCATCCAGGGGTGGTAACTTTAACTGGTGGAGATGCACAAGGTAATGTATCAATTTCACTTGAAGCTTACTTGTAGTTTCAGGCTTGGTCAAGCGCGATACAAACCATGTAGTAGGAGTCCCCCAAGTCGCCGAGCTAGGGGGTCTGCTGAAAGAGGTGACAGACAAGGTAAGCAATCAGAGCTCCGACTGATTGTTCACCTTCTCCCCATCTTGCAGCAGCATGAAGGATAAAGAGAAGAAAAATGAGAAGAGATGATATGAGATACTTTTGCTTTTGAAGAAGTAACTTTCCACAGGCTTATTCTTGAACTGAGCTGGAGGGTTTTCTGGTTTCCTCCAGAGTATAAGGCCGACTGAAGAATTTGAGGGTCAAAACAAGTCCATCAAATCTAGAGTACGTTCCACCCTGCTGATATGGGATACTTTTGCTTTTGACAGAGTAATGGATGTATCGGCACGTGTGCTGTTACGCTTGTCTCCACATGCTTCCTTGTATCCTTCGCACTTGCCCTATCTGTTCCTCAAGCAGATGCGGAATCTTCCCTGGAAACATAAGATGTTGAAGATGAGTACTCGAGAGCAATGCCAGGTAAGTAATCAGGTAAGGGGTTCCAGGTAGTCAGTTCCTGGCTGGAAGCTTGATTCCAAGTGCTGACTGATTGCTCTCTTTCTCCTTGTCTTGCAGGTAAAAACAAGGCCAAAAGAAAAAACAAGGAAAAAGCATGATATGGGATACTCTTGCTTTTAACCCTGATGATATGAGATATTCTTGCTCTAGTATAGCTTGTTTGCAGAGGTATTATCGGGGGGAAAGAAAGCTGAATATTTCGAAAGGCTTTGTTGGGAGTGCCCTCTCAGATATGATGAAGGGTTGAGCATTTTTGCAGGTCTGCCTGTCCGTTGGGGATGGAGGTCGACATATATAGGAGTCTCCCTAACAACAAGTAGTAATGCTATTCCTTTACCCTGCTTGGTCATAGCACGGTAGTGGGAGCTGCCAGTTTCACATGTTTTAACTCTGTCAGAGCACTTTGAAAAAGAGGTCTGTGGTATCTGGCTCTCGAGATTCGGAGAACAATGCCTCTTCGATTTTTGAGAAAGCAATCATGCTGGGGGTCTGACTCTCGAGATTCGGAGAGCAGTGTCTCTTCGATTTTTGAGGAAGTAATCATGTTGGGAGTCTGGCTCTCGAGATTCAGAGGGCGGTGCCTCTTCGATTTTGGAGCAAGCAATCTTGTTGGGAGTGTTGTCTCGAATGTGAGTAAAGGTTGGACATGTTTGCTAGTCTACCTTGCCACGAAGCACAAAGGTTGACACACAGGGACTTTCCAATTATCCAGCAATGGTACTGTTCCTTTACCCTCTCTTCGATTTTGAGAAAGTAATCATGTTGGGAGTCTGGCTCTCGAGATTCGGAGGACGGTGCCTTTTCGATTTTGGAGCAAGCAATCTTGTTGGGACTGTTTTCTCGAATGTGAGTAAAGGTTGGGCATGTTTGCTAGTCTACCTTGCCACGAAGCACAGAGGTTGACACACAGGGACTTTCCAATTATCCAGCAGTGGTACTGTTCCTTTACCCTTGTGGGTAATAATATGGTAGCTAGACCTTCAAAATTTATGTGTCTAAACTTTGTTAGTGCTGTTTCTTTGCTATTCTTTTACCTTTTTTGGTCAGAGCGATGTAGTGGGAGCTGCAAGCTTCACGTGCTCAACTTTGGCAGAGAACTTTGGCAAAGTGATCTGTGGTACCCATGAGTTATTGTTGCGTGTGGGAAGTGGGTGATTGAACAGTAAGATTCATGTGCTTTCTACTTCACCAGAAGTCTTCGACAGAATGCCCATAATTTCTGCAAAGCTGAGTGTGCGTGTGACAGGTGCTGACAAGGCTAGAAAAGTAGGTGCCTCTTCGATTTCTGAGATCGGCCCTCGTGGTCTCTGAGCAGCCCAGCTTTTGAGAAAGCGAGCGTCTCTTCGATTGATTCGGAGAACGGTGCCTCACCGATTTTTGAGAAAGCAATCATGCTGGGGGTCTGGCTCTCGAGATTCGGGGAGCAGTGTCTCTTCGATTTTTGAGAAAGTAATCATGTTGGGAGAGTGGCTCTCGAGATTCGGAGGGCGGTGCCTCTTCGATTTTGGAGCAAGCAATCTTGTTGGGAGTGTTTTCTCGAATGTGAGTAAAGGTTGGGCATGTTTGCTAGTCTACCTTGCCAAAAAGCACAGAGGTTGACACACAGGGACTTTCCAATTATCCAGCAATGGTACTGTTCCTTTACCCTCTCTTCGATTTTTAAGAAAGTAGTCATGTTGGGAGTCTGGCTCTTTAGATTCGGAGGACGGTGCCTCTTCGATTTTGGAGCAAGCAATCTTATTGGGAGTGTTTTCTCGAATGTGAGTAAAGGTTGGGCATGTTTGCTAGTCTACCTTGCCACGAAGCACAGAGGTTGACATACATGGACTTTCCAATTATCCAGCAGTGGTACTGTTCCTTTACCCTTGTGGGTAATAATATGGTAGCTAGACCGTCAAAATTTATGGGTCTAAACTTTGTTAGTGCTGTTTCTTTGCTATTCTTTTACCCTTCTTGGTCAGAGCGATGTAGTGGGAGCTGCAAGCTTCACGTGCTCAACTTTGGCAGAGAACTTTGGCAAAGTTATCTGTGGTACCCATGAGCTATTGTTGCGTGTGGGAAGTGGGTGATTGAACAGTAAGATTCATGTGTTTTCTACTTCCCCAGAAGTCTTTGACAGAATGCCCATAATTTCCGCAAAGCTGAGTGTGCGTGTGACAGGTGCTGACAAGGCTGGAAAAGTAGGTGCCTCTTCGATTTCTGAGATCGGCCCTCGTGGTCTCTAGGGAGCCCAGCTTTTGAGAAAGCGAGCGCCTCTTCGATTTCTGAGATCGGCCTTCGTGGTCTTTGAGCAGCCCAACTTTTGAGAAAGCAAACGGCTCTTCGATTTCTGAGATCAACCCTCGTGATCTCTAAGCAGCCCAACTTTTGAGAAAGCAAACGCCTCTTCGATTTCTGAGCAGGCGCCTCTTTGATTTCTGAAGCTCCGTCGAGTGCAGATTTTTATAGGGGCTGGCATTAAGTTCCAAAGCACACTTGAATCTCCACCAGTAGAAGCTTCATTCTTGCACTTCTAAGATCTTGATTTGTCCGACCTCTTCTCTCTTCAACACCTTTGAAAATGTCTGGCCCCTCCGACCGTCGTTTTGACTTGAACCTTGTTGAAGAGGCAGCCCCGCCTTCTCCAGACAACATATGGCGCCCATCCTTCGTCTCCCCAACTGGTCATCTTACCGTTGGGGATTCCGTGATGAAGAATGATATGACCGCTGCGGTGGTGGCCAGGAACCTTCTCACTCCCAAAGATAACAGACTACTTTCCAAACGGTCTGATGAGTTAGCTGTTAAGGATTCGCTGGCTCTCAGTGTTCAGTGTGCAGGTTCTGTGTCTAATATGGCCCAACGCCTATTTGCTCGAACCCGGCAAGTTGAATCATTGGCGGCTGAAGTGATGAGTCTCAAACAGGAGATTAGAGGGCTCAAGCATGAGAATAAACAGTTGCACCGGCTCGCACATGACTATGCTACAAACATGAAGAGGAAGATTGACCAGATGAAGGAAACTGATGGTCAGGTTTTACTTGATCATCAGAGATTTGTGGGTTTGTTCCAAAGGCATTTATTGCCTTCGTCTTCTGGGGCTGTACCGCGTAATGAAGCTCCAAATGATCAACCTCTGATGCCTCCTCCTTCTAGGGTTCTGTCCAGTACTGAGGCTCCAAATGATCCCCCTCCGGTGCCTTCTCTTTCTGGGGCTCTACCGACTGCTGAGACTTCTCCTAAGCAACCTTTGTGAAGGCTCCCTCTTGTGTGTTTATTTTGACTCATGTATATGTACATATTTGTAGCTTATCGGGGATATCAATAAATAAGCTTTCCTTCATTTCAACGTATTGTGTTAAATACACCAAAGCCTTCTTCGCTAAGTTCTTTGAATTTTTTTTTTTGTTGAAGCTTGTATGTTGAATCTTTCTGAGTGGAGCATGTAGGTTGGGGTAGTGTTCCCTTAATTTCCCGAGTGAGGAAAACTTCTTGGTTGGAGACTTGGAAAATCCAAGTCACTGAGTGGGATCGGCTATATGAATCTTAGAACGCCATTGTGCTCGATCCTGTGTCATGTCCTTCGTTAGATCCAAGTACTCTAAGTCTTTTCTTAGAGTCTCTTCCAAAGTTTTCCTAGGTCTTCCTCTACCCCTTCGGCCCTGAACCTCTGTCCCATAGTCGCATCTTCTAATCGGAGCGTCAGTAGGCCTTCTTTGCACATGTCCAAACCACCGTAACCGATTTTCTCTCATCTTTCCTTCAATTTCGGCTACTCCTACTTTACCCCGGATATCCTCATTCCTAATCTTATCCTTTCTCGTGTGCCCACACATCCAACGAAGCATCCTCATCTCCGCTACACCCATTTTATGTACGTGTTGATGTTTCACCGCCCAACATTCTGTGCCATACAGCATCGCCGGCCTTATTGCCGTCCTATAAAATTTTCCCTTGAGCTTCAGTGGCATACGGCGGTCACACAACACGCCGGATGCACTCTTCCACTTCATCCATCCAGCTTGTATTCTATGGTTGAGATCTCCATCTAATTCTCCGTTCTTTTGCAAGATAGATCCTAGGTAACGAAAACGGTCGCTCTTTGGTATTTCTTGATCTCCGATCCTCACCCCTAACTCGTTTTGGCCTCCATTTGCACTGAACTTGCACTCCATATATTCTGTCTTTGATCGGCTTAGGCGAAGACCTTTAGATTCCAACACTTTTCTCCAAAGGTTAAGCTTTGCATTTACCCCTTCCTGAGTTTCATCTATCAACACTATATCGTCTGCGAAAAGCATACACCAAGGAATATCATCTTGAATATGTCTTGTTAACTCATCCATTACCAACGCAAAAAGGTAAGGACTTAAGGATGAGCCTTGATGTAATCCTACAGTTATGGGAAAGCTTTCGGTTTGTCCTTCATGAGTTCTTACGGCAGTCTTTGCTCCTTCATACATATCCTTTATAGCTTGGATATATGCTACTCGTACTCCTTTCTTCTCTAAAATCCTCCAAAGAATGTCTCTTGGGACCCTATCATACGCTTTTTCCAAATCTATAAAGACCATGTGTAAATCCTTTTTCCCATCTCTATATCTTTCCATCAATCTTCGTAAGAGATAGATTGCCTCCATGGTTGAGCGCCCTGGCATGAACCCGAATTGGTTGTCCGAAACCCGTGTCTCTTGCCTCAATCTATGCTCAATGACTCTCTCCCAGAGCTTCATTGTATGACTCATTAGCTTAATACCCCTATAGTTCATGCAATTTTGTACGTCGCCCTTATTCTTGTAGATAGGCACCAAAGTGCTCGTTCGCCACTCATTTGGCATCTTCTTCGTTTTCAAAATCCTATTGAAAAGGTCAGTGAGCCATGTTATACCTGTCTCTCCCAAAACTTTCCACACTTCGATTGGTATATCGTCTGGGCCTATTGCTTTTCTATGCTTCATCTTCTTCAAAGCTACAACCACTTCTTCCTTCCGGATTCGACGATAAAAGGAGTAGTTTCTACACTCTTCTGAGTTACTCAACTCCCCTAAAGAAGCACTCCTTTCATGTCCTTCATTGAAAAGATTATGAAAATAACCTCTCCATCTGTCTTTAACCGCGTTCTCTGTAGCAAGAACCTTTCCATCCTCATCCTTGATGCACCTCACTTGGTTTAGGTCCCTTGTCTTCTTTTCCCTTGCTCTAGCTAGTTTATAGATATCCAACTCTCCTTCTTTGGTATCTAGTCGTTTATACATATCGTCGTAAGCCGCTAACTTAGCTTCTCTGACAGCTTTCTTCGCCTCTTGCTTCGCTTTTCTATACCTTTCACCATTTTCATCGGTCCTCTCCTTGTATAAGGCTTTACAACATTCCTTCTTAGCCTTCACCTTTGTTTGTACCTCCTCATTCCACCACCAAGATTCCTTTTGGTGTGGGGCAAAGCCCTTGGACTCTCCTAGTACCTCTTTTGCTACTTTTCGGATACAACTAGCCATGGAATCCCACATTTGGCTAGCTTCCCCCTCTCTATCCCACACACATTGGATGATTACCTTCTCTTTGAAAATAGCTTGTTTTTCTTCTTTTAGATTCCACCATCTAGTTCTTGGGCACTTCCAAGTCTTGTTCTTTTGTCTTACTCTTTTGATTTGTACATCCATCACCAACAAGCGATGTTGATTAGCCACGCTCTCTCCTGGTATAACTTTGCAATCCTTACAAGTTATACGATCCCCTTTCCTCATTAGAAGAAAATCTATTTGTGTTTTTGACGACCCACTCTTGTAGGTGATCACATGTTCTTCTCTCTTCTTAAAGAAGGTGTTGGCTAAGAAGAGATCATATGCCATTGCAAAATCCAAGATAGCTTCCCCATCCTCGTTTCTCTCCCCAAAACCATGGCCACCATGAAAACCTCCATAGTTGCCTGTCTCCCTGCCCACGTGTCCATTTAAATCTCCTCCTATAAATAACTTCTCCGTCTGAGCAATTCCTTGCACCAAGTCTCCAAGATCTTCCCAAAATTTCTCCTTCGAACTCGTATCCAACCCTACTTGAGGTGCGTACGCACTAATCACATTGATAAGTTCTTGTCCTATTACAATCTTGATTGCCATGATTCTATCTCCTACCCTCTTGACATCTACAACATCTTGTACCAAGGTCTTGTCCACGATGATGCCAACACCGTTTCTCGTTCTATTTGTGCCCGAATACCAAAGTTTAAACCCTGAGTTTTCTAGATCCTTTGCCTTACTACCAACCCACTTAGTTTCTTGTAGGCACATAATATTTATCCTTCTCCTCACCATAACTTCCACTACTTCCATAGATTTTCCCGTTAAGGTTCCTATATTCCACGTTCCTAAACGCATTTTGCTCTCTTGAACTCTACCCTTCTGTCCTAGCTTCTTCACCCTCCCCCGTCTAATAGGATCAAAGTACTTCTTTTGTGTGTCCCGGGTAAAGTTGATAGGAGCATATGCTCCCAAACAACTTTGAGTGGAGTCGTTCGAAAAGAAGTTTCTATGGCCCCCTTGCTCATTTAACACTGCATCCGGGTGCCGATGGAGATACAGCGACCCTTGCTCACTTATCACTGTACAACAACACAATTTGAATTTAACACCAAATTAGCGAGTTTGATTGACCATTGCTTGACAATTTGACGTGATACAAATTGTTTTTTTTTTAACAAACGATATTATCTTCACTAATGGCGTGTTTACTAAACCAGAATGGAGGTAGAAGAATGAGAATTGAATTCTTCCCCAACTGATTCCCGCGTTTACTAAATTTTGGGAATGAAAATAAGGAAAACTAATGAAAAGGGTTTGAAAACTTTGAGTTTTAATGATAAGGTCAAAATAAAGGGTAAAGTGAATAGTACCAGGTTTGACTTTTTAATGTAAAAATGTGGTTTTTCGTTAAAATGAACAGTACCGTGGGCTTTTCGTTAAAACTCCCATGAAAATATTCGTGGGCTCCACCCAAAATCAGTAATCAGATTCCTAATATTGTCGGAATCCAATTACTAACTTGGAGGAGGTATTTGAATTCCGAAAGAAGGCCAACTTCCGGAATCAGACTTCTTTACCGAAATTAGTCTGCCCTTTTCATCACGATTCAACCATGAAAAGCACACTCATCCCCACTCCTTAATCAACTCACACCACCGCACCACCTCCTAGACTGCCAAGACCCACCACCAACCGACCCCAACAGTTCTACCAACAAACTCCCGATAGTCGCAGATCCAATTCCAGTTGTGGAGAGACAGATGCAGAGGAGTATATAGATAAAAGCAAACCTTATGATTTGCACACTGAGAATCGAATTGGAAAAATGGCAACTTGACTTACAGTTTGGTTTTTTTTCCCAATTCGATTTCAGACATTTTTACAGATAGCATTGAGCGGCTGACAAGGGGTTGTGAAATCCAAGAATGGTTGCCAACAAGGAGTTCATCGTTTACAACTCGATGACCCGACAGAAGGAGAGTAAAGAACAAGGTCAAGAGATGATGGCAAAAACCAATTGAGAATGCAGAGGGGGGAGAGTAAAGAAGGTTGTGGTGGAAGTGGAACTGTGAAGGTTCCAGAACCTCTCCCGACTCCTGTTATTTTTGTTGTTGGGTTTTTTAACTTTTTTTGTCGAATAAGTTTTTTACTCATGAAAGAGCAAAAAGTGAAAGAAAAAAAAAAGAATTCAAGTTTTATTAAAAATAACAAACACAGGAATCGTTAAAATTTCAAATAATTTTTTTTTCTTACTATTATATATTACATCAAATTTTATTAAAAAAAAAGTATATAAAATATTTGATTTGGGACTAGGGCATTTTAGTAATCATACTAGTTTATATTCCGATTCTGTTAAATTAGTAAACAGCTTTATAGAATTAATATCATTTCTATTCCGATTCCAAAACATTTAAGTAAACTGCTTCAACAGGAATCCGATTCTGAATCCACCTCATTCCAATTCCTCATCAATTCAATTCCCCTCAATTTGATTACGGATTAGTAAACGCGCCATCAGTATGTACATCACAATTCCTACCTTTGAAAGAATTTTCTATTCAAGCATAAACTTGGAGGCACTGCTCCTTGTTCCTTTTGTGATTCATACTTCTCATTGTGTCTGAATTTTTACTTTAGGTCCGACACTGAAGTTTTCAAGTTTATGAACGAATGATGTATGCTCATAACTGTCAATTTCTCTTTCGACATTGGAATGTAAAAAGTTGTTAATGAATATTTCGATAATCATTTTGTTTTCAGTATTGGATAAGGCATTTTAAATGAAGTTATTATTGTAAAAAAAAAAGGGAACTTTAATGAAAAGCACCCGGTACTGTTCACTTTAACGAAAAACCATATTTTTACACTAAAAAGTCAATCATGGTACTATTCACTTTACCCTTTATTTTGTTCTTATCATTAAAACTCAAAATTTTCAAGCCCTTTTCATTAGTTTTCCAAAAAAAAAAGGTTGATGGGCAGTTATAAACATTGGATCTCAAATTTTGAAATGGTTGATTGTCTTTTGGCTGTACATCGGTGTCAACCAGAGCTAATGATGACTCCTTGTGTTTTACAGGATGGACAACTTAGAGGGGTATCATGTCAGCACAGTGCGGAGCTAAAGTCGTTTTTGGAAGTAGAGTTTGGACCGGTAATCCAGTCTTACTATATTCTTGTTATGACCCGTGTTTTGAGGCTTGTTGTAGTTCCAAGTGCTTTATGAAAACCATAATTTCTTATATTTTCTGCTTGTATAAATTCTCCAGAATCTACGTCCCATTCCTCTTCCTGACAAAACCAAGGAAGATATCCTGCTTTTCTTTAAGCTTTATGAACCTGAGAAACAAGAACTGCGGTATGGCTCTTTCTGCTCATAGTTTTCTTATGATTCATCTTTGCTGATTTAAGGTTCTTTTCTGTTTCCAGTTTTGTTGGCAGGCTTTCCCTGAAGAGTTTTTACAAAGCCAGTAGAGATTTTAATAAAGTTCAATCAACTTGCTGGTTTTTCCCTTGATGATGAACTTGAAATTTATGAGGTGTGTTTCACATTAATTTTGTAGCATCAGTTGTGTCTTATATACGTACATTAGGCCAACTCCAACCCATGGCTTAAAACCTATAATTTCCCTTCTATTCCCCCCAATCCATTCCAACCCAAGTTCTAATTTGGACCTAAAACCAAAAAAAAAAAGCCAAATTTAGGCCAAGATTAGTGGTGGAGCCCCCACCCACATGGGTGTGTCTCCCACTTGTCTGCCAATAAAATTGAGCCCAACGGCTCTTTTTGTTGATCAACGGTTCACATTCAAATGAGTTGTTGGTTATCCAACGATCTACGTTTAATTTAGTTAATATTTTTGTTTTATATTTATAAATTTATTGAATCCAACGACTGAGATCGAATATAATCAAATCTAACAATAAAAAAAAACATCTAACAGCCCAAATTTAAATTCAACTATTAAAATAATTATAAAAGGTTATTTAACTCAAAATTCAACCAAAAACTCTATAAATACTTATATATTTGTTGAAACATCCACACAAAACTCACTTTTCGCCTATAATTCTTCTAATTTTTCTTTCTACAATCTTCCAAAATCATGTGTTTGCTCATGTGTCTTGTGTTTATACATCACTATCATGTGTTTCAGATTCTTCAATAGTGTTTTATGAGTTTCATGTGTCGATTTAGTGATTTTTCAATGTTTATCAGAATTTAAATATTTTTAGGGTAAAATGTTCATAAAATTAATTTAGGATAATCTACATAATTTTGTTTTTTAAAAAGTCAATTTAAAAAAAAAATTTGTGGAGACAAAAATAATCGAGAAAAATATGGAGGCAACACGTGGATTCTAGGGTGAAAAGGTCAAAATTACCCTCAAGACACATCGGGATTCCTACGCGCGAGCAGTAAGCAATCATCCCTTAACCAAGTCAAAAGTTCCCAAAATAAGTAATAATTCAAAACCTATTTCATTTATCCTTATCAAATCATCTCCACAAGGTAACTCCCAAATCATTCATCTTTTATTATATTAATTAATTTATTATTCAATTATTCCTAATTAGCTACAAATCATGAACCTCACCCAAAATACCAACCAAGTGACCGGTCCTCCTCCTCCTAAAGGGGCCGGCCACACCCCTATAAATACTACCTCATTTTCTCTAAAACTCAATTCCAATTCTCTTGCTAAACTCTCTAAATTCTCCAAATATTTTTCCCTTAAAATTCTAACTTTGGCATCGGAGGTTCTTCGGCCAATGCCCCCCATTCACCATGGACGCGTGAGGCTCTTGGCCTTGACCTAAGGTGTTATTTGTTTTGTATGTGCAATTTTGTCCAAGAGCAAGGATGAAGAAATTTGCATCCACAAAAATTACCCTAAACTCATTATTTAATAATCTGAGCCTAAAATTTTAGGCCATAAGAGTTGGTGCAGAAAAACTATTTATGAGTTAAAACCTAAATTTCCAGAGATAAAATTTTAGGTTTTAGGCCAAGGGTTGGAGATAGTCTTTGAATGTACATGTAAGTTTATCATTTGATGCATACTTTGCTGCAGCATTCTTATACATAAACTTACGTATGTGTTTGCGCTACATTCAGGAATTAAAGTTTGAGCCTTTTGTCATGTGTGTAGACCTTGACAAGATGACCTCTTTCGAGTCGAGCCTGGTAATTGTTGCTATATTGCACGCTTGCAATAAGATTTAAGTTTTAAGCTTTTATAGGTCTGTTGCTTTCTTCTCCAGATTGAAGATGGGGACATTATATGTTTTCAGAAATCTACTCCGCTTGAAATTGAGGAAGTCTCTTTATCCTTGCATTCCGTGTTAGGTGGGGATTTACAGGTATTATATTGCCCAAACAGAGCACTGTTGGTGTTGGGGATGTGATTAATGTACTTAAAACGAAGGTGGATTTCTCTCTATCTTTGCATTCCATGTATTATCCATGACTTCCCATCTAAAAGTTTCTGCCAATCGTATGGGAAGTCCTCTGTGTGTTTTTGTTTTTCATTTTTTGTTCAGGAAAGCTAATGATGCTTCCATACATTACGTTAGCGCTGCAATGCCTTTAATTGATTGAAAACTACTATTCTCCCTCCCTTCTACGAGTTTTTGTACTTTCTGTCCTTTATAGTTGCCAATAATGGATTGCACTCAACTTGCAGCGGTGATCATAACTTGACAAAATTGGTAGCAATTGTTATCAGCGCCTCTTAAACAACATTATGGATCTTTCTCAATGTATGGTGTACTTGAAACAGGTAAAGCGGTCTCATCCAAATGCAGAACTGCGACTGCTTGAGGTTCTCGATCACAAGATATACAAGGTAATTACGACTTGTCTGCCTGCTGTATCGGCATGTTAGCTTCTTTTTTTTCTGGTCTTAAGTGATTGTAGCCTGCCCCATTTGTGATGCCGGTTGTATCATGATGCTTTTGCTTATTTTTCTCAAGGATCTTATTGTGTCATAATCCCTTCTACTGTATTAGGACTTAAGTAATTTTGTCTGATGTAGCACTCAGAATTCCTCGTGTTGTTTTTTAGATCTTCCCAAACAGTGAGAAAGTTGACAATATTAATTACCAGTATCGGACTTTGCGTGCAGAGGAGGCAAGTTCTTTTGCCCCCTCTTCTTTATTTAGTTATATTTTAAAGAGTTTCTGGTTTTATTCTGTTGAAATTTTTATATAGTTTTATGGGCAAGATTTGCTATTTGTTTGTTTTCCTTTTCCGGATCAACATCCCTTCTACTGTATAGGATTGAATTGGACTCATTATACCAGTGTTCTTCATGCGGCTGTCTTTTTTTTTTCCTTCTGTATCAGATTACAGAAGAAGAGAAAAAATTGGATCTCTAATCTCTATGATTGCTTGATTCATGTTTTCCACTTCACGAAAGTTGCTGTATTGAACCAGATGGTAGAAGAAAACTTTTTTATTACCGTTAAAGATGGTTTTACCCAAAAACTCTGATTTTTCAAATCGGTCCTATATTCTTACTATTTGTACATTTTGTAAAACTTAAGAAAGCTGAGAGTTTCACTTCAATTGCATACCCATCAAAACTGGGATGCATGTATTTATAATCATCTCAAGGTTACAGCATGAGTTTGAAAACCCTAGATGCAAGGAAGTTTTGAAAGTTTAAAAATAAAAACAGAAGGCTATAAGGATTACATGCGCAGCTTAGATTACATCAAATATTTGAAAACAAATCCTATAAACTAGGAATGGCTGAAAGGATAAGAGTTTGAAGTAATCAAACTCTTGAAGATGCGATGATAATAGCTTCATGTTGACTTCGTCTAATAGCCCCATGCAAGCTAACAGGTGGAGGAACAACTGAAAGCTTGGATGCTAATAACTTGAATCGAGACGAAGACAAACCCTTGGTAAACAAATCAGCAAGCTGATCTTGTGAACATATATAGTTAACCAATAATTGACCACGAACCACCTTCTCCAGTACATAATGGTAATCAACTTCCAAATGCTTAGTTCGTGAATGAAATACTGGATTCAAGGCTAAAGCAATCGAAGAGATGTTGTCACACCAGATTTGTGGTCACACAAGATGTAAATGGAGATCCTTGAATAAAGATCTTAACCATGAAAGCTCAGCAACCGTGTAAGCCAATTGCATGTACTCGGCTTCAACACTCGACCGAGAAACCGTTTTCGGCTTCTTAGAACTCCAAGACACCATATTTGAACCGAGATAGACACAAAAACCACCAGTTGAATGCCGTGTATCTGGATTCCCTGCATAATCCGCATCGGAGAAGGCTAAAAGTGTGATAGTTCCTAGCTTGTACAAAAGACCATGATTATGCGTGACCTTCAAGTAACGAAGAATACGTTTCACTGCCATCCAATAAGTGGTTGTGGGAGAATGCCCATATACTGGCACACTTGATTGACCGTATATGACAAATCGGGACGAGTAATTGTGAGATATTGTAGATCACCCACTACACTACGATAGACCTTTGGTTTCTCGAATGGATCACCAACATAGGCACTGAGTTTTTGGCCTGAGGAAACATGAGTGGATATTGGCTTAGTTCTGTAAATTTGGTGCGGGCTAGTAAATCCAACGCGTACTTTGATTGACTTGGGTGCATCTGGCTACCATCATACTTGACCTCCACACCCAAAAAATAATTGAGTGGTCCCAAATCTTTCATGGAAAATAAGGTGCTCAGCCTTTGTATCAACCTGGAAATCTGGTGAGAACTATTTCTAGTGATTAAGATATCGTCCACATAAATTAAAAGTATTAAGTACACACTTTTTTTATTGAATACAAACAGACTGTAGTCACACGTTGATTCCTGGAAGCCAAGTTGAAGCAAGAAGTTGGAGAATCTCTGAAACCAGGCCCTGGGTGCTTGTTTAAGACCATAGATACTCTATTGAAGCTTACAAACATGAGTTGGAAACTGTTTGTCAACAAATCCCAAAGGTTGGTGCATATACATTTCTTCGTTCAAGAAACCATGTAGGAAAGCATTTTGGACGTCTAGTTGTCTAACCTGCCATCCTTTTGATACCGCAACACTAAGCACAAACCTGATCGTGGTATGTTTAACAACTAGGCTGAAGGTTTCGATGTAATCCACACCAGCCTTCTGATTAAACCCATTTGCCACAAGCCGAGCCTTATGACGCTCAATTGTACCATCTGCAAGGCGCTTTAACTTGAACACCCACTTGTTTGGAAGCAAATTCATCTGTGGAGTGAACAGAACCAAACTCCAAGTCCCACATTGTTGCAGCGCATTGAATTCCTAAACCATGGCATTCCTCCATTCCTGGGACTTAACAGCCTGAGTGAAACATGTTGGTTCAACAAAATAGTTGTCAACAGTAACATGCATAGCATATTTAGGGTTGGGTTTTTGAATTCCAGACTTGGATCTTATGACCATATGATGCTCTGGAGGTGCAGGAGCATCTGATAACTTTAACACAGGTTGTATAAGTACTTCGACTTACTCATTTGAGGGTAGGGTAGGCTGTATGGTAGAGGATGACATAGGTGTTTCAGGATTAGAACGTGGTAAGTCAAGGGTAGAGTTTGGGTCAGGTTGTAATTATGGGGAGTTTGGGGTGATAAGGGTGATATTAGTTGGTTGGTTAGCAGGTTGCACGACAAGTGGAGGAGTAAGTGATTGAGGCAAAGTAGGACAATGAGGCAAATCAAATGTAAATAACAGGTCGAGCGAGTGAGGATTACCTTTGGTATTGATGTTTTCTAAAGATATGAGTCCCTTAAAAGGGAAAAAATCCTCATCGAATAGGACATGGCAAGACAAGTAAATTCGTCTTGTGGACAAGTCCAAGCATTTGTAGCCTTGATGATTTAGTGAATAGCCCAAGAAAACACAATCTTTTGACTTAGATTAAAGTTTATTATGTGTGTAAGGCACTAACCATGGAAAACATTGACATCCAAAATTTTTTAACATGTCATACTTTGGTTTTTGTCAAAACAATCTCTCATAAGGTGACACATTGGATAAAATTTTAGTGGGCACCCTATTTATCAAATATGTTGCAGTAGAACATGCGTCAAACCAAAATTTATTAGGCATGTGAGATTGAGAAAGCATAACTATGCTCGTTTCAACAATATGTCGATGTTTTCTTTCTGCAATTCCATTTTGTTCAGGATGTTTATGACATGAAAAATGTTGTGAAATTCCATTTGTAGTGAGAAACTTCTGAAAAGCATGACTTTTATACTCTCCACCTTCATCACATTGAAGGGTTTTAATTGAAAGATTAAACCTATTCTTGACAGAAGCCTTGAATTTAACAAAGATTTCAAATACTTCACTTTTGTGTTTCATGGGAAAAATCCAAGAGTAACGCGAATAATCATCCACAAATAGCACATAATAATGAAAACCTTCATTAGAAATAATTAGGGAAGACCACACATCCGAATGCAAAAGTTGCAAAGGAAATTGAGAAACAGACTGAGACACTTTGAAAGGTAACCTAGTACTCTTTCCTAAGGGACATGACTCACAAAAGCTTACATCAGTGGTACCATGAATTGGTACCAATTTATTTGAAATTAAAAACTTAATTATTGAATTAGCAGGATGACCAAGCCGAGAATGCCATTTTTGAACTGAACATCGAATCCCTACAAAAACTAAAATTGGATACTTGTGTTGTCCATTGCCAAAAATGGTTATAATCCATTCTCACATCTCCCTCAGAAAAGCATCTTCCGGGTCTTGAAGTCTTTAACAAGGTAAAAATGAGGGAATATCAGCAAATAGCAATGGTTATCTAGTGTAAATCTGTGAGCAGATATTATATTTTGAGAAGCTGTGGGACAGTGAAGAATATTACTTAAATCAAATGAGCAAGTTCTAGTATGTAGTTTATTTGAACCGGAGTGAGAGATAGAGATGCCAGAGCCATTACCTACCCCTCTAATAGTATCATTACCATTGTACTCTTTGGGATTCACCAAATTTTGAATGTCAGGAGTGATAAGAGCATTAACACCAGTGTTCAACAACTAGGTACCATTCGGTTGTTTGTTCAAGGTGATAGGCGATGAGGACATTGATGTGAGCCTCTTGGCTGGAATGCGACCTTCATAAGCAGCGTTCATCCTTTGGTAGTAATCAAGAGCTGGATGACCTGGTTTCCCATAGATTTGGCAAATGATACATTCACCAGGATAAGGAGGTCTCTCACCATTAGCTGGCTGGTTGCACTGGTTGTTGTTGTTGCGAGGATTGTATCCTCGTTGATTAGAAGAAGGTCCACGATTAGAGAGTGATGCACCTCTCCCAGTTCCACGGGAACGTCCCCCACCATGGCCACGCGCAGCAACAAAAGCATTAGCAGGTGGATTATCAGCCATAAAAGGATTTTGACCCATCATTATGTGCCCGGTGGTTAACAGAAGTGCCTCAAGAGTATGATAAGTAATAGGGGAATCCCAAGCTTGAGCAGCACTTAACCTCATTTCAAGGGCAGGTCGGAGATTGTTCAACATAATCTACACAAGTTCATTATCATTCATTGGTTGCCCCGCTAGGGCAAGATTATCGACTATGGCATTTATGCCATCCAGGTAGTCCGTGACAGAGAGATTGTATTTTTTGGTTTGTAGTAACTCGTTTCTCAGAAACAAGATTCTGTTTTGTGAGGTAGAAACATACCTCTGCTCTGAAGCTTCCCATGTGGCCCAAGCAATCCTCTTGCTTACCACAACAGAGAGTACAGAAGCAGCTAAGGAGCCATTTATCCAACTGAGGATCATTTAATCCTGTTAAACCCACGTAGTGTACGCGGGATTGACCGTGGTCATGCCAGGCAAGTCCTTGGGAGGGCACACCAAAGTACCATCCACATACCCTTATCAGATCTCTACTCTTAAGAATTGGGAGAATTTGAGCCAACCATAGTGGGTAGTTGGTCCAGCCAAGTTTGATGTTTACAACAGTGGAAAAATGATGAAATGGATTGGTGGTAGGGTTCGTGGGATTGGTGATATGGGGTGGGATTGGAAAATTTGACATTGTTTTCAGCCATTAAAGTGTGGAGAAAAAAAAAAACGATCTTAGTCGTTAGACTTAGTAAGGCTCAATACCATGTAAAACTTAAGAAAGCTGAAAGTTTCACTTCAATTGCATACCCATCAAAACTGGGATGCATGCATTTATAATCATCTCAAGGTTACAGCATGGGTTTGAAAACCCTAGATACAAGGAAGTTTTGAAAGTTTAAAAATACTAACAGAAAGCTATAAGGATTGCATGCGCAACTTATATTACATCAAATATTTGAAAACAAATCTTATAAACTATGAATGGTTGAAATGATAAGAGTTTGAAGTAAATCAAACTCCTAAAGATGCGGTGATAACAGCTTCACGTTGACTTCGTCTAACACATTTTACAGTAAGTACAAAATTTTGGGGAACCTTTCTTCTTGGTCGTCAGTAAAGGGGAAACTTTAGCTGAAGTTAAAATAGGGATACAAAAAAAATTGCAGGTCCCGGATAAGGAGTTCTCGAAGGTACTTAACCCCCACCTTATATTCATTGGGATGGGGTCAGTAGAGAAAATGAGTGTTCCTTACTAGTATAAATGATCGTTTATTTTGCTTCCTTGTCAATTTCCCTTTTCGTTGTGTAGAGGAAGTTTGCATTCTTGTGACTTGGTTGTCCAGAGTAGCTGCAAGATTCTGATATTGTTTCTAGACGATTTCAGGTGTATCTATGGTCTATCGCAACTCATGTCCCCCTTTCTTTCATGTTATGTCTGCGAGCCAATCCAAACTATGTTTATGGGATTGCCTAGTTGGTTTTTTTTTTTAAACTCCAACATTTGAATTTTGTTTTCCTCAGAGTAGGGAAATTTTTGCTGCATGAGAGCAGTGCCTTGGGCTGGAGCACCAAGAACATGCCAGGAATGCAGGCAAGGTAGATGAGATTGGCCATGCAGAAATGCCAAGACAAAAACGACGTCGTCGCCATATATGATGCCAAGGTAACAGAACTTGAGGCTGAACTAGCCCGAGTTAATGCACAACTGGTGCAAGTAAAGGCATAACGAGCTCAAGGAATGGCAGATAGCTCTTTAAAATATGAAAACTTACCTTGTTGTTACAAAAGCGTGGCTCTGTTAGAACCTAGGCTGTCGGGCAACTTAATTTGGTATCGAATTTGCTATCCACGAGATTTGAACCTAAAACCTATCACATCGAAGTGAAGAGGAATACCATCAGATTTGACTCATAAGTTTGTATGAACATGCAAAAGAAGGGAACAAGTCGTGCAAAATTTAGGTAGCCTGTTTCCTTACGTTGCTCGAGTTTGAGTGAGAAGCAAGGTGATTGTATTGATGGGTAATTTTTTTTTTTGGATGAATCCAGGATATCCCCCGCACATAGGCAATGACCAATCCTCGAGCTGGGTCGGACCCCATTCGGGGGGCAAGCTTTTCCAATGTTGGCTTCTCCATTCACAAGGCTTGAACTCGAGACCTTGCTTAAGGAGAACAAGCTCCTTACCACTTAAACCACCAAACATTGGTGTTGATGGGTATTTTTCGTTTACTCTCCTACCCCACCTCGTTTGCTTACTCCCAAAAAATTTGTGTCTTTGGCTTAGTCTGTGTCTTGCTAAAAAGCCAATCTTTGTTTAACAACCACACATTGTCTAACCAACTCTTTCTTGCGGAGGAGTAGCGGCCGATCTATCTCATGGCAAAAGGAATTGGTAGAGTATGCAAGCTAGACTTTGAAGTAAAAAATCCAAGGTTTTATAAATTGATGAAGGAAAAATCAACGTGGTGGATGGGTCAAGCTCTGCATTTGCAATCGAATCATTATGACTACTAGGTGCTCAACGAAATGGCCCGATAAAGCTTTTTTGGTTGATATTATGACCATATTAACTAAACAATCTGGCTCTGCCACTTTCTGTGTGTATATATTCAAATTTTAAAATGAAAGAAAGAGAAGTTGGAAAGAAATGTGAGAGAGAGAGAGAAAAAAAAAAAAAAAGAGAAAATGGGAGTTTTATTTATTTTTTAAATTAAAAGTGCTATGACTACATGTTAGTGAGGTTTGAAAAAAAAATACAACGAAGTTTGACTTGGGCGGAAACTTTATTCTTTTTAGGGTAAATCTCAGTTTACTACCCTCAAGTTTCGTGGTTTTCAACATTTGGTACATCAATTTTTTTTCTTCCCAGAGTCATACCTAAAGTGTTAATTTTGGAACAGTCTCATACATCCATTAGTCAAACTATCAAGTCTGCCGTTAACTAATAACGTGGCGCTCATGTGGACAATGACTGGGTGCCACGTGTCAATAAAAAAAATTAAAATTATTAAACTATTAAAATAATTAATTAATTAAAATAAAATAATAAAAAAAAAAACCCAGAACCCCTTTGTCTTCCACACCCCGACCCCCTTCCCTTATCCCTCCCTTCTCTCATTTGCACCTACCCCAACGTCTGTACATCCATCATTCCCCCTCCCTCTTCGACTCCACCTACTCAACCCTCATCCTCTTCGACGGCCCAGTTTCTCTGTACGCAACCACCACCTTCCCCCACTCCCATATTCCCCCACTGTTCTTCACTCTCCCTACATATTTGACCGCCTCATCTCTCCAGATTTGCAGTCGATTTTTCTTGCTTGCTTCTTCCTAGGCCCCATGTCCAAACCACATCCCCTCCCCTGTGGATCCACTCCCATCCCCTTCTCTATCGTCCCCACCCCAATCTCATCTCCAATTCTCTTTCATAAATTCCATTCCTAACCTCACAAACATGGAGAAAGGAATACCCATCCCCACCGTCGTTCGAGCACTTTTCTCCCTTCGTCGGAAACCTTGTCGCCTCTATCCTTGATCTGGAAATATACCTTATTGCTTCAAACTTGTTGTGATTTTGGGTTGAAGGTTGCAGAGGGAGTGAGGTTGGTGATGGGAAGAGATTCTACAAATTGAAGCTATGGACCCTGCAAAGGAATTGAAGCTTGCTACCGCAGGTTTGGGGCGTGGGAGGAGGGTGAGACTGTGGGTGGCTAGGGCTCGTGGGTAAGGTGGTTGCACAGTGGGGTTATTGTAGTTGTTTCTAGGTTTCTATGGGGGCTGCTGCTGGAGAAACCATTGGGGTAGGTCGCTTGGACTAAGAGGTGGTGGAGAAGATTGGAGGAGGCATGGAGATTTTAGAGCTGGATGGTGAAGGTGCGGGTATGGGTTGCATAGGAAAGAAAGGAGGAGGGGGTTGGGGGAGGTAGAAGACGGGCATTTTTTTTTTTGGAATTTTGAATTTTGAATTTTTTTTAACCCCTTCTAAAAAAAAATCCACGTGTACCCCTTAATGACATGTGGTGCACAGTCATTGTCCACATAGGCGTTACGTCATCAGTTAACGGCAGACTTAACAGTTTAACTAACAGATGTATGAGACTGTCCTAAAATTAACACTTTAGATATGATTCTGGGGCGAAAAAAATTTGTTGTACCAAATGTTGAAAACCACAAAACTTGAGGGTAGTAAACTGAGATTTACCCTTCTTTTTAAATAAACGATATTATCTACATTAAGGGGGTAAAAGGGTGGGGGAGTGGGTTAAGGCTCATAGTGGGTGAGCCATAATAATGTGGTTCAAATTCGCCTTTGTTGAAAATCGAACCTAATACCTCTCACTTATCAATGAAGATAAATACTATTAAACTGTATTACTAAATGACAATTTGGATGGAATTATATACTATATTTCATTTTTTGATGGAATACTAAACCGTCTTTTCACTTTTTTCCAATTGATAAGGAAAATTTAATTAATAAGTAGTTTTGAAAATAAGTACCATATTCATTATATGATGCTAAAAATGAGTCTCGATAAAAACTTTGTCAGAAATTTTAATCCTATCTAAGAATTATTTTTTTATTAATAAGTAGTTTAAATAACTTTTCCAGACCGAGTGGTGGATTGTACGAAAGTGGGAGAAGTCCAATACCAATTGTGTACAATTATTATAATTTATGACATCACCCACTTTAACAAAAGCTTGAATACCAGTGTACGAGGAAAGATCACATACGTCATTCGCCAGTGCACGTGACCCTCTGGTGACTGCCACGTCATCTATTTAATCCCACCCAACCATCTCGCCCCAGGTGTCGGCCTCCCACTGGTCCTTCCACACGCTAAAGATCTTACTCCTCTCATGTAAACCCACCGCACTCCGTCCTCCATTTCCCAAACTACCCCCGCCTTTTCACGAAATCCCCAATACGCCCCTCCCTGGACTTTGCACCCAGCGGCTTGTCTCGGAGCCAGTTTCTTTCGGGAGTGTCCCCTCCTTCGCAAAACAAAGCCCCGCCTCTCTCCCCTCTCTCCCCCTCTCTCTCTCTGCCCCCGTCTTTCACTGGTATCGTTCGTCTCTCAGATTCGTCGATCGGACGGTTCGTTGCGCGGCAGCAATGACTATGATGACTCCTGCACCGTTGGATGTACGTACCGACTCCTCTACATTTCCACTCTCGGTTTAATTTCATTGGGTTTCGGCTTCGTTCTTCGTTTCTGATCGCCTATGGATCTTGGTGGCGTTCGGCGGTTTCGAACTGGGATGAATTTTGGGAATTCACCGACTTAAAGTGATTGATTTGCTAGGGTTATGATTCAGTAAGATAGGGTTAGGTTTTTCTCGATCAGAGCTCTGATTTTTGTTTCTTTTGTTAGCAGCAGCAGCAAGAGGACGAAGAGATGCTTGTGCCGAACTCGGATTTGGTCGAAGGTCCTCAGCCAATGGAAGGTTTAATTTTTAGCAATTTTTCGATGAGTTACTGTTTGAATTTCTTATGTTTGTGTTTATGGTGTGGTTTTGGAGCGTTATGTGTGGCGTAGTTGATCTGAAACAATTGGTTTTTGTGCGAATTTGGCATCACAGGGTTTGATTAGAGTGCAAGTGTTTGCATTTTCTTTAGGGTTTTGGTTTTGTTTTTTTGAAATTTATGGTATTTGGTGTGTTGGTAGTAGCCCAAGTGGAGCCAGCTAGTACAGTTGATAGTCAACCAGTGGAGGATCCTCCAACGATGAAATTCACTTGGACAATTGAGAACTTTACTAGGTTGAACATCAAGAAGCACTACTCTGACATGTTCGTAGTGGGCGGCTATAAATGGTATTTTTTCTTGTCTACCAGATGTCAAAAACTGATTATAACGCTACTTAAGATTGGCTTATATTTGTAGGTGATTGGATTTTGAATTGCTTTTGGTTTGTTTGATCAGGCGGATACTAATATTTCCCAAGGGAAACAATGTGGACTACTTGTCAATGTATTTGGATGTGGCAGATTCCGGGACATTGCCATATGGGTGGAGTAGATATGCACACTTCAGCTTGGCTGTAGTTAATCATATCCATACCAAGTACTCAATAAGAAAGGGTATATTCCTTTATTAGTCTTGTTTCTTTTTAGCATTCAAGTCTGTGCGTTTGCCTGGTTGTCGTATTCTGTTTTCTTGTTTTCTTTCAGTGAGAGCTTTGCTTGTTGTTGGGTAGTCATGGGCACCCAAGGCTTTTAATTAGAATTTATTATCCTTGGAATGGACCTACCTGGCTTTCAACTTCATAGTTCTTGGGTGATGCCATTTGAACGCAAACAATATCTAATTAACCACTCTAATCTTGTTATTGTGAGCTTTTAATTCTAATTTTTCTCATTGAAATATCAAAACTATAAAGTAAAGAAAATTCTTCCACCCCTTTCTCTCTAAAATCTTGGCTAACGGCAGCAGCACCATCGTCTGACTATGTGCCCATGGCGCCTTTGTTTGGGGATTTTTGAAGTTTGAGAAAAAGTGAATAAAAAAATTATGGAGTAAAACGTACCAACAGATGTTAGAAGTAAATTGAAAACCAATAGATTATTCCTTTTAGGTATCTAGATGTCAAATATAGATTAACAGTAAAGGTAGAAACAGGAAGAATTTACTTGGAAATTACGTGCAATTAAAGGGTGAATTTCTAGGTAATGAAAAGGCTAACTGAATCAAGGGTTCCCATTTATTAAGGGATGAGCTTGAGGCGGGTCTGACGATCAGATATGGTAAAGAATTGTATTTTATTGGTGTGACCTATGTTCTAGAACATTAATTTGCAATGCGTTTAACCAGAATTGAACAATCTTTAATCATATTCAAGATGTTTTTTAAGACCTTTGTCGTTCATTGTTGTATGATGTTGCAGACACTCAGCACCAATTCAATGCAAGAGAAAGTGACTGGGGATTCACTTCATTCATGCCTCTTGGTGATCTTTATGATCCGAGTAGGGGATATCTGGTGAACGATACAGTTGTGGTTGAAGCTGAGGTTGCTGTCCGTAAGGTTCTAGATTACTGGTCATATGACTCGAAAAAGGAAACTGGTTATGTTGGGCTCAAGAATCAGGGAGCAACTTGTTATATGAATTCTCTTCTCCAGACTTTGTACCATATACCGTACTTCAGAAAGGTCATTTACGTGATCTCCTGTTTTCATTGTAAGCTAAACATGAATTGTTTGAATTTTCTATGAAAAGCATTATCTCAATTTTGGACTTACTTACCAGGCCGTGTATCATATGCCAACAACTGAGAATGACATGCCTTCAGGAAGCATCCCTTTGGCGCTACAAAGTTTATTCTATAAGCTT
Organism: Malus sylvestris; assembly: GCF_916048215.2. Taxonomy (NCBI): domain Eukaryota; kingdom Viridiplantae; phylum Streptophyta; class Magnoliopsida; order Rosales; family Rosaceae; genus Malus; species Malus sylvestris. Next base: position 5,116,640 of record NC_062271.1, on the reverse strand, counting down.
CAATACAATGACAGCAGTGTTGCAACCAAAGAATTGACCAAATCCTTTGGATGGGATACATATGATTCTTTTATGCAACATGATGTGCAGGAACTTAATAGAGTTCTTTGTGAAAAGCTTGAAGATAAAATGAAGGTATAGGAAGCTTTCAGTTTTTGCTATTGCTGTAGCTTTTGTTCATTTCATTTTGATAATTGTTCTGTGGGCCCAGGGAACTGTTGTGGAGGGTACAATACAGCAGTTGTTTGAAGGACATCACATGAATTACATTGAATGCATCAATGTGGATTACAAATCTACAAGAAAGGAATCATTTTATGGTAATATTTATTGGCACAATTTCAGTTGTTAAGAGTTGGAAATATTTTGTAAATGTCAGTGCATGCCACTGGTTTCTTCTTATTACTTTGCAGACCTACAGCTTGATGTGAAAGGCTGTCGGGATGTTTATGCTTCTTTTGACAAGTATGTGGAAGTTGAACGTCTTGAGGGTGACAATAAATACCATGCCGAAGAACATGGTTTGCAGGTTAATTACCGAATCACTTTCGGGGGGCTGCATTTATACTATACATATAATCTGAGGCTGCTCGTAGTTGCATTATTTCCAAAACTAGGGTTTACATTGTTTCCTCTGCAGTGAAGTATTTAATATATGTTCCGAAAACATGTGTTGGTGGTGTCATGCATGATATATTTTAAATTCTGATTGGATGCGTCCTCAGTTTTTTCTTTCCATTAAATCGCTTGCTGAAGCAAGTATTCTTACATATATTTCTTCGATATTAAAAATTTACAATATTGCTCTCAAGGAATATTTTGGATGTTTATTCCAGGATGCTAAGAAGGGTGTTCTGTTTATTGACTTCCCTCCCGTTCTTCAACTTCAGCTAAAGCGATTTGAATATGATTTTATGCGGGACACTATGGTTAAGGTTGGTACTGGAAGCTCATCTTCCTCCTTTAGCTTCATCTGTGTTTATACATGAAACATTGAAACTGTGATGTTTTACTATGAAGGTATGCTTCTTAGCTGAAAACAAAAGTGTACCATGTAAAATATATTTCTTCACATTTTGTATAAATTCAGGTGAAAGCTTGTCTTTGCCTAATGGGTTTCAATCTAATTTTAATTTTGTTTTATGACTGGATGCTGAAAGATGGATTAACCCCTATCAATATGGTTCTTTTTGTTCCTTTCTTTTTCTCAACAAAAAAAAAAAAAAAAAAAAAAAAAACAAAGCCTTTTCCCACCAAGTGTGGTCGGCTATATGAATCCTAGAACGCCATTGCGCTCGGTTCTATGTCATGTCCTCCGTTAGATCCAAGTACTTAAGTCTTTTCTTAGAGTCTCTTCCTAGGTCTTCCTCTACCCCTTCGGCCCTAAACCTCTGTCCCGTAGTCGCATCTTCTAACCGGAGCATCAATAGGCCTTCTTTGCACATGTCCAAACCACCGTAACCGAAAGAAAAAAAAAAACCTCATTGTTTTTCAGTTTCTTTATAGTTGAACTTTCTCAATCTAATGGATTATTTTTATTCAAAGTTATATATACTAATGAAATTCGTTTTTACCTATTGGGTATGTTTGTTCGTGTGGCAATGACATTTTTTAAATGGAAAGCAAATAAATTATCATGGTAAGAATGTTGTATTATTTGTTTTTGGCAGATAAATGATCGCTATGAATTTCCTCTTCAACTTGACCTTGATAGGGAGAATGGAAAATATCTATCACCTGAATCAGATAAGAGTGTTCGCAACCTCTACACTCTTCATAGGTATCTATTTTGCCTTGTACTATTACATGATATAATATAGATCATCTATTTCCTAAATTTGGCATGTTATTTCAAAGGATTGTACTTTCTAGACCTTTGCATGTGCATGGCATTATTTACTGAGTGTAACATAACCAATTTTCTTCTTGTCTTGACATATGATATCCCCAGTGGATAGACCAATTTTTTTCATTGAAATTGAAGCTGGGTTATAGAACTATCTAATGTATGGTCATTCATGATGTCTAGGAGTCTACTTATTTATCAAAGTTCTTTCATGCCTACGACTATTAAGGCATTGTGCCTCTACTATTAGTTGAGTGGGTGGGATTATGAAAAAAATTTCGGGTTTAATTTATCAGTTGTGCCCAGTAGTGATTATGGTAGTTAAAAATACTAATACAATATATGAAGAGGGTTGTTCGATCCTGCTTTTGCATATGCCTGTTTGGTCATGTTGTGTGGAGCTTCATAAATTTTACTTTGTAGTTGGTTACTTACTATGATAATTTTCTACTGTTGCAGTGTCTTGGTGCATAGTGGTGGGGTGCATGGTGGACATTACTATGCTTTCATCAGACCAACCCTCTCAGACCAGTGGTATGGACGGATCTCCTGGAATCGATTCTCTCTGTAGTTGTCTGGAGTCTCACACAGAAAACACATGAATGCAGAGACAGACATTCTCTCACACTGCTCTCTTGCTTTGCTTCTTACTTTTTTTTGTTGGTCCTTGTTCAAATAAGATGGTTTTATTGGAATCTATATATTTCACATTGCTTTTCTGATGGATTCTGGTACCATAACTTGGTTACCTGACTGCTTGCTCTTATGCATGAATGAGTGTTCTTGTGCATGCATTTCATGTGTTGATGTAATTTGTCATGTCTTGTTTTAGGTACAAATTTGATGATGAACGTGTGACAAAAGAGGATGTGAAGAGGGCTTTAGAAGAGCAGTACGGTGGTGAGGAAGAGGTAGTTTAGTTTTTGCTGTATCCAACCTGCTATAGTTCTCCTTGATTTTAAAGTTTCTTAATTGTCAACTGACCTATTGTTGTTTTCTTTCCAACAGTTGCCACAGACCAATCCTGGCTTCAATAATACTCCTTTCAAATTTACAAAATACTCAAATGCATACATGCTTGTGTATATACGGGACAGTGATAAGGACAAAATAATATGTAACGTGGATGAGAAAGACATAGCCGAACATCTAAGGGTAATGGTATATCAAGCATAAGTTCTGATTCCAGTGTCCAATTAAGAGAATGAACTGACATTCTATGTTCCATTTCAGATAAGGTTGAAGAAAGAACAAGAAGAGAAAGAGGACAAAAGGAAATATAAGGCACAAGCACACCTCTACACTATTATTAAGGTAAAGGTTTCTAGTTTATCCCCATTTTCACCATTGTTTGTTCAGATGTGGTATGACAGGTGTTTGGTGTGGAACAAAAAAATTATGGCAAAATTTAATGATGTGTTTAGGTTGCTCGAGATGAGGATCTGACAGAACAAATTGGAAGGGATATTTATTTTGACCTAGTGGACCATGACAAAGTTCGTAATTTCCGTGTTCAGAAACAAATGCCCTTTAATCTTTTCAAGGTACACCAGTACAGGCTGACTTTGTGCATTTATGTCTTCTGTATTCTTTTCTACCATTTGGGGTTATGTTTAATATGGGAATTCCTAAATTTGAAATGGTTAACAGGAGGAGGTTGCGAAAGAGTTTGGCATACCAGTGCAGTTTCAGCGTTTCTGGATTTGGGCCAAGAGACAAAACCACACATATCGCCCCAACCGACCATTGACACCTCAGGAAGAAACACAATCAGTACGTACTTTGTACTTCCTACCTTTGAATGGATTTTCAATACAAGATGCCCTGCTCCTTGCCCACATGCTTTGTTTTCAGTTCTATTCGTAATTCGTAATTCTTATTATATCTGAATTATTACTTTTCCTCCATTTGGATTAATAGCGGATGTTGTCTTTGTATAGTCTAACACTGAACTGCTCAAGTTTATGAATGAATGATGGATGATTATAATTGTTATTATTATTTGTGAAATTGGAATTTAACTAAGTGCTTAATGGATTGGTCAGTGATAAACATTCGATCTCAGATTTGGAATGATTGATAGTGTTTTTAACTAGACTTCGGTGCTAAGAAGAGCTTGGTTTAGGTGATGCAAAGCTAATGATGACCGCTTGCATTTTTCAGGTTGGACACTTGAGAGAGGTATCAAATAAAACACACAATGCAGAGCTAAAGTTGTTTCTGGAAGTAGAGTTTGGGCCGGTAATCAGTCTTACTCTATTCTTGTTACTACCTGTGTAGTGAAGCTTATTGGAGTTCCAATTGCTGTATGAAAGGATTTTTTTCTTACATTTTATTGTTTCTGTACATTTTCCAGGATCTACGTCCTATTCCTCCGCCTGACAAAACCAAGGAAGATATCCTTCTTTTCTTTAAGCTTTATGAGCCTGAGAAACGAGAACTACGGTACATCCTGCTCTTTCTGCTTAGCTGATTATTTTTATCCTTTGCCTTGTGTTTGCTAATTTAAGTTTCTTTTCTGTTTCCAGTTTTGTTGGTAGGTTTTTTGTGAAGAGTTCTAGTAAACCAGCAGAGATTTTAGGAAAATTAAATCAACTGGCTGGTTTTACCCCTGATGAAGAAATTGAGCTTTATGAGGTGTGTTTCACTTTAAATTTTAGCATAAGGTTGTGTCGTAGCTCACACGCACACACGCACACACTCATTATAGGAGGAGATTTAAATGGACACGTGGGCAGGGAGACAGGCAACTATGGAGGTTTTCATGGTGGCCATGGTTTTGGGGAGAGAAACGAGGATGGGGAAGCTATCTTGGATTTTGCAATGGCATATGATCTCTTCTTAGCCAACACCTTCTTTAAGAAGAGAGAAGAACATGTGATCACCTACAAGAGTGGATCGTCAAAAACACAAATAGATTTTCTTCTAATGAGGAAAGGGGATCGTATAACTTGTAAGGATTGCAAAGTTATACCAGGAGAGAGCGTGGCTAATCAACATCGCTTGTTGGTGATGGATGTACATATCAAAAGAGTAAGACAAAAGAACAAGACTTGGAAGTGCCCAAGGACTAGATGGTGGAATCTAAAAGAAGAAAAACAAGTCATTTTCAAAGAGAAGGTAATCACCCAATGTGTGTGGAATAGAGAGGGGGAAGCTAGCCAAATGTGGGATTCCATGGCTAGTTGTATCCGAAAAGTAGCAAAAGAGGTATTAGGAGAGTCCAAGGGCTTTGCCCCACACCAAAAGGAATCTTGGTGGTGGAATGAGGAGGTACAAACAAAGGTGAAGGCTAAGAAGGAATGCTGTAAAGCCTTATACAAGGAGAGGACCGATGAAAATGGTGAAAGGTATAGAAAAGCGAAGCAAGAGGCGAAGAAAGCTGTCAGAGAAGCTAAGTTAGCGGCTTACGACGATATGTATAAACGACTAGATACCAAAGAAGGAGAGTTGGATATCTATAAACTATCTAGAGCAAGGGAAAAGAAGACAAGGGACCTAAACCAAGTGAGGTGCATCAAGGATGAGGATGGAAAGGTTCTTGCTACAGAGAACGCGGTTAAAGACAGATGGAGAGGTTATTTTCATAATCTTTTCAATGAAGGACATGAAATGAGTGCTTCTTTAGGGGAGTTGAGTAACTCAGAAGAGTGTAGAAACTACTCTTTTTATCGTCGAATATGGAAGGAAGAAGTGGTTGTAGCTTTGAAGAAGATGAAGCATAAAAAAGCAATAGGCCCAGACGATATACCAATTGAAGTGTGGAAACTTTTGGGAGAGACAGGTATAACATGGCTTACTGACCTTTTCAATAGGATTTTGAAAACGAAGAAGATGCCAAATGAGTGGCGAACGAGCACTTTGGTGCCTATCTACAAGAATAAGGGCGACGTACAAAATTGCATGAACTATAGGGGTATTAAGCTAATGAGTCATACAATGAAGCTCTGGGAGAGAGTCATTGAGCATAGATTGAGGCAAGAGACACGGGTTTCGGACAATCAATTCGGGTTCATGCCAGGGCGCTCAACCATGGAGGCAATCTATCTTTTACGAAGATTGATGGAAAGATATAGAGATGGGAAAAAAGATTTACACATGGTCTTTATAGATTTGGAAAAAGCGTATGATAGGGTCCCAAGAGACATTCTTTGGAGGATTTTAGAGAAGAAAGGAGTACGAGTAGCATATATCCAAGCTATAAAGGATATGTATGAAGGAGCAAAGACTGCCGTAAGAACTCATGAAGGACAAACCGAAAGCTTTCCCATAACTGTAGGATTACATCAAGGCTCATCCTTAAGTCCTTACCTTTTTGCGTTGGTAATGGATGAGTTAACAGGACATATTCAAGATGATATTCCTTGGTGTATGCTTTTCGCAGACGATATAGTGTTGATAGATGAAACTCAGGAAGGGGTAAATGCAAAGCTTAACCTTTGGAGAGAAGTGTTGGAATCTAAAGGTCTTCGCCTAAGCCGATCAAAGACAGAATATATGGAGTGCAAGTTCAGTGCAAATGGAGGCCAAAACGAGTTAGGGGTGAGGATCGGAGATCAAGAAATACCAAAGAGCGACCGTTTTCGTTACCTAGGATCTATCTTGCAAAAGAACGGAGAATTAGATGGAGATCTCAACCATAGAATACAAGCTGGATGGATGAAGTGGAAGAGTGCATCCGGCGTGTTATGTGACCGCCGTATGCCACTGAAGCTCAAAGGAAAATTTTATAGGACGGCAATAAGGCCGGCGATGCTGTATGGCACAGAATGTTGGGCGGTGAAACATCAACACGTACACAAAATGGGTGTAGCGGAGATGAGGATGCTTCGTTGGATGTGTGGGCACACGAGAAAGGATAAGATTAGGAATGAGGATATCCGGGGTAAAGTAGGAGTAGCCGAAATTGAAGGAAAGATGAGAGAAAATCGGTTACGGTGGTTTGGACATGTGCAAAGAAGGCCTACTGACGCTCCGATTAGAAGATGCGACTATGGGACAGAGGTTCAGGGCCGAAGGGGTAGAGGAAGACCTAGGAAAACTTTGGAAGAGACTCTAAGAAAAGACTTAGAGTACTTGGATCTAACGAAGGACATGACACAGGATCGAGCGCAATGGCGTTCTAAGATTCATATAGCCGATCCCACTCAGTGACTTGGATTTTCCAAGTCTCCAACCAAGAAGTTTTCCTCACTCGGAAAATTAAGGGAACACTACCCCAACCTACATGCTCCACTCAGAAAGCTTCAACATACAAGCTTCAACAAAAGAAAATTCAAAGAACTTAGCGAAGAAGGCTTTGGTGTATTTAACACAATACGTTGAAATGAAGGAAAGCTTATTTATTGATATCCCCGATAAGCTACAAATATGTACATATACATGAATCAAAATAAACACACAAGAGGGAGCCTTCACAAAGGTTGCTTAGGAGAAGTCTGAGCAGTCGGTAGAGCCCCAGAAAGAGAAGGCACCGGAGGGGGATCATTTGGAGCCTCAGTACTGGACAGAACCTTAGAAGGAGGAGGCATCAGAGGTTGATCATTTGGAGCTTCATTACGCAGTACAGCCCCAGAAGACGAAGGCAATAAATGCCTTTGGAACAAACCCACAAATCTCTGATGATCAAGTAAAACCTGACCATCAGTTTCCTTCATCTGGTCAAGTTTCCTCTTCATGTTTGTAGCATAGTCATGTGCGAGCCGGTGCAACTATTTATTCTCATGCTTGAGCCCCCTAATCTCATGTTTGAGACTCATCACTTCAGCCGCCAATGATTCAACTTGGCGGGTTCGAGCAAATAGGCGTTGGGCCATATTAGACACAGAACCTGCACACTGAACACTGAGAGCCAGCGAATCCTTAACAGCTAACTCATCAGACCGTTTGGAAAGTAGTCTGTTATCTTTGGGAGTGAGAAGGTTCCTGGCCACCACCGCAGCGGTCATATCATTCTTCATCACGGAATCCCCAACGGTAAGAGGACCAGTAGGGGAGACGAATGATGGGCGCCATATGTTGTCTGGAGAAGGCGGGGCTGCCTCTTCAACAAGGTTCAAGTCAAAACGACGGTCAGAGGGGCCAGACATTTTCAAAGGTGTTGAAGAGAGAAGAGGTCGGACAAATCAAGATCTCAGAAGTGCAAGAATGAAGCTTCTACTGGTGGAGATTCAAGTGTGCTTTGGAACTTAATGCTTGATTTAGCCCCTATAAAAATCTGCACTCGACGGAGCTTCAGAAATCGAAGAGGCGCTTGCTCAGAAATCGAAGAGGCGTTTGCTTTCTCAAAAGTTGGGCTGCTTAGAGATCACGAGGGTTGATCTCAGAAATCGAACAGGCGTTTGCTTTCTCAAAAGTTGGGCTGCTCAAAGACCACGAAAGCCGATCTCAGAAATCGAAGAGGCGCTCGCTTTCTCAAAAGTTGGGCTCCCAGAGACCACGATGGCCGATCTCAGAAATCGAAAAGGCACCTACTTTTCCAACCTTGTCAGCACCTGTCACACGCACACTCAGCTTTGCGGAAATTATGGGCATTCTGTCGAAGACTTCTGGGGAAGGTAGAAAACACATGAATCTTACTGTTCAATCACCCACTTCCCACACGCAACAATAGCTCATGGGTACCACAGATAACTTTGCCAAAGTTCTCTGCCAAAGTTGAGCACGTGAAGCTTGCAGCTCCCACTACATCGCTTTGACCAAGAAGGGTAAAAGAATAGCAAAGAAACAGCACTAACAAAGTTTAGACCCATAAATTTTGAAGGTCTAGCTACCATATTATTACCCACAAGGGTAAAGGAACAGTACCACTGCTGGATAATTGGAAAGTCCCTGTGTGTCAACCTCTGTGCTTCGCGGCAAGGTAGACTAGCAAACATGCCCAACCTTTACTCACATTCGAGAAAACACTCCCAATAAGATTGCTTGCTCCAAAATCGAAGAGGCACCGTCCTCCGAATCTCGAGAGCTAGACTCCCAACATGACTACTTTCTTAAAAATCGAAGAGAGGGTAAAGGAACAGTACCATTGCTGGATAAATGGAAAGTCCCTGTGTGTCAACCTCTGTGCTTCGTGTCAAGGTGGACTAGCAAACATGCCCAACCTTTACTCACATTCGAGAAAACACTCCCAACAAGATTGCTTGCTCCAAAATCGAAGAGGCACCGCCCTCCGAATCTCGAGAGCCAGACTCCCAACATGATTACTTTCTCAAAAATCGAAGAGACATTGCTCCCCGAATCTTCGAGAGCCAGACCCCCAGCATGATTGCTTTCTCAAAATCGATGAGGCATCGTTCTCCGAATCAATCGAAGAGGCGCTCGCTTTCTCAAAAGCTGGGCTGCTCATAGACCACGAGGGCCGATCTCAGAAATCGAAGAGGCACCTACTTTTCTAGCCTTGTCAGCACCTGTCACACGCACACTCAGCTTTGCAGAAATTATGGGCATTCTGTCGAAGACTTCTGGTGAAGTAGAAAGCACATGAATCTTACTGTTCAATCACCCACTTCCCACACGCAATAATAGCTCATGGGTACCACATATAACTTTGCTAAAGTTCTCTGCCAAAGTTGAGCACGTGAAGCTTGCAGCTCCCACTACATCGCTCTGACCAAGAAAGGTAAAAGAATAGCAAAGAAACAGCACTAACAAAGTTTAGACACATAAATTTTGAAGGTCTAGCTACCATATTATTACCCACAAGGGTAAAGGAACAGTACCACTGCTGGATAATTGGAAAGTCCCTGTGTGTCAACCTCTGTGCTTCGTGGCAAGGTAGACTAGCAAACATGCCCAACCTTTACTCACATTCGAGAAAACACTCCCAACAAGATTGCTTGCTCCAAAATCGTAGAGGCACCGTCCTCCGAATCTTGAGAGCCAGACTCCCAACATGACTACTTTCTCAAAATCGAAGAGAGGGTAAAGGAACAGTACCATTGCTGGATAATTGGAAAGTCCCTGTGTGTCAACCTTTGTGCTTCGTGGCAAGGTAGACTAGCAAACATGCCCAACCTTTACTCACATTCGAGAAAACACTCCCAACAAGATTGCTTGCTCCAAAATCGAAGAGGCACCGCCCTCCGAATCTCGAGAGCCAGACTCCCAACATGATTACTTCCTCAAAAATCGAAGAGACACTGCTCTCCGAATCTCGAGAGCCAGACCCCCAGCATGATTGCTTTCTCAAAAATCGAAGAGGCATCGTTCTCCGAATCTCGAGAGCCAGATACCACAGACCACTTTTTCAAAAGTGCTCTGACAGAGTTAAAACATGTGAAACTGGCAGCTCCCACTACCGTGCTATGACCAAACAGGGTAAAGGAATAGCATTACTACTTGTTGTTAGGAAGACTCCTATATATGTCGACCCCCATCCCCAACGGACAGGCAGACCTGCAAAAATGCTCAACCCTTCATCATATCTGAGAGGGCACTCCCAACGAAGTCTTTCGAAATATTCAGCTTTCTTTCCCCCCGATAATACCTCTACAAACAAGCTATACTAGAGCAAGAATATCTCATATCATCAGGGTTAAAAGCAAGAGTATCCCATATCATGCTTTTTCCCTATCTTTTCCTTTGGCCTTGTTTTTACCTGCAAGACAAGGAGAAAGAGAGCAATCAGTCAGCACTTGGAATCAAGCTTCCAGCCAGGAACTGACTGCCTGGAACCCCTTACCTGATTACTTACCTGGCATTGCTCTCGAGTACTCATCTTCAACATCTTATGTTTCCAGGGAAGATTCCGCACCTGCTTGAGGAACAGATAGGGCAAGTGCGAAGGATACAAGGAAGCATGTGGAGACAAGCGTAACAGCACACGTGCCGATACATCCATTACTCTGTCAAAAGCAAAAGTATCCCATATCAGCAGGGTGGAACGTACTCTAGATTTGATGGACTTGTTTTGACCCTCAAATTCTTCAGTCGGCCTTATACTCTGGAGGAAACCAGAAAACCCTCCAGCTCAGTTCAAGAATAAGCCTGTGGAAAGTTACTTCTTCAAAAGCAAAAGTATCTCATATCATCTCTTCTCATTTTTCTTCTCTTTATCCTTCATGCTGCTGCAAGATGGGGAGAAGGTGAACAATCAGTCGGAGCTCTGATTGCTTACCTTGTCTGTCACCTCTTTCAGCAGACCCCTTAGCTCGGCGACTTGGGGGACTCCTACTACATGGTTTGTATCGCGCTTGACCAAGCCTGAAACTACAAGTAAGCTTCAAGTGAAATTGATACATTACCTTGTGCATCTCCACCAGTTAAAGATACCACCCCTGGATGGAGGAAGAGTACTTTCAGAGAAGATGCCACATCTACCTATGAGACAGATAAGGCAAGTCAAGACAACACCACACTCCGATACTTAGAAGTTTCGTGATTACGAGATCATTCTCCCACAATATTTCCTAATGTCATTTGTACTAAATCATTCACTTGTACTCACTAAAGGAGAGCTTGAACCTATGTACTTGTGTAAACCCTTCACAATTAATGAGAACTCTTCTATTCCGTGGACGTAGCCAATCTGGGTGAACCACGTACATTTTGTGTTTGCTTTCCTATCTCTATCCATTTATATACTTATCCACACTAATGACCGGAGCAATCTAGCGAAGATCACAAAAAGCGACCGTTTTCGCTACCTAGGATCTATCTTGCAAGAGAACGGAGAATTAGATGGAGATCTCAACCATAGAATACGAGCTGGATGGATTAAGTGTAAGAGTGCATCCAGCGTGTTGTGTGACCGTCGTAGGCCACTGAAGCTCAAGGGAAAATTTTATAGGATGGCAATAAGGCCAGCGATGTTGTATGGCACAGAATGTTGGGCGGTGAAGCATCAACACGTACACAAAATGGGTGTAGCGGAGATGAGGATGCTTCGTGGGATGTGTGGGCACACGAGAAAGGATAAGATTGGGAATGAGGATATCCGAGGTAAAGTAGGAGTAGTCGAAATTGTAGGAAAGATGAGAGAAAATCGGCTCCGGTGATTTGGACATGTGCAAAGAAGGCCGACTGACGCTCCGGTTCGAAGATGTGACTACGGGACAGAGGTTCAGGGCCGAAGGGGTAGAGGAAGACCTAGGAAAATTTTGGAAGAGACTCTAAGAAAAGACTTAGAGTACTTAGATCTAACGGAGGACATGACACAAAACCGAGCGCAATGGCGTTCTAGGATTCATATAGCCGACCCCACTTAGTGGGAAAAGGCTTTGTTGTTGTTGTTGTTGTTTGCTGTAGCATTTTAAGCAAACTTAATACATGTTTTTGTGCTACAATTTCAGGAAATAAAGTTTGAGCCATGTATCATGTGCGAACATCTTGACAAGAAGACCTCATTTCGATCGAGTCAGGTAACTGTTGCTATATTGCATGCTTGGTATATTACAAATATGTGTGTATTATAGGAATTAACGTTTTGATTCTAGGTATATTTTCAGTTAACCATCGGTTGCGTTCCTTTTCCAGATTGAAGATGGGGATATTATTTGCTTTCAGAAGTCTACTCCTCTTGAAAGTGAAGAAGAATGTAAATATCCTGATGTTCCTTCATTTTTGGAATACGTACACAATCGCCAGGTACAGGCTGTGGAAACATTTAATTTGTTTTATAGCTATATTTTGTTGAATGTTAAACCTAACTGTGTTGAATGGTCTGATGCTTTACAGGTTGTTCATTTCCGTTCTTTGGAGAAACCTAAGGAGGAGGATTTCAGTTTAGAATTGTATGTACTTCCTGAACCATTGTCCCTCATAGTTGAACAGTCCATCATTGTTTTATTACTCAGTTCGTTAACTTTATTTTTCATTGTTATTTTTAGGTCAAAGCTACACACTTACGATGATGTGGTGGAGAAATTGGCTCGCCAAATTGGTTTGGAAGATCCCACCAAAATCAGACTCACTGCACATAACTGCTATTCTCAGCAACCTAAGCCCCAACCAATTAAATTTCGGGGCGTAGAGCATTTAACTGATATGTTAGTTCATTACAATCAAGTAGGTGGCACTGTATTGCCCTTCCTCTGTTTAATTCACTCTCATATGCATCATGTGGTGTGGCTACTAATTATGCTTATTGTTTCCTTTTACAGAGCTCTGATATTTTGTATTATGAAGTCTTGGACATCCCCCTGCCAGAATTGCAAGGCCTAAAAAATCTAAAAGTTGCTTTTCATCATGCTACAAAAGATGAGGTATGAGTAATTTTTTTTCAGCGTCTTCTGCCTATGAACAGTGATTACATCATTGTGCACATCATAATCTTGAGTGATGTTTACAGGTGGTGATTCACAATATTAGATTGCCCAAACAGAGCACTGTGGGGGATGTCATTAATGTACTTAAAACGAAGGTACTGTTTCTGTCAATCATATTTTAAGTTCTATCTGTATTTTCTTTTCGTTTTTGGTACAGGAAAGGTAATGATGCTGTCATATATCCCTTTATTTATTGCTTATAAGATATATCACTTTGACTAACTTTAAGAGTTATTAGATGCTCAATATAATTTATCTCTGCCTCCTTTGAAAGTTCTGTATAATAGATTTTACTCAATGTATGGTGTACTTGAAGCAGGTAGAGCTGTCTCATCCAAATGCAGAACTCCGACTGCTTGAGGTTTTCTATCACAAGATTTACAAGGTAATTATTTGTATGTCAGCTGTGTCAGCATATAGGTACTTTTTTGGGTCATTTTTCCCAGAAATGATATGCATGTTGCTGGCCCCATTTATGATGTGATTATGTATGATATGTTTGGCTTGTTTTCCTAAAGGACCTTGTTATATCAGAATTTTTTTCCGTCGAATAATGTATGTGCAGTCTGTAGTTGCACTCAGTTCCATCTGTTTGTTTTCAGATCTTCCCACACAGTGAGAAAATTGAGAATATAAATGACCAGTACTGGACTTTGCGTGCAGAGGAGGCAAGTTCATTTCTCCCCCTTTTCTTTATTTAGTTTTATTTTGGGAAGTTTCTTCTTTATTCAGTTGAAAATTTTTAGAATGTGGGTGTAGTTTTATGGGCAAGATTTGTAATTAGTTGGTTTTCCCTTTCCAGATTAGCATCCTTGCTTGGATTGATATTTTTACTTGGTACTTTCTATGCAGCTGACTTTTTCCCCCTCTTGTATCAGATTCCAGAAGAAGAGAAAAACTTGGGTCCCCATGATCGCTTGATTCATGTTTACCACTTTACAAAAGACACTGCACAGAACCAGATGGTATGTGAATTTTTATTAAATTTTTTTTGCAAGCGGAATTTTGGCTTGTTGATTGGTATTTTGTACAACTATTTGATTACTGTTTCAGTTAGAGATGAAGACTGATTAACCCAAATATATAAAGATTTTAGTAACTATCTTGTTCTTTGTACATTTCAACAGCAAGTACAAAATTTTGGGGAACCTTTCTTCTTGGTCATCCATGAAGGTGAAACTTTAGCTGAAGTTAAAGAACGGATACAAAAGAAATTGCAGGTCCCCGATGAGGAGTTTGCCAAGGTACTTGATTCAACCTTACATTTGTTGGAACGTTACTGGAGGAAAAGATTGTTTTACCTCTAGAATTAATGGTTTTTTATTTTTCTGCTCATCTATTTCCCTTTTGGTTGCGCAGTGGAAGTTTGCTTTCTTGTCACTTGGTCGTCCTGAGTACTTGCAGGATTCTGATGTTGTGTCCAGCCGTTTTCAGGTATGTTCTATGGTCTATTGTAATCTTGTGCTTATGGGTATTGCTGTTATTGCATTGTGGGTTCTTTAATTCCATTGTTATGGCTTTTGTTTTCCTCAGAGAAGAGATGTTTATGGTGCATGGGAGCAGTACCTTGGGTTGGAGCACTCTGATAATGCTCCTAAGAGAGCGTATGCAGCAAATCAGGTAAGTGCTGCTTCTCGGTGTTATACAAACTTCACATGCTCATGCCCAAATAGTGTATCGAATAAATGGATACCTCCCGTTTCTTGGTTTTGATTCACCTCACAATATATTGCAGAACCGTCACACGTACGAGAAGCCAGTTAAAATATACAACTAACAAGAGCTGATGGTCCTAGGCCGGTGCATCAGCTTGTACTTAGCATCCTTCAGTGCCACAGAGGCAGTCTGAAAATAGCCAGGATGCGAAACAATGTAGCTCGTATCATATAGGGGTGATTTGGTTAGGATTCGATTGTTGTCTTTTGGGCTCAAATGTTGATTCATGTGGTTGCGGAACTGGAAGATCATCTCCCGATGTGTCGTAAAATTGTTAATCCCTCTGCTGGAGTTCTGCTCTGATCCTTTTGTTTGTTTGTTTTGCCTCCTTGGTGAAGGCGCCGCCTCGCTTTCGGAGGTTGGTTGCGTTCCCTATACAGCTCCGTTGTAATTTAGCAGTACATAAGGAGATTTTGAGGGCATTTGTATCGGGTACAGTCGGCTGCATTTGCATTTAGGATTGTTCCGTAATATTATTTTTCTGTTCAATTAATTTTATCTTAATTTCGTGAAAGAGATGGGAAAAAACTGCAAAAGGGGTTTGTATTAGCGTGGTTGGCTTGTTCACAATTCTGGCTCTCAGATTGTATAAGATATATGATTTCGAATTGTCGTGTTTGTGTGCATCAATCTGAACCGTTTATTTTTCAGTTCATCTATGCAGTGTTTATGATTTCGCATGTCAGTTTTGCACAAGTCACTGCGTCGTCCATGCATGCAGGACATGTTGATTTATATACCAAAATAGATGTATAAGATACACTATTGAAATTCAAGTGAAAAACGCTTTTCGGCAATGCAGTTCAATTGATCCAGGAACATTAAAATATGAGTACGCATATCCCTTTTACTTGTCCTTTCTAAATTTTTTATTATTAAGGAGAGGGAAGGGTTCGAAACTATTACAATAATTTAGGGATGGATAAGGTTTCGAATCCGGGATGCATAGATAGAAACTCAACACCCTATCGAGAAATTTTTCAACATGCTTAGTATTTGGGACGGTACACCACATGTTATTATACAATTGGAGGAAAGTTTATTTTTCCAAGTGTCCTTCTAATTGTGTAAAAACATGTGCCGTACTATTTCATGTTTCAAGTACATTGAAAAATCTCTATATTGGACCACATGTCCCTTTTAGTTTTTTATATTTTATCTTATACAGTAAAAACTCTCTAAAGTAATACTCTGTAAAGGAATAATCTTCTAAAGTCAAACAATTTTGGTCCCAACTTGGTACTAGTTATGTGTAGGAATAAACTTCATACGGTGATAAGTTATAATTTTTTTTTTTGGTCCCATCTTAGGAAACACATCGCCACACAGTAATAATTGTCGATGAGTACAAAAATATGCAATATCACAAATAAAAGTTTAAGATGAACTCAATATTTCTCTAAAGTTGTTTGGGACAAGGCTTTAGCTTTAAGTTGATACCACCTCTTTAAGCTTGTGAGTAATATAATACTTTGTCAACACGGACACCTTGTTGAAGCCGCAATGTTTCTAACTTCTCAAGCATGTTTACAACTTCTTGGCATGAAAATTTGGGTATTTCCACACACATTCATTAAGGATAAATAAGTTAATAAATAATATTTTTAACTACACCTCTATTATTTAATCACCTCTCTAAAATATGAAATTAACTTGGTCCCAACTTTATGACTTTATAGAGGTTTATCTCTGCAATGCCAAAGCAAATTGATATCCGAATTTGGGGTTTGGGGATTAATCCAATCTAATAAACATAGCAAGCCATGTTGACTCTGGGGGATGCCTTGAGTGTTGAATTAAAAAAGAGTGGTTCTGTTTACACTCAAAAGCCTCTTCAGTTTTGTTGAAAATAAAAGAACACTATGCCCATCTGCGGAATGACCTGAAGAAATCCAGGATTTCCAACATCTGCATACATTGGGCGCTTGCTGTGAACAAGGGCGACCACAAGTGCGGTCCGATGGCCGCCGTAAAAGCTAGAAAAAACTGGTGAAAAATCACCTTCCATTTGGTATTGAGAGGTCAAATGCAAGCTTAGCGTTAGAAGTAGGTGAAAAAGCCACAATGACTTTGACATGAATACCACTTTTAAAAATAAGACCAATTAGCTTAAGGTACAACCAAAATACCAAAAAACTCCTTTCTTTTCAAGCAAGCAAATATGGTGGTATCAATCTGTTTGAGGAACTTGAGAGGGTACATGACTGCCGGAAATGAAAAGAATCATGATGAAAAAAACAGGATTGAATGAGGCATTGTAACCAATTGACCCGCGATACAGGTCATAGAAGCCTTTTTACGAGCAATTGTTCACAATGTCCCTCGCAATCCTGTTTCTTCGTCATGTTAATTTTCTTTTTCAGCCATGTTGTAACGTCTCAATTTCCTCAAAACACATTGTTACCACTGTATCTGCTTAATTGAAAGAAAGAGTTTGTTTGTATTATTGTTCTTCCTCAGCTAATTTGGTCTATTTATACAGGTTGCGCTCACGTTAAAAATCATGGTGGCTTTTTCACCTAACCCTCATGCTAAAAGCTTGCATTTCAACTCCAAAGACCAAAATTACCAACACTGATTTCATGAAGCTATTCAAGTTGAGATTATTCAACCTGATCTTGCATGGGATTTTTTACACTACTCTGAGTGTCTTAACCGTAAGATCTTTGTTTTAAAAAAAATACAAAAACCAGGATCTAAAAACGGTAAAAACATTCGAAGTATTTCGTAACCCAGAGCAACCTATTTCAATTCAATGTAGAATGGTTTTGTTAACACTCAAAACTCATTTCAGGACCCAAATACATACTTTTCTTAAATGACTTCAGTATCCTCTTGCAAAATGACTGATAAGTCCACATACAAATAATGAAAAAAAAAATTGAACTTCAAAAAATTGTGTAGCTGACGTCTTCGTGCACCTTAAGTTTGTGAATCTTATACATGTTCATCAAGAGGGCACAAGTAGTAAGTAAAATGTAGTAGTAACATATATATACTCTCCTCTCGTCATCACTAACGCCAAAAGTGAAAACCAAAAATTAAAAACGAAATAGTTCTCGAACGGAACTTAAAAAAAAAAAAAAACCTAATGCGCCAATTCCGTTGCATAATTGGGTAAAAGGCTAACGCAGTTCTGTCAGCAGGATTCGTAAGACTCGTATTTATGAAACTCCATTGGATATGATCTACATCCCGTTACAAAACTTGGTACGATATTAAACCATTTACGGTCTAAAAAATCGATTCATGCGTACAAGCAGGAGCAAAGAGCTCGCTTTCAGCCCTATATCTATGAAACAGCACCAAATCAGGTCGTTGATTTCGACATCTATAAACATATGGTGGTAAAGAGATTTCAAATGAAACATGTGTGCATATGCCAACAAGTATGGATGCACCGCAGGCATGCTATTGTTCTTGCATGAAATCAAAGTCTATGAAGAAGCAAAAAAAAGAACTTACCTAAGCCCAAGGACGAAATTTCATCTTGATGAAAGAAATTATTCCCCCTTGCTTTCTGTTTCAGGCTTGAATTAATCTTCTCGACAGCGGCAACCAAGTCCTGAAAGTCTGAGTTCAACACAACACAATTTTTCACAAATTGGAAACAAAACGAACAACAAATTTGACGTCATACAGTAAACTACAAAGCGAACTGTGATATTTGATGAGGATTGATATATTCATTTAAGACTAAAACTGGTAAGTTTCTAAATGCACATAAAGGCACGGAAAGTTTGTCAACATCGATCTTATTCTACCCTAATGTCATTCTTATTTGCATTCATTTTTCTTTCTCAATGAAGACACTAACTCGATAACGATATCCTCTGAGTTACACGGTGCATCATACATATTCATAAACTTTTCCAGAGTCCTCAACGCCATCTATTACATTACCTCACATCTTGGTCGATTCCATTGGCTTTATATAAATTTGCACATTTTAACTTGTATCAATTGGATGGAAAAAAAAAAAACAAAAAAAAAAAAAGAAAAAGCCTTCATCTGCAATGAGACTACTGATTTAGCCAAGTGAAATCCACAAACCATGCGTAAATCTGCTATGAAGCATTCTCAAACAATGTTCCAAGACAAGACGATGACCAATGACAAACCTGAGCTCTCTCGTGGTCTATACCCTTGGGGTTGCTAAAACGGGAAACCTTTAGGATATCATTTTTAACACTCAAGCACAATTAGCATGGAAACTTTATCACTAGATAGATACTTCACTATCCAACATTCAACATCTTACAGCTATCAGAATAATAGTCAATTTCTCAGTCATTCAATAGATACTTCTCTCTATATTTTATGACCATAAGGATTCCAAATGCCGGTATAAGAGTCGTGTGAGAATATGAGTATGAGATAGAGAAGTTTTGGATCGGCTATAGGTGTTCAGTTTGATAGAAAGTCTTGTTGACAAAAGGAATGCTAATCCTTGGCAAAGAAGGATCTTGTATAGCATTGAGATCAGTTCATGTATAAAAAGGAAATAAGTGTTTGTTTCGTATATGGATTTTAATAGGGAATCCTAATCTGTCAAGGTAAAGATTATATGTATATATATATAGTGACCTCTCTTCTCACAGAAAAAACACTCATACTGGACTTAATCCTATTTGAAAGTCGAGTTCTAGATAATCTGCAAGAGAAGAGAAGGTTCACTGGAAGCTTGGTGCTATGGCTTCGAGTTCTGGAGTTGCTGCAGGTATGCTTTTCTTCTTGGTTCTCTTATACATGAATTTTGGTTGGAGCTTTTAGACTGTGATTCATGTTTTGGTCTTGGATAATAATTCACTGCTTACAAGTCGTTCCCATTATCATGAATCATGATGCAGGTCACTTAAGCGCTACCTTGCAATACAGTGTATGCAGATTTGAAAACATAAATGCAATCACAATAAACACAACGCAGCTTCATACCTCCCAAGGTGCTAGACTTTTCATGTAGGAAGGAAGGCTCTCGTAGTCATCCTGGGATACCTTTACAAGAGGCAAAGGAACTTCAGCTAGCTTTGGTTTATCCTCAACTTCCCCTACATTTATTCAAAAGCAATGCCAACATCAATGGGCAATCGTCATAAGATTTTGTTCCCAGCTAAACCGATGATTTTCAGTGGAAACATACTACAAAAGACAGAATTAAATACCGAAATCAGATAGCAATCCATCTTTGGGAGCTCCTGAGGTCTTCGTGGAAGCATCATACGACCCCTTAAAGGACTTAAAACTCATGCATAGCTATATCAGGTTCCTCACTTTTAGCATTAGCTGCAGCAGAGTGCGCGATAGAACTCAAAGTGTCGATTGCATCAGCGAAAATTAAACTGAAACTAAGAAAGCAAGTACGCAAAATTCAAGCATTGTGAACTAGAAATCACAAACAAACAGATTTACGGGTTTTGATATAAATTTCTGACCTTGAGATGCTAAAGTGGCAAGAGACGCATCCGAAAGCCCGAGCTTCTTCAAACTCAAAGACTCATCCAATCTAATCGAAACACCACTAAGAAAACACAAATCAAAATTCCAATTCCTAATTTTTTAATTTTAATTACAAATTCCTATTAAGGATACAAATCTTCTTCTTCATCAATGACAGGTGCATAGAATCCCTCCTCTTGAACAACCGGCGTCCTTTCAAAGTCGTCCTCGTCAATCTCAAGTTCTGCTGAAAATACCGTGATTAATCATTTATTACGAATAATTATTTTTAAGGGCGTGTTTGGCAGGCGAGAAAACTAGTACGGGCGACGGAGGAGGGGGAGAGACGACGTTGGAGGTGGAGGAGGCGGGTTTGGTTGTCCTTGGACCTCGCAGCAGTGTCCCAAGAGCTCCTCGAAGGAGACGGTGCCGAACGACATCGTTTCAAGGAGGTTGAGTTGGGTGCTGGCGGCGGAGACGCGGCGGTTGAGGGATTGAGGAAGTTGGACGACGCCGTATCGAGAGGGATCGGGCGGCGGTCGACGGAAGTTTTGAGGGCGTCGCAGCTGCTGTCGAAGTGGTTGCAGAAGGACGCGACGCCCTTGCACAAGCTCCGAATCGATTCCTCCATTTCTCTCTCTCTCTCTCGCGTTCTGAACTCTTCCATTTGGCTCCTTTTTTCATTCGAAATGGGCGGGAAGTCGATGTAGAAGAATAATAACTTTAAAGTAGGTATATGATATCAACAAGCGCCTGTAGCTCAGTGGATAGAGCGTCTGTTTCCTAAGCAGAAGGCCGTAGGTTCGACCCCTACCTGGCGCGAACTAATTTTTACTTTCATTCTTTTTGCTCCTTTATGCGATTATTAAGTAACAATTTAACTAACATTGCTGAAATCTTCAGCTACCTCACATGATTTTTACTTTCATTCTTTTTGCTCCTTTATGCGATTATTAAGTAACAAGTTAACTAACATTGCTGAAATTTTCAGCTATTCCGAGTCCTCACATGATCTATGGAAATTTGTGAAGGACATGTATGAGAATCAAAACAATTACGCACGAGTTTGTCAGCTAAAGAGAGACATAGCCAATCTTCAACAAGATAGAAAATCTTTTGTGCAGCACTTGGGAAGTTTCAAGACTATGTGGAATGAGTTAGATATTTATCTACCTCATACCATTGACGCTGCTGTTCTTATGAAAAGGGTTGAAGAAGACAAGATATATCAGTTGCTTGTTAGCTTGAACTCGAACTATGAGAATCTCAAGAGCCACATCCTGATGAATGTCAAACTTCCTTCGTTCAAAATGGTGTGTGCCATTGTTCAACGTGAAGAAACTCGAAGAAGGGTGATGAACTTGGAGAAGAATCCCAAAATTTCTGAATTTAGAGTCTACGTTGCAATACATAAACCCTCAAACAACAAGCCTTACAAGGGTAAAAATCTACATTTGAAGTGCAATTACTATGACGCAGTAGGTCACGTTAAGGAAAAGTGTTGGATTCTGCATCCCGAACTGAAACCTAAGTTCAACAAGGATCACAAAATGATTCCTTCAAGGCAGCCCAACATTGGCTCGTACAAACCTCAGCATGCTGCCAATCACAGTTATAGTTCATTCACTGATGGTATTTAGGACTTCACTTCAAATCATGTCTCACTCGTCAATGAATTTGCAATATACTTGCAAAACAAGGGACATAGAGAAGCTGCAGAGAGCTCGAAGGCTACAAATGAAAATCTCACTGCACTACTGGGACAGTTCACAGGTTTCCTTGCTGAAAATGAGAATATACCAAGAAGCAAAACTCCATATATTTTTAGTGCTTTCTCAACTACTCTACACACTAGTATTGAACATGATTGTTGGATTATCGACTCAGGAGCCATTGACCATATGACAAACAAAGCCTCCAACTTAACACAATTTTCAAACCTTGTCAAAACGTTCTCATGTATCAGTTGCTAATGGAAAAAATGCCACGGTTTTGGGCGTGGGAAAAGTCAAATTGCTTTCAAACAACCTTGAGTCTACTGCACTATTTGTTCCTACCTTTCCCTTTCAACTTTTGTCAATAGGGAAGATCACTAGAACCCTAAATTGTCTTGTCACTTTCTCACCAAGCAGTGTTGTGTTTCATGATTCTCTCACCAAGAAGACGATGGGTGAAGGTTTTTTTCAATGGTCTTGACTATCTATGCAAGGAACCTTATATAGTTAAAGTCTTCCAAGTTGATTCAATCTCTCGTAAGGACCAATAAATCTGGCATCAAAGATTAGCCCATCCATCAGAGGTTGTTTTGTTTAAACTTTTTCCCAAAATGTACCAATCATCTATAATGTGTGATACATGTCAATTCTCCAAGTTTACTAGACTCCTTTTTAGTTCCTTAATGTCTAGGGCCAGCAAACCTTTTGAACTTGTACACTCCGATATTTGGGGTCCAACTATTGAATCTTTTGATGGATATAAATATTTTGTTATCTTTGTCGATGACTTTACTAGAACAACATGGCTATATCTCTTGAAATCCAAAAATAAGTGTTCTCTATGTTTAAAGACTTTCATCAACTTGTCATAACTCAATTTCAGTCAACCATTAAGAACCTAAGAACTGATAATGGCACTTAGTTCTTATCCAACAATATGAATCAATATTTAATCTCTCATGGTATTATCCACCAGACAAGTTGTGTGGGAACCCCACAACAAAATGGGATCTCTGAAAGGAAGAATATGGATTTACTTGAGAAGACCTGTGCATTGATGTTGCATATGAATGTACCAAAGAAATTTTGGTCACAAGCCATTCTTACTGCAACTTATTTAATCAACCGATTGCCTAGTCGTGTTTTAGAGTTTAAGTCTCCTTATGAAACTCTTAAAGGAAAGCCTATAACTCTATCACATTTGAGGGTATTTGGTTGCACTTTCTTTGTTCATGTTCAAGCATTGCACTGTGACAAACTGGATGCTAGGGCTGTGAAGTGTGTCTTCATGGGGTATTCATCAACCCAAAAAGGTTACAAATGTTTTAATCCTATCACTAACAAAATGTTTGTGTCTAGGGATGTAAAATTTGAGGAAACTGTTCCATATTTCTCCAAGAAGGCTACTCACTCTCGAGAGGGGGAGCTAATGTGTGACTTATTTCCTTTGCCTGCATGCATTGACACTTAGTGGATTTGGATCTTGAAGCCACTAGCAATCATGGACAAGAAGAGATTGTGAGTGACACTACTCATGTGTCTCCTCAACCTAGCAATTCGGGGGATGGTAATGAGTCTACGCAAGATGAAAGTCACGAGGAGGTTCCCACTTCGCCTCCTACAATGCGTAAACCTGTGCGTGCTCGACAACCTCCAGCAAGGCTATGAGACTATGTCACCTTTGCTTCCAAACACCCCATCACTGAGGTGTTGAATTATAGTCATGTCTTTCCCAATCATGCTATGTTCCTGGGTGAAATTTCCCATCACATTGAACCATGAACCTTTCAAGAAGCTCAACTAATTCCTGAGTAGAGAAATGCTATGAAGGATGAACTTTGTGCCTTGGAGAACAATCAAACATGGAGCATTGTGAAGTTACCATCGGGGAGGAAAGCTATTGGGAGTAGATGGATCTATAAGATAAAGTTCAAGGTTGATGGGTCAATTGAACGTCACAAGGCCATATTGGTTACGCGTGGTTTTACTCAGACATTTGGAGTAGACTACAAGGAGACATTCACTCCAGTAGCCAAAATGAACTCTGTTAGGGTTCTTCTTTCAGTGGTTGTGAATTGCCACTACTAGTGAATTCTCTTATGTCAACGAGGTTACCAAACCAAAGCAAGCAGTCGCTTCCTCCGCGCCCCCCACCTACCCCTCATAATATCTAGATTTGCATACGTCGTACATGAGCAATTTTCTAAACATAATCGCCTACATCCCTTAAGGCTCATACTTTTATTAAACCATGAAGAAGATGTGTCTAGAAATTTAATCCCATTGTACTTGAGGAAGCCATATCCATGGCTGCAGGCCAACAAAATCTTTCGAATGCACCCATCGGACCAGTATCCTGAGTTCCAATCTTTTGGAGATTTTGGTGCAAATCCCTTCAAGCATGCACATATGGGAGCACGATTGATATTGCATGTAGTATATGCACCACACAAGGCATGAGTTTCACACTAATCTGCATGGAATGTAAGGGAAAATTCCAAACTCTGTGTTTGGTGCACCCATGTGAATAGCTCCCCAACGCCTAACAAGTTCAATACATATCTGGCGAACACCGACCTTTTTTGGAGCGTGTACTTATAGTAGACCTCATCCTTGTTCAACCCAAATTTGGCCCCAGCTATTGGATTTAGTTATTTTTTTCCTTTAAATTCATATCCTGTTAAATGAATGCCATTCCATGACCTTTAACCTGTATCTTCTCTCTTTTCATAGTAAAAAGTTATGGTAAGCCATGATGAATTATCCGTAGCGAAAACTCTCCTGGAGCAGGATCTTCTATACTCTTCCAAGACGAGACATACCTCTCTAAACCGCTAGCTAAGTTCCAACCAAGCTTAATTTCTGGCAACAATGTGTCACAAGGATAATTGAAACTTTGCCACAAGTAGTTATAAGGGTTAGTTTCATTTCCGTATTTTACAATAAGATTTCCCGTATCCAAGAGTTGTGATACTGGATTCCCCACGATTCTTGATGAATTTGATGACCATACAATGTTGTTTAAGCTATTAAGAAGGACTAAAACTCCCTGCTAAGTGAGATTCAGACATCCCAAAGAATCACCAAGTGGTGTTTCTCTGTTGGCTACCCAAACAATTGTATCAGTAGAAACTGTGTACCATATCCCCAAGTACCGGCCTTTCGAGTTACCAGGGCTGAAGAATCCCAATTCAAAGTCTCCACCAGCCGAAACTAGAGTTTCACCATCTCTAATAGATCGAATAGGAGTGATTGTTCCTGGTGTAGCGGCATATGTGATTCTTAGGAAGGATAATAGACACAAAGACATGAAAAACCTTGTCAAGGATTGCATTGGCATCATTTCTATAAAGAAGTTGGAAGAAGCAAAAAGGTTTACACGACTTCAGGCAGATAAAGCAATTACAAAAGCTAAGCCAGTCAATCAAGTAGGTGGTTTTGGATTAGTTCTTGGGATTTCATCCGAAGTAGAATACATTTAACATTGTCAAGTATTTAGTTAGACTTGGGTCCTTTGTTTGAAAAGACTAAACAAAGGTCACAATTACATGCCATTCCCCAAGGGGTAAGTTAACAGCCAGCCAATAAATTGACCACTTCTCCAATGGAGGGAAACTTCAACCTGAGACAAAAATGCCATCAAATAAGATACTACTCTGATGTGCTACTGCAAGGCTTGTAGGTTTACAGCATGCCCATATGGAGTGACGCTGGTAGAGGCACTGTAATATACAGGCCCATTGAATGCATGAACAAAAAGTGGAATTTTGTCGCTACTCTTCATACCCAGAGAGACAGATATGCCGTAAACGTGGGGTTTGCTAAACAATGGATTCAACCCAACGACAACCATTAATCTAGGCATTAAAGCAATTGTGGCAGCCATGAAGTGGGTGCCTGGGGAGACAATGTGTCAAAACATTTAGGACGACCAGAAACCAGAAAATCAAATAACTTAGCAAATAACAGATACAATGTGCATCTTATTTTCCTATTAGTTCTCAGATCTCTAAATGGGATGGAGTAGTAAGCCAAACAGGCCACATGCAGTGTGGAGCTTTGGATGAGAAACGATATCCCAGATTTTGTATCTTAAGTGCTAGTGTTTGGATCCAATATTACATGATTGGTATGTGCAATTAAGGGAGGGAGAGATTTTTTAGTGTGACCAGCACACGGGGTTGTACACCACGTGTCACTATACAAATGGTGAGATATGTGTGTTAAAAGTTAATAACTTAAAAAATAAAATTTTCTACCACTTACATAAAAACACGTGGTGTACCATCCATGTTCACAATGAAAAATTTCTCCAATTAAGGCTATTGAGTAAGCAAAGTTCTAGATTGTTAGGTGGAAAGTAGTTAAGATAATTTTGATATTATTAAGGGATAATATTATGGTATTTTATCATAATAGGTTTTTTTTAATAATGAATTATCACTACAAAAACTATGTGCAATGCGCACATTAAATTATGGTGCCCTTTGAGGCCAAAGAGCACCAACATAATGGCCCATAGATCAATATGAACAGTGCAACAACTATAATATTATGTGTGCCTTCTAAGTGCATTGCCTTTAACCGTTGGGAATAATATGGTCTTTTGTGCTCAAAGAGGTAAGCACAAATAAGGGTCTTTTTGTGCCTCTTTTCTGACACCCGTGTCAGATGCCTTACCCAAATCATGTTAGCACAATTTGTTATTGTGCCTCATAGGTTAAATATATAAAAAAATTCAAATATTACAAAATAAAATCAAATAGTAATACTATCAATAAGAAATTATTCATATAGACACTGTTCTAAAAAACGGCCTAGGCGGTGGTGAGTTGAGGCATTTTCTTGCAAATCGGTTGGAAAAATTAGATTGGCTCTAGGCGGCCGCCTAGGCGGGCTAGGCGGCTAGGCGGGGTAGGCAGGGTAGGCGGGGCTAGGCGGGGCTAGGCAGAGCTAGCCGGTTTTTTTTTTTAATGAAATTAAAAAATAAAATAAAAAATCCTATCTAAGTCTAAGTGGTTTAAAATTGCGAACTTGTTGTACATTTGTCATCCTACAATACTCCTCACTATGGTTATGACATATATGCTTAATGTGTTTTTAAATTTTGGACTCGTTGGATATTCTTTTTGCATTTTATCATTTTTTTATTATCTTATCCAAGGATTTCATACAAGTATAATTTTTTGTAAGTGTCAATATGCACTTATTTATAAGATATACAAGAAAATTACCTAAATCCGCCTAGGCTGCTTAGGCGCCCGCCTAGCCACCTAGGCGCTAGGCGCCAGCCCGCCGCCCGACTATCGCCTAGCGTTTTTTAGAACCTTGCATACAGATAATGAAAACAATTCCTAATTCAATTTTTCATGGAAGAAAAAATGAACTAAACCTAAGAATCTAACAATGTAACAAATACCATTACTCTTGGAGTTCCTCACAAGCCAAACAACCCTCAACCACCGCAAACAACCTTCAACCCCTGCTCTAGCCTTTGAAAATGAACATGAGTAAGAAATGTATCGAGCAGTAAAAGCAGTGATGTTGATGCATTGCTACTTAGTTATACCAAATTACAGTAGACAAAATATGCAACTAAAATGAGCAACTTAACTATCATCACTAGCAAACAAGATGTACAAAACATTAATTTCTAAGAAAGATATCATTTGCCAAAAACCTTGTAGGTTCTGCAAAGCACAAGCTAATAAATAAGTATATTGAAATCCAACCTTGCTTGTAATCTGTCTTTCATGCTTCTACTTGGCAGGGGAACTACACAACATTCCACAATATAACATACAAGATCATCGTAAGTTATCATTTGTTAGTTTATAAGTTGGAAGAGAGGTAAAAGACTCTACAACAAACAGTTTATAACCTTAGAATAGCAATGAAAAATTTAAAACGAAGATTTCATTCAACTTATAGCTGTTTCCTTTCAAACACTTCGTAGCAAGTGTCGACACAAACACTAACCAAAACCAGAAAAAGAAAATGAAATTCCGGAGGGCCGGAACTCATAGAGGAACTCGTAGCTTGACTACTACTATCACTGCCAGAGCCTGGCTCAACAACTGACTTCTCCTGAATCAAAATAGTTGATGAACATGGCACCAATCACATAGTAAATTCAACTCCAAAAATATTTCGAACAAGAAATTGAGCCAACAACGGTTCAGTTACACCATGCTTAAGGAAACCAAAGACATGCAACATAATTTAGGGAAGTTTTTTTTTAAAAAAAACCAGAAGCTTATCAAATTACTAATAGTGGAAATGCTGCATAATTTACCATATTATCAAATTTACAGTCCCATACAGCAAAATCAAGATAATAAACTATTTTTAATTGCCCAAATCCTAATATTTCATATAAATATGGAAATTATGGAAATTCTATAATCCTAAAATTCCAACTTTCTCCATCAAACCATATCCAACCGTTGGCCTATAACCTAAAATTTTTAGCCCAGAAAATTTAGGTTTTGACCTAGAAACGACTTTTCTGCTCCAACCCTTCTAACCTAAAATTTTAGCCCCAGATTATTAAAGAATGAATTTAGGCTAATTTTTTTCTTTAAATTAACTCTTTTTTTAAAAAAAAATTATGTAGACTATCCTAAATTAATTTTATGAACATTTTAACCAAAAAATATTTAAATTCTAATACAACAACAACAAAGCCTTTTTCCACTAAGTGGGGTCGGCTATATGAATCCTAGAACGCCATTACGCTCGGTTTTGTGTCATGTTCTCCGTTAGATCCAAGTACTCTAAGTCTTTTCTTAGGGTCTCTTTCAAAGTTTTCCTAGTTCTTCCTCTACCCCTTCGGCCCTGAACCTCTGTCCCGTAGTCACATCTTCGAACCGGAGCGTCAGTAGGCCTTCTTTGCACATGTCCAAACCACCGTAACCGATTTTCTCTCATCTTTCCTTCAATTTTGGCTACTCCTACTTTACCTCGGATATCCTCATTCCTAATCTTATCATTTCTCGTGTGCCCACACATCCAACGAAGCATCCTCATCTCCGCTACACCCATTTTGTGTACATGTTGATGCTTCACCGCCCAACATTCTGTGCCATACAGCATCGCCAGCCTTATTGCCGTCCTATAAAATTTTCCCTTGAGCTTCAGTGGCTTACGACGGTCACACAACACGCCAGATGCACTTTTCCACTTCATCCATCCAGCTTGTATTCTATGGTTGAGATCTCCATCTAATTCTCCGTTCTTTTGCAAGATAGATCCTAGGTAGTGAAAACGGTCGCTCTTTGGTATTTCCTGATCTCCGATCCTCACCCCTAACTCATTTTGGCCTCCATTTGCACTGAACTTGCACTCCGTATATTCTGTCTTTGATCTGTTTAGGCGAAGACCTTTAGATTCCAACACTTCTCTCCAAAGGTTAAGCTTCGCATTTACCCCTTCCTGAGTTTCATCTATCAACACTATATCGTTTGCAAAAAGCATACACCAAGGAATATCATCTTGAATATGTCTTGTTAACTCATCCATTATCAACGCAAAAAGTAAGGACTTAAGGATTGTTGATGCACAAAATCAGTGAGGACTTTGGTACAACAGAAAGTGTTAAGTTTGTGATCTTCGCTAGATTGCTCCGGTCATTAGTGTGGATAAGTATGTAAATGGATAGAGACAGGAAAGCAAACACAAGATGTACGTAGTTCACCCAGATTGGCTACGTCCACGGAATAAAGGAGTTCTCATTAATTGTGAAGGGTTTACATAAGTACATAGGTTCAAGCTCTCCTTTAGTGAGTACAAGTGAATGATTTAGTACAAATGACATTAGGAAATATTGTGGGAGAATGATCTCGTAATCATGAAACTTCTAAGTACCGAAGTGTGGTATCGTCTTCACTTGCCTTATCTGTCTCATAGGTAGATGTGGCATCTTCTCTGGAAGTACTCTTCCTCCATCCAGGGGTGGTATCTTTAACTAGTAGAGATGCACAAGGTAATGTATCAATTTCACTTGAAGCTTACTTGTAGTTTCAAGTTTGGTCAAGCGCAATACAAACCATGTAGTAGGAGTCCCCCAAGTCGCCGAGCTAGGGGATCTACTGAAAGAGGTGACAGACAAGGTAAGCAATCAGAGCTCCAAGCAATCAGTCCCAGATCAGAAGTTTGATTTCGAGCTCCGGCTGATTGTTCTCATTCTCCCTATCTTGCAAGCAGCATGAAGGATAAAGAGAAGAAAAAGGAGAATAGATGATATGAGATACTTTTGCTTTTGAAGAAGTAACTTTCCACAGGCTTATTCTTGAACTGGGCTGGAGGGTTTTCTGGTTTCCTCCATAGTATAAGGCCGACTGAAGAATTTGAGGGTTAAAACAAGTTCATCAAATCTAGAGTACGTTCGACCCTGCTGATATGTGATACTTTTGCTGTTAACAAAGTAGTGGATGTATCGGCATGTGTTCTGTTACGCTTGTCTCCACATGCTTCCTTGTATCCTTCTCACTTGCCCTATCTGTTCCTCAGGCAGATGTGGTATCTTCTCTGGAAGCATAAGATGTTGAAGATGAGTACTCGAGAGCAATGCCAGGTAAGTAATCAGGTAAGGGGTTCCAGGCAGTTAGTTCCTGACTGGAAGTTTGATTCCAAATGCTGACTAATTGCTCTCTTTCTCCTTGTCTTGCAGGTAAGAACAAGGCCAAAGGAAAAGACAGGGAAAAAGCATGATATGGGATACTCTTGCTTTTAACCCTGATGATATGAGATATTTTTGCTCTGGTGTAACTTGTTTGCAGAGGTATTATCGGGGGGAAAGAAAGCTGAGTATTTCGAGAGGCTTCGTTGGGAGTGCCCTCTCAGATATGAGGAAGGGTTGAGCATTTTTGCAGGTCTGCCTGTTCATTGAGGATGGAGGTCGACATATATAGGAGTCTCCCTAACAAGAAGCAGTAATGCTGTTCCTTTACCCTACTTGGTCATAGCACGGTAGTGGGAGCTGCCAGCTTCACGTGTTTTAATTCTGTCATAGCACTTTGAAAAAGTGGTTTGTGGTATCTGGAAAGCTGATGTTGCGTATGAAGATTACAGACAAGCTTTATCCAATGAGATCTGGCTCTCAAAGTTGAGAAAGTGGTGCCTCTTTGGTTTTTGAACAAGCAATCCTGTCGGGGATCTGGCTCTCGAGATTCGGAGAACGTGCCTCTTCAATTTTTGAGAAAGCAATCCTGCTGGGAGTCTGGCTCTCGACATTTGGAGAGCGATGTCTCTTCGATTTTTGAGAAAGTAATCATGTTGGGAGTCTGGCTCTCGAGATTCGGAGGGCAGTGCCTCTTCGATTTTGGAGCAAGCAATCATGTTGGGAGTGTTTTCTCGAATGTGAGTAAAGGTTGGGCATGTTTGCTAGTCTACCTTGCCACGGAGCACAGAGGTTGACACACAGGGACTTTCCAATTATCCAGTAGTGGTGCTGTTCCTTTACCCTTGTGGGTAATAATATGGTAGCTAGACCTTCAAAATTTATGTGTCTAAACTTTGTTAGTGCTGTTTCTGTTCTATTCTTTTACCCTTCTTGGTCATAGCGATGTAGTGGGAGTTGCAAGCTTCACGTGTCTAAACTTTGTCAGAGATCTTTGGCAAAGTTATTTATGGTACCCATGAGCTAATGTTGCGTGTGGAAAGTGGATGATTAAACAGTAAGATTCATGTGCTTTCTACTTCACCAGAAATCTTCGATAGAATGCCCGTAATTTCCGCAAAGCTGAGTGTGCATGTGACAGGTGCTGACAAGGCTGAAAAAGCACGTGCCTCTTCAATTTCTGAGATCGGCCATCGTGGTCTCTGAGTAGCCCAACTTTTGAGAAAGCAAGCGCCTCTTCAATTTCTGAGATCGGCCTTCTTGGTCTTTGAGCAGCCCAGCTTTTAAGAAAACAAACGCCTCTTCGATTTCTGAGATCGGCCCTCGTGGTTTCTGAGCAGCCCAGCTTTTGAGAAAGCAAACGCCTCTTCGATTTCTGAGTAGGCGCCTCTTCGATTTCTGAAGCTCCGTCGAGTGCAGATTTTTATAGAGGCTGGCATTAAGTTCCAAAGCACACTTGAATCTCCACCAGTAGAAGCTCCCTTCTTGCACTTCTAAGATCTTGATTTGTCCGACCTCTTCTCTCTTCAACACCTTTGAAAATGTCTGGCCCCTCCGACCGTCGTTTTAACTTGAACCTTGTTGAAGAGGCAGCCACGCCTTCTCCAGACAACATATGGCGCCCATCCTTCTTATCCCCTATCGGTCCTCTTACCGTTGGGGATTCCGCGATGAAGAATGATATGACCGCTGCGGTGGTAGCCAGAAACCTTCTCACTCCCAAAGATAACAAACTACTTTCCAAACGGTCTGATGAGTTGGCTGTTAAGGATTCTCTGGCTCTCAGTGTTCAGTGTGCAGGTTTTGTGTCTAATATAGCCTAACGCCTATTTGCTCGAACTCGCCAAGTTGAATCATTGGCGATTGAAGTGATGAGTCTGAAACAGGAGATTAGAGGGCTCAAGCATAAGAATAAACAGTTGCATCGGCTCGCACATGACTATGCTATAAACATGAAGAGGAAGCTTGACCAGCTGAAGGAATCTGATGGTCAGATTTTACTTGATCATCAAAGGCTTGTGGGTTTGTTCCAAAGGCATTTATTGCCTTCGTCTTCTGGGGCTGTACCGCGTAATGAAGCTCCAAATGATCAACCTCTGATGCCTCATCCTTCTAGGGTTCTGTCCAGTACTGAGGCTCTGAATGATCCCCCTCCGGTACCTTCTCTTTCTGGGGCTCTACCGACTGCTGAGACTTCTCCTAAGCAACCTTTGTGAAGGCTCCCTCTTGTTTGTTTATTTTGACTCACGTATATGTACATATTTGTAACTTATCGGAGATATCAATAAATAAGCTTTGCTTCATTTCAACGTATTGTGTTAAATACACCAAAACCTTCTTCACTAAGTTATTTGAATTTTTCTTTTGTTGAAGCTTGTATGTTGAGGCTTTGTGAGTGGAGCATGTAGGTTGAGGTAGTGTTCCCTTAATTTCCCGAGTGAGGAAAACTTCTCACTTGGAGACTTGAAAAATCCAAGTCACTGAGTGGGGTCGGCTATATGAATCTTAGAACGCCATTGTGCTCGGTCCTATGTCATGTCCTCTGTTAGATCCAAGTACTCTAAGTCTTTTCTTAGAGTCTTTTCCAAAGTTTTCCTAGGTCTTCCTCTACCCCTTCGGCCCTGAACCTCTGTCCCGTAGTCGCATCTTCGAACCGGAGCGTTAGTAGGCCTTCTTTGCATATGTCCAAACCACTGTAAACGATTTTCTCTCAGCTTTCCTTCAATTTCGGCTACTCCTACTTTACCTCGGATATCCTCATTCCTAATCTTATCCTTTCTCGTGTGCCCACACATCCAACGAAGCATCCTCATCTCCGCTACACCCATTTTGTGTACGTGTTAATGCTTCACCGCCCAACATTTTGTGCCATACAGCATCGCCGGCGTTATTGCCATCATATAAAATTTTCCCTTGAGCTTCAGTGGCCTACGACGGTCACACAACACGCCGGATGCACTTTTCCACTTCATCCATCCAGCTTGTATTCTATGGTTGAGATCTCCATCTAATTCTTTGTTCTTTTGCAAGATAGATCCTAGGTAGCGAAAACGGTCGCTCTTTGGTATTTCCTGATCTCCGATCCTCACCCCTAACTCATTTTGGCCTCCATTTGCACTGAACTTGCACTCCATATATTCTGTCTTTGATCCATCTTCAGCTTCTTTGTTGTTCATTTCTGCATCCGCAGTTGCAAGGCTTACTTGGTATTGTGCCATCTGCATTGCCAAGCTACGCCTTATTCTATCACCCATTGATAAGATATTAAAGATTTTGAGGAAACAAAAACACTTTGAAAGTTGGAAGATTGGTGAATATGTTGTGTGATGGTTAGATATTCAACATATGCTTATATAGAGGATGATTGAAGGTTTGTGGTTCATGTGTGTCGGTTTGTGTTTCATGTGTTTTGTATGTATTTGGTTTGTGTTTCGTGTGTATCATGTGTTTTACATGTTTGGTGTGTTATACATCTCTATCATGTGTTTTGTATGTGCTTCATATGTGTTTTGTGTGTCGTGTGTTTCATGTATTTTGTGTTTATACATCTCTATGATGATTTTCATATTCTTCCATAGTGTTTCATGAGTTTCATATATCGATTTAGTGCAGCGTGATAAAGAAGAGTGTCATGACCGATTTAATGCAACGTTCATTTGTGCAGCGTGATAAAGAAGAGTGTCATGACTGAATGATGAAAGATTATTTCATCGAACGTCCGAGATATCCTCCTCATGATTTTCAGAGGTGGTATTGGATGAGGAGAGAGCTTTTTGAAAGCATTTTGAACGCAGTTATCCATCGTGACCATTACTTTACAAGGAAGATAGATGTCGTAGGCTGACAAAAGTCTATCACCTCATCAGAAGTTCACATCTGCATTTCAAATGCTAGCGAATGGGTGCTCTGTAGACTTAACTGACGAACATTGTCGACTTGCGAAGAGTACTACTATTGAGAACCTCAAGCGTTTCTGTAAGGCAATTGAAGCCATATATGGAGCCATATACCTCTGCAAGCCAAATCGTGAAGACTTGAAAATGCTTCTACGCAAGGCAGATAAAAGAGGCTTCCCTGGCTGATAGGAAGTCTTGATTGTATGCATTGGGAGTGGAAGAATTGTCCTACTGCTTGGGCTAGGCAATTCAAGAACTTTCACAACAAGTCAACCATCGTGCTCAAGGCTATGGCGTCTTACGACACATGAATTTTGCATGCATTCTTCGGCACTCCTAGATCAAACAACAGTATCAATGTTCTTTGGTTTTCTCCTCTGTTCGATGATGTTGTCAATGGATGGGCACCGGAATAGAAGTACAAGGTAAATGGTAATAGGCATGAGCTAGGTTACTACTTAACTAATGGTATTTATCCTAGTTAGTCTACTTTTATGAAAAGTTATTCTCATCATAATAGTGCGAAGAAGAAATTATTTTCGCAGAAACAAGAGTCTTATAGGAAGGATGTGGAGAAAGCGTTTCGGATCCTACAAGATCGATGAGCCATTGTTAGAAGGGTTGCACGATTGTGGAATGTGGAAAATCTCCATTCAATCATGATGACGTGCATAATTTTGCACAACATAATTGTGAAAGATGAGTACATACAAATTGAAGAAGATTCTGACGAAGATGTGGATGATGACCAACCAACATATGCGAGAGCTATGGCAAGATATGTTGAATATCTTGCTGAAACCGCATATGAGACCTGACATGATAGGGTCACACTGAGTGAGTATATGAGACGTTTAAATAGAATTCAAGCTCCTCAAGGTCATGACACACTCCGCAAGGATTTGGTTGAGCATATATGGTGCTGAGAAGGAGAACGTTGATGATGGATAATCTTAAGTGTATTAATGTGTTAGTGTATTAATGTGCTATGTTGGTGTATTAATG
This sequence comes from Malus sylvestris, assembly GCF_916048215.2. Classification (NCBI taxonomy): domain Eukaryota; kingdom Viridiplantae; phylum Streptophyta; class Magnoliopsida; order Rosales; family Rosaceae; genus Malus; species Malus sylvestris. The sequence goes on along the minus strand of NC_062271.1, from coordinate 5,081,139 downwards.
AGTTCTTGTGTTAAATTTAAGTGTCCTATGTTGTTAAAATTATGTAATAATTTTAAGTGTACTATGTTGGTATTTTCTAGTAATAAATTGAAGTGTCTTCTTGTGACAAGTCTTTTGTCTAGTACGTTGTCAAAATTATTGAAGGCCGTTTGAATTATTGAAGGCATCTATTGTACATCAAAGTGTGCAACAGTAAGTACAATAATTATTGAAGGCATCTAGATTAATAGAAACAATAATTAATAAGCCATAAATACACACGATAATTAATAAGTCATAAACTTAATACAAATGACAATTAATAAACCACATAAACTTAATACAATCAATAATTCATAAACTTAATAATGATATCCACTATCTTGACTTGGTGGTGGACTTAGGATATAGCCTTGAGATGAATCATCATCTTGAAATATACGCCTTGTGGCATGCCTTCGCAAAATTTCCTTCTGCTTATCACGTAAGAACTTCTTCCTCTTTGGAGTGTATTTGCTGAGGTCCTCCATCATGAAATTACATTCGAACCTTTCTTGCTCCATATTCCCTTCGTGCGTAATGGCCAAACGCATTTGGGTCACTTCTTCCTCCTGAGAGCTATGGCTTTCAGTCAATCTTGCAAATCCGGCAGCAATTTCTGCACTAATCGGATCTTGGGACTTCCTTTTTCTCTTTGCTTCCTTTTGCTTATCTTTTCCCGGGGGCCTTACAAAAGAAGAAGTTGGGGTCAATTTATCGACACCATCATTGAATCATTTGTCTGTGCGGCTTCACTATGAAATAATTTTCCCCATTTTTGGTTCGCATCGGTTCCCCACCTCGGACAATCCTTGAGGACATTCGAAGCATGATGTGTAACGACCCATCCCCAAAAATTATGAATTTTTTTTTTATAATTTTAATAAATGAATTTATGAAAATGCCCTTTGAGGCAAAGATGTTGACTCTTGTTGACCGTCTTGTCGTGTCATGTAAGATTCGTTTTCTTGGTGTATACTCGTAGTACTCATCGCTACGAATACGTGGGCGCAAACGGAACACAATTTGGAGTTATAACGAAGGAGTTATTAGCGAACGAAGTCGAGGACAAAATGATCAATTAATTATTTTCTAGAAGGCTCCAGATTTTTGGAGCAAAATCTGGAAAGCCACGTGTGTGGCCCAATTTTTAGGGTTTTTGACGGGTTCTAGTGAAATTGGGGCTTTTCCCGGAACAATTGGCCTTGGTCATGGGTATGAAAGTTGCTCCACTCATCGAGATCTTCATTCCTGTAAAATTTAAGAATTTTTGGAGCTGTTGGATTTTCCGGCAAGTCGGGGCGACCGACTGCCACGTGCGGCAACGCGTGGAGGAAAAACCCGAGGTTCCTTGACGTGCCGAATCCAAATCCGCCATCCGTTTTCCAAAATTATAACATTTTAGTAGAGTTTTACTAAAAGGTCCTTATTTATGTTTAGGCGCGATAGCGGGAAAGGATTACATCCTCGATAGTTTGAGCGACTTTCGGGCAATGGAAAACTTGTGAGTGGACCCCTTCTTAACCTATATATTTTATTAAATATTTATCTAGCATGAATGGCATATTTCATTATTTGAGTGATTTATATTTTATGCTTTGTTTTATGGATTTCTATATTATGATTTATTTAATTTACGTTTCATGAAATGTTATAAACTATTAGTTTTACATTTAGAAAAGGTTTACGACTATTGCTTTTATGCTCTTTGAAATATTACGGATTTATGAAATATTATGGAATGTGGTTTATGAGAATGATTTGATTTGGAATAGCTTTCATGGTTTTATACGATTTATGAGACGAGGTTGAGCTTTTGAACTTCGAGCTTTTATATGAGTTTTGAGATATGTTTTCAATACTTGCCTAGTGGGTTATCATACGACACATCCGCACACCACGAGTATTGTCTATGGCCATAGGACACAGATGATGGAGGAGGGATATATGATATATTATATACCCCCAGCTTCACCGCCGAAAGCGGTGTCGGACAACTTCACTAGCCACGGCTAGTGTCGATGTGGATGTATGCTATTCTATACAACTTTACCTTCAGGTGATGGACAAGTTATTCAACTTCACCTTCGGATGATGGACAGGTACTGGCCTTCAGGTGACTATGATACCCCTAGTTGAGTACAACACATATATGATTTACGATGCTTCACAAATGTTTTACACTGCATGCTAGGGTTTTTCATAAAACCTATATGTAGTATTATATATATGTTTTCAAAACAGGGGTTACTGTTCAGAAATAAAATATTTTTCCTATTATTAGTATTATTATTATAAACTTTGGTCCACTCACATTTTCTATTTTGCACCCCCTTCAGGAGTTAGGATCGAGGCACATGATCCCAGCGTCAGGGCACTTCAGCTTAGTTATCCTCTAGTCTTCCCATTATAGGTATCATTTCCTTGTTCATATATTTTCTTAGTAATCCTTTCATATTATTCTTAGTAGTTGTATACTCTGAACACGATTCTGCATCGGTTTATATCTTTCTAATTAAATATTTTATTAGTAAGCATGTTTAAAATGGCTTCATCACCTCTGATGTCGGCCATCACGTGTTTTCCTTGATATTTGGGGATATCAGGGCTGGGGCGTGTCATGATGCAACTTAAAAGCTTGATTTTTTTGTGTAGTTCTTGTCTTATAAATTGTCATTGCTTTGTCACCCTATGCAAGAAATACAGATAAACAAATTAGTTGCAAAATATTGTACATGACAAATAAAATATCAACAAAGAAACTCACAACTTCTGCGGCGCTCCTTCCACTAGCCATGTCAACCACGGCTCTCTCCAAACTTCCCTTCCATAAAGTGCACGCTTTGTTGATAACCTTCCACCAATTGTAAACACCACCACCTTCCCTTCGGCTGGCGTTGGAGTTTCAATTGAACTTATCAACGATTTTACCCCGCAAAATCTTTTTATTTTTATTCGTGCCAACGACACCATCTTCGCTAATAGAAACCCATGCCAAGCATAAAGCAACATATTCCTCACAAGTCCAATTACGACCTCTAATATGCTATTTTGCCATTTTGAAAAATTTGGAAATGGGAAGGAATGGTAGAAAGAAAAATTGGAAGAATTGTAAGAGAAACATGAGTTTTGTGTGGATGTTTGAACAAATACATAGGTATTTATAGAGTTTTTGGGTGAATTTTGAGTTAAATAATTTTTTTTTTAAATAATTTTAGCCATTGGATTTAAATTTGGGCCGTTAGATCTTTTTTTTTACCCTTAGATTTGATTATATTCAATGTCAACCATTGGATTCAATAAATATATAAATATAAAAAAAATTGGAATGTAGGCCGTTGGATCAACCAACGGCCTAGTAATCTAAGCCATTGGATTAAAAAGAGCCGTTAGCTCTCTGGCGCAAGTGGCCGGCATGCCCACGTGGGTGGGGCCATGCTGGTCTTAGTTGAGGCGTGTCGCTCCCGTGGGGCACGTTTCTAGGGGAAGTCTAGTGCTCAAGCGCCGATTTTCACGCGCAATGGTGGGGCCCACACCATTTTCTTGGCTAGTTTCCAGCTTTTTTTTAGGTTTTAGGTCCAAATTAGAACCTGGGTTGGATTGGATGAGGGGGAATAGAAGAGGAAAAATAGGTTTTAGGCCATGGATTAGAGTTGGCCTTAAAACAACTTTGAGCTTCACAGCTAAAACACATCAAGGATAAATTGGGAAACATGCAAGCTATTCAATTGTGTTATCAAATTAGAATCCTTCATAATGTGTTGTTGGAAGGCTTTTAGGTTTACCTCAGGCCCATCTGGAGGCTACACGCTGGCCATTGCAGTGCCATGCGCAACCGATGCACCGTGAGTATAGCTTGCATTCACCTTTTCTGACAAGGCCAAGAGTGGCTGATTTCTGGGAAAACCTTCCAGAGCTCGATTCGAGTTCATTTCTCCGCTAGTCGATTTGTGCTAAACCTTCACCAAAACATGCATGGAGTACATGAGTACGATCCTAAACAACGAATGGAAACAATACATGAATACGAGCCTAAACAACTATTGGAAACCATTTAAGGTGTTTTCGAAGCTAACCTTTGTTGGAATCGACAATATTTATCGTCGGGAAGTTGAGCCGCGATGGCGCTTATAGGTTCGTTGGTTTCCCGTTCAATTTTCTGGGAACAAGAGGTAAGGTTAAGCTCTACATGTCGAGGTGAGTTTTCTTGATTTTTCTCTAGACTTGCAGAGATAAGGGGGCGAGAGAGTGAGTTGCAGAGGCGAGGGATATAGATGAAAGAGAGAGAGTTTGAGTGTGGGGAGTGGGGATGACAGAAAGAGAGTAAGGGCAAAATGAAGATATATCTTTCAGTGTGACCGGAACATGAAGTGGTAAACCATATGTCAATGTACAAATAGTGGGATAGGTGTGTTAAAAAGTTAATAACTTAAATATTAAAATTTCCACCACTTATATAAAAACACATGGTATACTACTCGTGCTCTATTGACAATGAAAAATTTCTTGAAAATGAGGGAGCTTGCACGGGGAGGAGGGAATCACACGTGGGTGGGTCCCACGGCACACCACTCAAATAGAAACAATATTAAAACAATTCAAATGGCAGACAGATATTTCAAACTTTTTTTTTTGGACAAAAGATAGATATTTCAAACTAGCTGTGAATTATGCGGTATAAACTAAAATTAACGATCAGACAGAAATAAAATTATAAACAAAAAAAAAATGCTGGGAGTATCCATATCATGACCAATTAGAAAGAAAACATTATCATATTTTAATACAACATAAATTGATAGGGTAATGTTCTCTCCTACCCAGGTATGCCCATGCTAGCAACACACATCCTTGAGGCGTGCGTACGCATCCGTTATTGGAGGGTAATGCATCGCCAAGGCGACCATCAGCAAGAGTGGTAAGATTGTACTGATTATCAACAGAACGAGTATGCTTCGGCATTAATAGATTGTCATGGACGTCAAGTCTTGGAGGATTCATTGTGGAATTTGCTGTTGTAATGTTTGAAGTAATAGACGAATGTAATGCTGGAGATTTAGTTCCAATTCTAACTCCGCGACATCTCCTGTCCCCTATTATCAATGATGTAGATCAAATTCAAAAGACACAAGTGCACGAAGCAACCTTGTTTGAAATATTCCATAGAAAAATTAGCAAAGGAGTGCTTACATTTTATACTAGAATAAAGGCACAAATCCATAATTGTGCCAACTATTCTTTTGCTGTATGGGGAAGTGGAATGATTTATTATTTATTAATATTTACTGGACACAATTTTTAAAATTTGTATCATAAAAAGGAAATTTATAATTATTAATATTCAATGGGCATTTATTTTCAAATTGTGTCATTAGTCTATCTGAAGACCCACTGCACCTTTGTACTGTTGATTAGATAGATGATCCTATGGACACAATTTTTTGTTATGTGTCACTGCATGAAGGACTTCTAATACAGTAAAAAAATATGAACACTTACAATAAAGACAAGAATCATATCACCAAGCATCATAAACCAACATGCATGAAGATTAGAATCTAAAAAGCAACTGAAAAAGATAAGAACCTAACAAGCATTCATTGCATTGCAGATGGAAATGATTCATCGTAAATCTAAAACACACCACTTAGTACTACGGTCTAATAGTGTTCCTCTTCACTTGTAAGTGAGAGGTTTTAGGTTCGATTCTGTTCAAATGCGAATTTGAACCACATTATTGCTAGCCTATTTTGAGATTGAAACACAACACATTAATAAACAGCTCTGTAACATTATTTACCATAATTTTATAAATTTAATTTACAATCTAATTTTTTGTGTGTGCTAGATGCAAAGACAAACAAAAACAAAAACAAAAAAACAAAAAAACACTTTTTGTTGTCTAGCTTCAGTAAAAATGTTGTCAATTGACCCCACTCGGCATGGTTTCCGTGCCCATTACTGTTTTGTGTCATCTTTTTTTTTTTAATAGATGGTGCCATCTATGGAATGGGAATTGTTTGAGTCTGTTGGTGGTGGTCAAACAGACACAAAATTTTCAATTGTATCCTTAGTTTTGTACCCAAAGCCCATTTTTCTTGTAGTGTATCTTAACATTTTCTTGTACAAGATAAATGGGATACATACTATATTTCCAACTTCGAAGCAAACGGTACAATTCAAACTAATTTGGGATGTTTGGCGTGTGGACGTATGGATCGGATCAGTTTGGTTTGGTGGAAAGGCAATTAATTTCGTGCAAATGCATGCATGCATGGGATAAAGATAAATAGTCAAAAGATGATGGAATTATGCATGTGGTAATGATGAAAGTAAAATAACATGGTGTTTTGATGAGATCAGATAGTCTTCGGCCTATGGGAACAGGCTTTCATATTTGGAAAAGCAAGTTAGCACGAGATAATGGCGTGGTAAACTCCTGACCATTAATCACATGATCATGGGAAAATGCCATCACCGTTTGACTGAGTTTTCGACGTGTTGGAAAGGTTCTATTAGCTTGAAAATTATCATGAGAAATGCTAAGGAAAATGAGATTCTCTATGTATACTCCGTCAATTTATGTTTTTTGCATAATTTTTGTATCAACATTTAAAATAGTGTGAAAAATGAGAGTCCATGAAGAGTCCTACCTTGAGAGAATCTTGGCTTCTTTGACTTAAACTAGGATTCTAAACCTAGCCTCTTTATGTAATTAATTCATTATTTGATCAGCCATAGGTTTTGATTCCTAAAATAATTTGAATCTTTATCAAATCCCACCCCATTCCTTAATAATTTTAATTTAACTAGGACTTGACTGAGCTATGTCTAAATCTGATCCCTTAGTAAAGGACTCGATCGCATCATGCTTTTCTGAACTGAGAAAGCTAGCTTGAATTATCACTATTGAGCCGAGAGTCATGGCCTTCCAACTTCAGTCACCTCTCTTCAGCCCAAATCCAGTATTTCAAGCCCAAATAGTATTAGACGAGCATGAGGTACCGTTTGGTACGCAGACGGGACGGAACGAGACGGGACGGGATGGAACGGAACGAAATGGAGGTTCGTGTTATGTTTGGTATGCATAGGACGGAACGGTTTGGATTTCGTGTTAAATGACTAACTTAGCCTTGTTTGTACACCTTCTTCCCTCCGACCCACCAAACTGTTTCACTCTCTCTCTCTCCCCAACCTCCCTCTCCAAATCTGGCGACTCCGTCCTAATCCAATGGTCCAGCATCGACTCGCCCTCCCGACTCGACTGGCTCGGCATCTACTCACCCCCTTCCTCCCACCACGACAACTTTATAGGATACAAGTTCCTCTCCTCCGCCCCCACATGGAAATCTGGGTCGGGCTCCATTTCCCTCCCTCTAGTCAATCTCCGATTCAACTACTCCTTCCGGATTTTCCGCTGGAACAAGTCCGAGGTCGACCCCAACCACCTCGACCAGAACCACAAGCCCCTACCCGACACCGCCCACCTGCTCGCCACCTCAGATGACGAGCTTAGCTTCGAATCGGGTCGTGTTCTGGATCAGATCCACCTCGCTTACACAGACGGAGATGACGAGATGCGGGTCATGTTCATGACGCCAGACGGCGCCAGAGAAGAAGAGGGTTTGCTATGGTGACGTCGTCGTCGTCAGATGGGTTTGCTGGGATTGGGTTAGCAGTTGGGTTACTGGGTTTGTGGTGGAGGAAGAGGAGGGCTACAGGAGAGACAAGGGTAGAAGAGAGGGAGGTTACGGGAGAGAAAGGGAGGTAGACAATGTAATTAATGAAAAATAAGAAGGGTATTGTTGTCCAAAAAAATATAATTTTGTGTCCCACGGGATGGAAAAACCCATTCCAGGGGGGGAGGGGGAACCAAAATCTAACCCATTTTCGTTCCGTGGGATGCGCGTTCCACATAATTTTAGCGCACCAAACGTGGGACGGAACGCGTCCGTCCCACTCTGTTCCGTCTCATCCCACATACCAAACGCACCCTGACAGAATGATAATATTATTTTTGGCTAACGGATTACAAAAACAAATGATAATACGTATAAGGTGGCTGGATATGGAACATAAAAAGCAGACAGCATAAATCAAAGGAGTTGTTTGTCAATGAAATATCTCAAAGGCAGTTAGAAGTAAAACTGATTCTTTCTTTAACTTTTCTTTGTTTTCTCTCTGAGTCTCGGACCAATTAGCCGATCTATTTCAATCGATTGTTTCAACAAGTCAAAACCTCGTGAAGCAAACTGGTTGGTAGCTACGTATGGAACAAGATAGCAACTTTTGAATCAAACATCTGTACACACACTTCCTCTTTTTCCTCCTGAATAGTATGATTTATATGAAACAAGTTTATTGTCATTTGTACATATTGTATTGTCGTGTATAAATTTTTCTTCATGTGACAGTACGTTATTCAACCTGAGCATTACAGCAATAGTAAATTCGTTACATGTAAGTTGCTCTCAATTCAAAGAGAGTATGAGTATGCAGCTCAATAGCATGTAAGTTGCTCTCAATTCTTTCCTTGATTATCCATTTCCAACCTTTTTTTCTTCATTTGTCATTGCAGCCTATTTATTTCACCTTTTTTTCTTCATTTACTATTTTCCAAAACAATAAATAGGATATTTGTCAACTCTAACTCTTCAAGTAAGTGATTATTTGGTTAAATCTATACCATTATGAAATGATTTAATACAAGTACTGTAGTCCATTTATTTAGTTGATCAAATTCATTTCCACATTAAATTTGCTAACAACAATCTCATGTCTCATTGTTTCCCAGCTAAGACTATAACCTTCATGTCAACATTCTGAACATGTTTTGTGATAGTAGATTGAGGACTGACAAGCACCGCATTGATGATCTACCGAGGTTCTATCAACATAGTGCTGAAAGTATTCTCTGAACATGAAAGCATCCTTGATGGTGATTCAGGGACGCTTCGTTCGGTGTAGAAACCAGGCTGCTTTGGTGCCGGCAAGGTAACATCACTGCTCAACATCAGAATCACAGATGACATGCTTGGTCTATCCTCAGGTACTCTTTGCACACATAACAGCCCCACATGAAGACACCTTACAATTTCATATATGTTGCACGGATCAGAAAGCATTTTATCGATCAGTTCTAGTTGTTTATCTTGCATCCATAGTGTCCATGCCTTGAAAAAAAGTTGAAACATGTATGATATGCAGGAAAATATATAAAAGGGGCTTTGCTGCACACCTTCTGTACTGTAATATGGCATGTCATTAGAGGAAATGCTTCAAAGATTTAACTGTCCAATTCACTAGTTTCATTAAAGGAAAATATCAGCTCCTAGTTTGTTATACTTACATGTCCAAGAAGGTTAAGGTGGTGATCAGGATGACTAAATCCCCTATTCTTCTTCCTGCTCAACATTTCTAGCAATATAACTCCAAAGCTGTAGACATCAGATTTCATCGAGAAAATTCCATCTACTGCGTATTCAGGAGACATATAACCACTGCCAAATCAAAATCACAGTGAGAGAATTTCAGGAAAACAGCAGAATGTGAAACAAATCATATAACAAAACTAATCAGGCTTACTATGTTCCAACCACTCTATTTGTATTGGCTTGACTTTGATCAATGTCGAATATTTTAGCCAGGCCGAAGTCTGCAATCTTTGGGTTCATATTACTATCAAGGAGAATATTGCCAGCTTTTAGATCTCGATGGATAATCTTTAATCTAGAGTCATGGTGAAGGTAAAGAAGTCCCCGAGCAATTCCACCAATAATGTGGAAGCACTTAGTCCAGTTGAGCAATTGTTGTCCCTCTTGATCTGAAGAAATTTTAAGCCTATTTATCAATGCCAAATTGAATTCTGGTATAATAAGTTTGAAAGCGAACAATGGTATGACCTAAAAGACATATGGTTGGCTTTGGAGGGAGTCGTACCAAAAATAAAGAAGTCTAAGCTTTTATTAGGCATGAATTCATATATTAGAATCTTTTCATCTTCTTGAGTACAATAGCCCAGAAGTTTTACGAGATTCCGATGCTGAAGTCTCACTATCAGCATAACTTCATTTTTGAACTCCCTCATTCCTTGTCCAGAATTCTTCGAAAGTCTCTTAACTGCAACTTCTTTCCCTCCCATCAATGTGCCCTGTGCATCATCATTTCAAAAAGTTTTTAAATTTTGTATCACAAAATGGTTATTTTAATTTTAATTGTTTAAATTTATGTTACCTTGTACACAGGTCCAAAACCACCTTGGCCCAGCTTGTTGCTGCTTGAAAAGTCATCAGTCGCTTTGGCTACGGTGGTGAAGTCAAATAGCGATAACTCCATCTGTTTCCTGTCTTCTCCAAGGTACTCTTTTCTGAGATCCATTCTTATGACTCCTGAAATAGTAGGAGCTCTCATAAGTATGGCTAAAAAGATGTGAACAGTTACACTCTAGAAATAAAATACTAACACCTTATCTACTGCATTTTTCCTTGTCTGGAGTTTTATTCCCGAATCTTATGCTTAGAAATAAAAGTCTGAGATATTTACCTTCATTTCTGAGTCTCTTCTTCCATATGTACAATATTGATACAACTACTACCACTCCCAGGAGTAAAACTGCGGAGCTGATAAGAATTGGTTGCTTTTTCTCATTGCGATCTGAGATCCCAAATCAAAATTTTCATGTGAGCAATCTATCATGTTGCAGTAAATGTAAACACCAGCTTCATTTAGCTTATAACTTTTTTTTCGGGTAGAAACATGTACTACTGCCTTTTATTATAGACCTTGATCTAGGAAAACCTCAATTATGTTTACCATGTTGCCCTACCAAACCCCCTTCCGGGGGGAAAAAGGAAAAAGAAAGCATAGAAAGTAGACAAAACCCCATTTCACCTTCTTAAATATATGCAGTGACCATTATAACCAGTATGGGAAAGAACATAAAAGTCTAAGAGCTACCTATTTCTGAAGCTGCCATCCGTATATAGAGGTCCTGTGTGCCGCTACTAGTGAATTCTCTTATGTCAACGAGGTTACCAAACCAAAGCAAGCAGCCGCTTCCTCCCCCCTGATATCTAGATTTGCATACGCCGTACATAAGCAGTTTCCTAAACATAATCGCCTGCATCCCTTGAGGCTCATGCTTTTATTAAACCATGAAGAAGATGTGTCTGGCAATTTAATCCCATTGTACTTGAGGAAGCCATCTCCATGGCTGCAGGCCAACAGAATCTTTCGAATGCACCCATCGGACCAGTATCCTGAGTTCCAATCTTTTGGAGATTTTGGTGCAAATCCCTTCAAGCATGCACATATGGGAGCACGATTGATATTGCAAGTACTATATGCACCACACAAGGCATAAGTTTCACACCGATCTGCATGGAATGTAAAGGAAAATTCCAAACTCTGTGTTTGGTGCACCCTTGTGAACAGCTTCCCAACGCCTAACGGGTTCAATACATATCTGGAGAACACCGACCTGCTTTGGAGCGTGTACTTATAGTAGACCTCATCCTTGTTCAACCCAAATTCGGCCCCATCTATTGGATTTAATTCTCTTTTTCCTCTAAATTCCAATCCTGTTAAATGAATGTCGTTCCATGACCCTCCTCTAACCTGTATCTTCTCTCCTTTCATAGGAAAAAGTTGTGGTAAGCCACGATGAATTATCCGTAGCGAAAACTCTCCTGGAGCCGGATCTTCTGTGTTCTTCCAAGATGAGACATACCTCTCTAAACCGGTAGCTAAGTTCCAACCAAGCTTCATTTCCGGCAGCAATGTGTCACAAGGATAATCGAAACTTTGCCACGAGTAGTTATAAGGGTTAGTTTCATTTCTAATTTTACAATGAGATTTCCAGTATCCAAGAGTTGTGATACTGGATTCCCCACGGTTCTTGATGAATTCGATGACCATACAATGCTGTTTGAGCTATTAAGAAGGACTAAAACTCCTTGCTGAGTGAGATTCAGACGTCCCAAAGAATCACCAAGTGGTGTTTCTCTGTAGGCTACCCAAACAACTGTATCAGTAGAAACTGTGTACCATATCCCCAAGTACCGGCCTTTCGAGTTACCAGGGTTGAAGAATCCCAGTTCAAAGTCTCCACCAGCCGAAACCAGAGTTTCACCATCTCTAATAGATCGACTATGAGTGATTGTTCCTGGTGTAGTGGCAGATGCGATTCTTAGGAAGGAGAATAGACACAAAGACATGAAAAACCTTGTCAAGGATTGCATTGGCATCATTTCTACAGAGAAGTTGGAAGAAGCAAGAAGGTTTACACGACTTCAGGCAGATAAAGCAGCTACAAAAGCTAAGCCAGTCAATCAAGTAGGTGGTTTTGGATTAGCTCCTGGGATTTCGTCCGAAGTAGAATACATTTAACATTGTCAAGTATTTAGTTAGACTTGGGTCCTTGGTTTGAAAAGACTAAACAAAGGTCACAATTACATGCCATTTCCCAAGGGGTAAGCTGACAGCCAGCCAATAAATTGACCACTTCTCCAATGGAGGGAAACTTCAACATGAGACAAAAATGCCATCAAATAAGATACTACTCTGATGTGCTGCTGCAAGGCTTGTAGGTTTACAGCACGCCCATATGGAGTGACGCTGGTAGAGGCACTGTAATATACAGGCCCATTGAATGCATGAACAAAAAGTGGAATTTTGTCGCTACTCTTCACACCCAGAGAGACAGATATGCCGTAAACGATGGGTTTGCTAAGCAGAGATGGTGGATTCAACTCAACGGCAACCATTAATCTAGGCATTAAAGCAATTGTGGCAACCATGAAGTGGGTGCCGAGGGAGACAATGTGTCAAAACATTTAGGACGACCAGAAACCCGAGAATCAAAATAAACTTAAGCAAATAACAGATACAATGTGCATCTTATTTTCCTATTAGTTCTCAGATCTCTATATGGGATGGCAGTAGTAAGCCAAACAGGCCACATGCAGTGTGGAGCTTTGGATGAGAGACGGTATCCCCGATTTTGTATCTTAAGTGCTAGTGTTTAGACCCAATATTACAACAACGAAACTTGCAATTAAGGCTGTTGAGTAAAACATAGTTTTAGACCATTAGATGAAAAGTTGTTAAGCCTTTTGTTATTGTTCAGGATTAATATTATGCGTTTTTATCATAATTTTTCTTTTCCTTGTAATGAATTATCTTAACATTTTCTAGTGCAAGATAAATGGGATACAATTATATCTCCGACTTTAGAAGCAAGCAGTACAGTTCAAACTGATTTGGGATGTATGGCGTGTGGCAAGGCAATTAATTCCATGCAAATGCACGCATGCATGCATGGGACAAAGATAAATAGTCAAAAGATGATGGAATTAAAATAACGTGGTGATGTGATGAGATCAGGTAGTCTTCGGCCTATGGGGATGGGCTTTGGCCGATGGATATATTTTGGAAAAGCAAGTTAGCATGAGATAATGGAATGGTTAATCACATGATTATGGGAAAATGCCATCACCGTTTGACACGGTTTTTGACGTGTTGGAATGGTTCCATCAGTTTGAAAATTATCATATTTTCGGCATAATTTTTATGCTGATATTATAAAATATTATGCAAAAAACATAAGGTGTTGGAAAGTCCATGGAGTGTCCCATTGGGAGAGAGTCTTCTTGGCATTTGTCAATTATCATAAAGGTCTCTCATAAGCTATTTTGTACTAGGGTCTAGTAATATTCATCTTCATTTGTAAGTGATAGGTCTTATGTTTGATTATCGCGAAAGGAAAATTTGAACCCCATCGTTACTAGCCAATTGTAAGGCTTAACTCATTTCCCTGCATCCTTAATTAGTATAGATAATATCATTTGTTTAAAAATAAAATCTCTCTTAATATTTGGGACGCGAGGTGCATTTAAAGAATGAAGGTTTATGGCATAAGAAGACTAAAGGATTACTCTTTGATAGCCTTGATACATCATGACTTATCAGCCAGTATTGTGAGTACAACCAAATAGGGATTTATGGCTTGGCCATCAGCAGTGGCGAAGTCAGGATTTGCCAAGGGTAGGGGCGAAATTCAAAAGAGTGCAAGGTTCAATCGAAGCGGTTGCTTTCACATTGGAGAGTGCAAAGTGTTGAGTCAATATTCATAGTAGAAAATAGTCTATCCACCAAAATAGTTGTAAGCAATAATATCAAAGCCAATGTAAGCAGAAAGTACAACAAATTTAGTTTTCAAAAAAGTAACACAAAAAAAAGTGAAAACAAAATAATTATCAAACAATTTTTTGTTTTTAATATAATAACAGCTACATTTATAATTAATACGAGTTTCTTTGGTTTTAGGATAAAACAAAATTGTTAGGGCACTAGTTTTATATATAATAGACATGTGGGTGGGACGAGTTTGTGGGGCTTTAGAAGTGAAAAAGGAAAACAAACAACCATGCAGCCTTTCCCCAAAAGATATTAAAAAATAATAATAATAAAAACAAATGCAGCGTTTTATTAAAGCCAAGCCCTTTAAACAACAGCGTGTTAAGCTTTAAAAGAGAAAAAGAGAAGGCAAAACTCTTCTTCTTCTTCACGAGCTGTAGCCACTCGCTGTCGACTGTGCATCTAAACCCAGCCAGCAGAACCTGCCCAGATAATCGGGGGGTCCTCATCCCTCCAACCTCTCCCCTCCGTCTTCGTCATTCCTCAGCAAATCCAACCAAATTATCGCCCTTCCTCTGCAAATTCGACCAAGACAATGCACCGACCAAAACTAATTTTTACAGGTGCCACGAATTTCGACGAGTGGAGGGGCTAAACCAGCACTCCTAGGCTTATTTTCCGGCAAGGGGAGGGGCGGTCGCCACCCTCGCCCTCACATAGCTTCGCCACTAGCCATTGGCGAAAGTGGCACTATAAATATGAGGTGTTCTGCAACATTGAGGGACATTCAACTCAACACACTAAATAGTCCTACACAAATTTTCGCTCTACACGAAATCCTCTTAAACTTTTGAGAAAACGCTAACCTTCTTATCTTTGTCAACACACCTTCAGTTTGGATTAAAAGCACTGTATTGGCACTTGGTGACATCTTCAATTTGGATTAACATCATTGGAGCCGTAGAGTCAAAGACCGAGAAGCACTTTCAGTTTGGAGTAACAACATTGCTACGAGACCGGTTGACTATTTATCTAAGTCTTTGTCAACAAGGACTATTGGATTCCTTGTTGGAAAAGGTCATCTCATTAGCCTCTTGACAAATTGGGGTTTTACCAGATTACCTAGTGCTCGACACATTGAAAGCCGAATCCTTTTCATGATTAGGTTCTTAAGTATACTTTAGAGTTCGGCATTCCAATGGCCGAACCATGTTCACAATCAAGACAATTATTTCTTTCAAGTACTTGTGTCCATACAATTTAATCTCGATTCAACACACTTATATTTGCACAAATATAATTGAAGTGATTGAACCTGGTATATATGATCATGAACTTCACAACAACTAGCACCCTTATCTGCAAGCTCTAAAATCTAAAGGCCAAGACGAGTTCATTCCTCAGCCGAGATCACTCAAATACTAAAGTCGGCAGCAAATTTGACACCACTACCTCATTCATCTTACTCAACGACTAGCTCGGTCAACAAGTTAGGACACCCTCATTCAACCAAAAGAAGTAGTTATCTCATTAGCTATTCGGCATGCGCCACATAGGCTAAGTAGTTTTTAGGGTTAACAGCTAGTAAATTGATTTTCATTGCGAAGTTCAGGATGTGTGCACTTTGTTCAACAACTTCAACTATATCCGTGAGAAAATAAGTGCGTCGAATCGATATCAAGCTATAGGGGCAAAGATACTCAAATTATATGAGTGTCTTTATGGTGAACGTTGTTCGAGTGTTAGTGAATCTATCGTTTTGATGGGATATGCATCCTTTGAAACTAATTTCAATGATCGAACCGTCAAACTTGTTTATATATGCTTCGAGATCGCATACTCCAAAAATCGCAAAACACAAACATTCAGAGATCAAGTAACGGGACAAAACTTTTCGACGGTTATCAACGAAAAATCACGATTTAACGGTGATTTTAACTCCGATTTTGATGATTTTTTACAACTACACTCCTTGACCCTATATGAATACAATGAATGAATTCGATCTTTAATTTAAAATATTTACACTAGTGGATACCATAAAATCTTATATTATATTTAATGAAAGTATAAATAAATTCTAAGTGTTAGTGAATCTATCGTTTTGAAGGGATACGCATTCTACGAAACTAATTTCAACGATCCAACCATCAAACTTGTTTATATATGCTTACAGATCGCATACGCCAAAAATGGCAAAAAACAAACATTTAGAGATTAAGTAACGAGACAAAACTTTTCGACGGTTATAAATGAAAATTCACAATTTAACTGTTATTTTAACTCCGATTTAGATGATTTTTTATAGCTACACTCCTTGACCCTATATGAATACAATGAATGAAATCGATCTTCAATTTCAAATATTTACACTAGTGAATACCACAAAATCTTATGTTATATTTAATGAAAGTATAAATAAATTCTAAGTGTTAGTAAATCTATCATTTTGACATAGATACTTAAAAAACTAAAATTATGTCGCTCAGAACCGACGCAGGCTTTAAAATATTTAAACACAATACTTTATGTAACTTAAAAGCGACACCCATACTTTATGTTGCTTAAAAGCGACACTGTTTTGTTTAAAGCGACGCTAGTATTTAAAAATTATTAAAATATATGTCGGTTATAAGCGACATTAAATGCTTACGTCGGTTTAAAAGCGACGTAGACATTTTATGACGCTTATAAGCGACAGTAAATCCGACGTCATGTTCAGTTAATGTCGCAACTGTCTTGTCTGCGACTATATTATATTAAACCGACACCACCTACTGACACTATAAGGCCCTTTTGTAGTAGTGTGGATTTCATGTTAACCAAGCTTGCCGAGGTAGAGTCCCGATAGGACTATGCCTTATTGGCACCCAACTAGATATCCTTGACATCAGCTCTTCAATCCTCTCTTTAACTGAAACTCAAACTCTAGCTGGTCTCAGCTTCTTTGACTTGAACTAGGATTCTAATCCTAGTATCTTTATGCACTTAATTCATTCTTATCTGATCAGCTATAAGTTTTTATTTGTGGAGTAATTTGAATCTTTATCAAAACCCATCCTAATTCTTAATAATTTCAATTTCACTAGGACTCGATTGAGCTAGGTCTAAGTCTGATCCCAAATTAATCCTATTTTCATTAGGGCTCAGTTGCATCATGCTTCTCTGGGCTGAGAAAGCCAACTAGCCTAAAGTATCACCATTAAGCCGAGGGCATGGCTTTCCAACTTCAATCACCTCTCATCGGCCCCAATCCAGTATTTCAAGCCCAATTAGTATTAGACGAGCAAGACAGAATGATAAATTATTTTGGTTAGCAAATTACAAAAACAGAATGATAATACTCATAAGGTGGCTGGATATGGAACATAAAAAGCAAGGAGAATAAATCAAAGGAGTTGTTTGTCAATAAAATATATCAAAGGTAGTTAGAACTGGTTCTTTCTTTAACTTTTCTTTGGTTTCTCTTTGTGTCACATCCCGACTCGGGCTCCACCACATCTCGGGCTCGACTCCACCGTAGCACGATATTCTCCACTTTGGGCCCCGACCACACCCTCACGGTTTTGTTTCTGGGAACTCACGCGAACAGAACTTCCCAATGGGTCACCCATCCTGAGAATGCTCTGGCCCATTTCTCGCTTAATTTCGGAGTTCCTACGGAACTCGAAGCCAGTGAACTCTCAAAAGGCCTCGTGCTAAGTAGAGATGGGAATATAAATATAAGGCTTAGAGGATCCACACCCATGGGCGATGTGGGATGTTGCACTTTGAGTCTCAGACCAATTAGTAGATCTATTTCAATTGTGTTGTAAAATTGAGGATATGTATGCAAAGGAATAAATGAAATAAGACACAATATTTATGAGGTTCGGAAAATGTGCCTAAGTCTTCGGGGCAGAAGTACTACTTTCTTTCATTATCTAAAATAATAAGAGTACAATGATAACTCTCACTATTTTCTCTTCTCTCAGTAGCCCAACTCACTGGTATTTTCTTATGCATATCTCTTATTTCTTTCCTTCATCTCCTCTCTCTTCTTTCTCTTCTTTCCTCTTTCATGTCCCTTCCTCTTTTCTTCGTTACTTTCTTCTTCTCTTCCTCCCTTCTTCTATAGAGATTTTCATTCGACATAATATTGTAGCAACATTATCCACTTTACAAAAAAAATTCAAATGAATAGTGAAATTAATGTGCAAGAATAGTAATTCTTATGATTTTTCTTTAGATGAACAGTAAATAACTATTCATGTGGGCCATCTACATATTATTATATTATAACACTCATCTTCGAATGGCCATGTCAATATTGGTTGCCTCGTCAAAACCTTGATCTATTTTGGATGCTCCCCCTAATGAGTATCTCCTCATGATTTCGAATTATTCAATATGACTAATTACTAAGTTGATGTAATTCGATACCATGCATGATAGTTGGAGTTTTTGCTTCTGAAGGTGGATCACATGTGCTTCAAATTCTAATACGTCACAGGCCTTAACCAAACACATATATTTCTGATAGATATGAAGATGTAGCAATGAACGCTTGCTTCCTTGATTGTTGCAGGATCAATCTATTTCCATATACAAATCCTTTTTAGGAGCGAACTGAATGCAGGCCAAAGAGTTATTCAGATTTTGCTTGCCTAATAAGACCATGGTTCCTTGTGAGTTCTTTGCAATAGAACAAGCACATGTCTATAATTTTATGGGGATATAAATAGATAAACTTTACTTCGTTTCAATACCCATTTGTTGGTATTGTGCTCCACAGGAATGTAATAACTGATTTAGTGTACTTTGCTAAATACAATAAGGCATATACTTTATTAAGATGTGGTACTTCTGGACCAAGTATCAATTCATCATTTCCCTCACATGGTTTTTTTTTAATACCATAAACTTTCGATGGATAAGAATTCGTGTTGGCATATTGTTCGCTCTGCAGCTCGAATAATATTCATTTCAACACTTCATAATTTTTCTAGACCCTTAAGAGTCCTAATCTGATATCAACTCTTGCAAGAGATTTAATATATTACAAAAATATCATAATGATCATACTCACTAAGGCAATATATATCATCCATTGTTATTAAGTACATAACTTCTGGCCAACAAATGTAATGGGATTGCCTTTCTCCACAATAATTTTTCTTTTTTCGTCGACAAACAAAAAACGTAGCTCAATATCAGCACAACTCATTGATGAATCTAGCTACTGTAAAACCAAAATTATCATTGGTAATCATCAATTCGTGATCCCATAATTCTCATGTACATGCGCACTTGCATAGTTTATAAACATTTCTTTACTTTAGATATCCTCGCCTCTTCAGGGGCTTTACATTGTCTCTTCTAGGACAATCATTTCTAATTAGATGAATTGTTTTGAAAATTAGGATCATAACCTTTCTAGAGCGTTATAGAGTTTTGATTTTTAATCTTCACTTCTGGGGAGCTGAATCATTGGAACTTATACACCATGCTTCAGGCATGAAACACGTTAAATTATCATGTCCATGATTTGTCTTTTTGGGACTTGAACCATACGACAACTGTCATGCTTCGGGCATGCAACAATTTAGTAGTGCTAAGTCCATGAATATTCTTATTGGGACTTTAATCCATGTGACATCTTTGTAACTTATTAATGCATTTGGTAATAAGTAATTTTGAAAATTTGGATTACCGTTTTGTACATCATTTGAGTGATATAAACTGATGAGACGAAATGATTGTTGAATTCATCTTCGTCATTTGGCTGTTGTAGACTCATGTAGAGTTTGATGGGCTTGTGAGTATGATTCCCATCATTGAGCTTCAATCTTCCATTCACATGGCCAACCACTCATTTTCTCCCTTTGAACTTTTATGCATTCATAGTTGATCCTTTAGCTTTAGCCTTCTGCACAACAGAAGTGGTGCGCAACCTTTGCCTTTGAATGGTCATTCAAAACATCACTTCTTAATGACTCATCCTTGCTTGGAAACTTCAGTGTAAAGAGTCATCATCGTATTAACTGTTTTGCAGTGTTGGTAACATGAAATCTCATGCCAACAACAGTTGAAGATGACTGCTCAAGAGTAATGCAAGGTAAACAATCAAGCAAAGGTTCCGAACCAGAAGTTTGATTCAGGTTCCGACTGATTACTTTATTTCTCCTTGTCTTATAGGTAAAAGCAAGGGCAAAAGGCAAAGATAGGAAAAAAAAACATGATATGAGATACTTCTGCTCTTAAGGAAAAACAATAGAAACATTTGATGCTGATGTAAAACTTCTTGATGAAATTATTTTCTTGCTGAAGGAATGAGTTGGGCATTTTGAGGGACTTCGTTGAAGATGCATTCTTGGCAAGGGAGAAGAGTTAGACAGTTTTGGAGGTCTGCCTTGCCATAGAGGACAGAAGTCGACATATATAGGAATTCTCCAATAGCAGATAGTGGTGTCGTTGGGACCTTATCACCCATACTTGTCGGCAACATTGGTGTAGTTGGAACATTGAACTTTCAGAGATATTTTGACGAAATTGTCCTTGATATCCATAATGTAACGACCCGTCTCCAATTATTACGGTTTTTATAATTTTAAATCTTGAATTTACGAAAATACCCTTCGAGGCAAAAACGTTGAATCTTGTTGGCCACATTGTCATGTCACGTAATACTTGTTTCCTTGGCGTAGCCTCATAGTACTCGTCATTACGAACGCGTAGGTGCGAGCGGTTTTGAATTCGGAACTAAAATGAAGCTTATACTAATTTTTAAATGCAAGGGTATTGTGGTAATTTCACAAGTGGAAATTTTTACACCATTGGACTACTCGCCGGCTGCCACGTTGCAACTTTTCCCCCATTTTATGGAGGATTCCATTTTGGCCCGTGACCCTTATTCCCTGCCTATTTCTTCTTTCTGTCACTAAACACACGCACACACATCTCATATTTTCTCCCTCTTGACCGACATAGTCACGTCACCACCTTCCCTCTCATCTTCTTTTCTCTGCCGTGCCATTTCCCTCACCTCATCACATAACACCACTCACCACAGCCCTATCTCTTCCTCCCCGTACACCATTAATCACCACCACAACCACCTTATCACTCTAGCATACATCACCTTCAAGTAGCCTCCCTCATAAACCATCGTTTAATATAAAATTCTAGAAAATTTAAAGGTGGCGAGTATGGCAGTACTTGCGCGCTTGGGTGAGCGTGGGTGAACCCAAGGTCCCTCCTTTGGTTTTCGATGTGCCGAATCTGAATCTGCCATCTGTTTTCCTAAATTCCAACATTTTCGTAGAGTTTTATTAAACGGCCTTTAATTGTGTTTAGGTGGATCGGTGGAAGTAATCACATTCCCGATAGTTCGAGCGGCTTCCGAGCAATGGAAAACTTGTGAGTGGCCCCCTTCGTAACTTATATATTTTTATAAAATATTAGCCTAGCATGCATTTCATATTTCGTTCATTTAATACGTTTTATATTATGTTTTCTGGATTTCTATAATTATGGTTTATATAGAATTCATGATTTAATTGCTTTATGGAATATTTATAATTTATCGAATTTGCGTTTAATAACGGTTATGAATTATTGGAATTGTATATATGAAACTCCTTGGATTTACGAATATGTTTTATATATGAATTATGAAATGGGATTTTGAACCCTTGAGCTTTTGTGATTTGGCTTGAGATTTCGAGATATGCTTTGGTACTTATCTAGTGGGTTATCATACAGCATATCCGCACACCAGGGGTATAGATGTCTATGGCCATAGGACAAAGATGATGGAGGAGTGAGATATGATATATTATATACCCCCAGTTTCACTGCCGAAAGCAGTGTCGGACAGCTTCACTAGCCATGGCTAGTGTCGATGTGGATGTATGCTATTTTATACAGCTTCAACTTTGGGTGATGGACAGGTTATACAGCTTCACCTTCAGGTGATGGACAGGTCCTACCTTCGGGCGACTATGATATCCCTAGTTGAGTACTCCACGGATACGATTTATAGATGTTTTACAAATGTTTTACATGGCATGCTAGGTTGGGTTTTTATAAAACCTATACGTAGTATTATATATGTGTTTTCAAAACAGGGGTTATTATGTTAAAAAATAAAATATTTTCCTATTATTAGTACTAGTATTATAAACTCTGGTCCACTCACCTTTTTCTATTTTTGCGCCCCCTCAGGAGTTAGGATCGAGGCACATGATCCCGGCGTCAGGACATTTCGACATAGGTATCCATGAGTCTTCCCAGTATAGGTCTCACCCTGGCGTTAATGAACTTTATTCAGAAAAATCCGACTTTTGAAATTCAGAGAGTGGTGCCTCTTTGATTTTTGAACAAGTGGCCGTGATGCCTCTATAATTGCTTTTTCTATTTTTTAGAGGCATCAATTGTATCAAAAAAAAAAAAGACGCTCGGAAAGTTGTTCGCCTATGAAAGTTGCCCTTGTTGCATTTCTGATATTTTAATTTATATGATTTCCTTTTCTTTCATCCTTTCTGAAAATGGTTTGCCCATCTGGCCGTTGTTTTGATTTGAATGTTGTGGAAGATGAAAATATGCCTCTTCAAGACAATATCTAGCGCACATCCTTCTTATCCTCTAACAATCCTCTTTTTTTTCCTTTTTTATTTATTGTTGTAGTTGTAATTAATGTGTATGCATGCCTATGTATAGAAAAGTTCCCTCTCTTCATGTATGAAACTTCTGGTTCAGTTTGTTAGATATAGGAAACTATGGAAACTTCTGGTTCCATTAATATGAATCAATAAAGAAACTATGGAAACTTCTGGTTCCATGAATATGATTCAATGAACTTTTAATCAAAGATGTTTTCTAATATCATATGCTTCCACATAAATTCGGGCATTATGAATTCAGGAAAGTATCTCTTGTATAGGATGTCGATGATAACAAAATTGAGTTTTGTTAAGTTCACCATTTTCTTATTCCCAAAATAGAAGATATGACGGAACTTTCGATAATTAATTCATACCATATAAACACATGTCTAAACAAAATGTTAGAACTTCAAGTTCTTAACATTATTTATATTTTGAGCTTTAGGTCAAAACATTATACATATGTACTCGAAATATATTCTCGAGATCGACATTATTAGAACCTTTAGATTCATATTTTTCGAATTCATGCCCATACTTAATATGTACATGGATTAAGCACTTATGGTCCTATTTACATAAATCAAGGAACTTATGGTCCTCATTTAATAGTCTGTGGATTGAGGTGTTTATGGCCGTCATTTCAATTAAGTTAAGGAACTGTTGTTCTCTCAATTGATTCAAAACTTCAAGTTTTAATTTTTTTATCAAGGAACTTCGGGTCCAATCTTTTTATAAGATGATGATCAAGGAACTTCAAGTCGAATGTATTTATATGATGGAACTTCAGGTTCAATTCTTTTATATGATGAGGATCAAGGATTGGTTAAGGAGCATTAGGTCTCGTGTATACTCATCATAAAAAATGTATTACAATAAATAAACTAAAGCAGAGGGGGTTAATTCCAACCACCATAAATAAATTGCTTTAAATAAGTAATGATTGTGACAAGGGCTTTAATTCAACACAATTCACATAAATATCAAAAATTAAATACAATAATTATTATTACAAGAAGGGCGACAATGCCGCGCACGCCATTCACATTATAATATTGTTGATCCTAAAAACTACTTAGCCTATGTGGTGCACATGCCGAGTAATTAATAAGCTAACAACATCTTTCGATCGAATGTGGGGCATGCCAACTTGTCGGCCGAGTTCAGCTGGTGAGTAAAATATGTTGATGTGGCATTAGGCGCGATGCTGACTTCTTGATCTCGCGACTGGGCCGAGGAAGGAACACGTCTCGTCCTTCTAGTTCTAGAGCATGAAGACAAGGCTGCTAGTTCTACAAAGTTCAATATTAAATGCAGCTTTCAGTGTGTCGAATGTATTAACCTGGTAACACTTTACTTCGTCGAGAAGGTTGATGAGATAACCTCTTCCAACAAGGACTCGAAAATCCTTGTTGACCAAGACTTGGATAGGTAACCTTAGTCTCGAAGCAGTGTTGTTTATCCAAACTGAAGGTGCTCCTCGATCGGCTGATTCTACGGCTCCAGTGCTGTTTATCCAAACTGAAGATGTTGTTGGTTGCCTCTACATTACTGTTTATCCAAACTGAAAATGTGTTGGTGGGAAAAAAGAAAATAAAAATTTCAAAGAGATTGAGAGGTTTGCACAGGGCAGTTGTGTGTTGAATTAGAGGGGCTTTCTATGTTGCATGACCTCTTGTATTTATAGTAACCGAAAACTTACTAGCCAACCCATATAGTTCCAGTCGAAAGCAGAACACCTTTGTTGAGATAATTATCACAAAAGCCCTTGCCATCATCTCGATATATTGAAAGGGTTGGCAATTGCACTTTCTTTCTATTAAGACTAGATACACTAGTCACTTGATAAGGCTCATATTTAGAATTGTTGCCAACACTAAATTTCCATGCACCACGTGCTATATCTTATCACCCATTCACCAGATCATCATGATAATTCCAGTTTAAACTGGAATATGCCATTGCTAGCAAACCAAAGAGTGCAGCATCTCCTTCATTTTTGCTCAGATGCATCCATGCACGCAATGCAACTTGCAAAATAATTGCACCAATTTCACTTGCATTATCCTATCCTTTCAACTAAATCCAGGCCATGCATTATCAAAAAGTTCAATCTGATCACATCTCCCACCTTTACATGTTGTCTTATCCCTAAATCCTGATAAGTATTGTTTTTTCGTGTTGATTAGACCGCGAACAAGCCAAGTTGCACAACACTTAACCATATAGAGTCCTTATTGCAATGCAACCTCTTTCATTTGTTTGACTCTCAAGATGTAACCGTAAGATAAATCACTATATTAAAATTCCTAATAAAATAGTAATATCTAATATAGTTTCCTACACCCAACGGCTTAAAGTATACGGACCAAGTGCGTGCAAGATCACGGCTCTTAATGTTCAGAGTCATCCGACGGTCTAGAATCTTGCTCATTCAAAAGCCACAATTGCTCGGGCCGATGGTGTAAAATTGGGTCCAAACAAATATATATAGTGTATAATGAGGAATTATCCGCACCAATCACATTAATAACAAGAATAATAATGATAAGGAAAAAGTAAATATTAACTTATTGCTTCCCTTTTTCTTTCTAACTGTGGTCATGCATCAATGGTAGTGTATGAGAATTATAGAAAGATCGAACCGTGGGATATAATCCAAATTTTATTATTATGTAGATAAAAGGATAATGAACAACTTTCGTGAAGAAACTGTTTCGATCTAAGCTATAGAAAATGGGGTATTTGGCACTCATAAGATGGTTATCCATCTGTGGAATTGGAAATTGGGTTGATGTTTCCAATCTGAGGTCAGGAAGTTGGAGTTCAGAAGTTGTTTGCATGGTTGTCAGATTTTGTGCCAATTATAATAATAGTTATATAGCACATTTTTTCACTATAAAGAAAAAAATATAGGTGAGTTTGGAAGTGCTTTTAAAATGACTAAAAATGTTTTTGATGAAAGTGTTTTTGAATTCCAAAAGCAATTAGAAATGCATTTTGAAAGAAGCATCAGTTATGTGCTTCTTGCAAGAAGCACTTCATCACTTGTCTAAAAAGCTAAATATATTTTTTGATAAGAAAGTACATAAAAATCTTCACTAAGGGGAAATTGTGAATTTATAGAGAATGTTGGATAAATATCAACAATCAATGATAAATTTATATATGCTAATAAATGCGAATAAATAATTTAACAAAGTATGAACAAAACGAAATAATATTAAACACACAAATTGAAGATCGAGGCTTGCGTACCTCGATGTCCTTGAAAAATAAATTATGTCCCTGCTCAGTGCTTGTAGTTCTACGGACGTCTGCTTCACCAAGATTCAATGATCTAAGTCAGAATTCCAACACCGGAAAACTTGACTTCTAGCGAATTTCTTTGTGGTTCTCTCAATAAGAATATTTGGGATTGTAGAAGAAGAATTTTATGTTTTTGTGTTCTAAATGTCATGCAGATGGATGTATATAATAGGTTTATGCATGTTCGTAATAGGTATGAGAATGGGATGCGCTCTCTGGCTTTCTTTCATCACTTCATACTTCATCTAAAAAAATGAGTTTATTGATATAAAAATAATTAATTTATTTATTAAATATGAAATTAATTAAAAATAATTAATCAAAGAATTTAATTATTAGAGCTCAAGTCCCAAGGCCCAATGCCCATTTTTTGATAATTAGTACACCCCAAAGGCCAACCTCAAGGTTGATGACACACCCTGACCCGGAATATCCACCCGGACTCCAAATCGAGCTGTGTTGGCCGACACCCAAAGGGTGACAAAGCCATAAAGTGAAGTGATGTGGAAATTGTGAATAAATTTAAACTTAAAAGTGCCTAAATAGAAGAGTGCGCTTGTGAGCGGGAATGAACTCATTTCACATGTGATGACAGAGCATAAGTAAAGTACAGTAAAGTAGGATGAGAAATATACCATCGAAGGTAACCACCTATACCAAGATTTGCCAAGAATACTCGTCGATCCGAAAGTTCAGCTATTAGAACCTGAAGGGGTGAAAAACAAAGGTGAGTGTGCCTAAAAACAAAGTTTTATAAAAACCTTTTCGAAAATGTCATAACCCCTCGCCGTAAAACAAGTATAGTTTCCAAAATATACATACTACGTATAATAAGAAAATACCTACCTAGCCTGCAAAATCTCAATAATTCAATATGGCACAATAATTCGTAAATAAGTGCATGACAACCGTAATTGTATAATCTCACATAGGCAAACCTATCATAACGAGTGCTCATCGACACATGCTGACACACGAGTTTATGCAGAGGTGTTCTGACATGAACAGGACTGGGTGTAACAATGATATGCGATCTAGTACTACAATCATGTGAAGACTGGCGCTATGCGCATCACATACGAGTTCTAATTGCCTATAGCAATCTAGGATAGGATTGGCACCTACAATGGATCCAAAGTGAGCGTATAACATAAATATAATCATGCCACAACCATTCAACAATTCTAGTCAATATCATACTATTCATGACCATAAATATAATTAAAGCATCCCCCCTTATAGTAAGCTTACATGTGCATCCCATATGATTATTTCATCTTTTCCCAACAATAAGGCATTTCTTACGAACGTTAATTTAATTATGGCAATCACATAGGAAATTCATTAAGGAATGTCTATATGGAAATTAACCTATATATATATCAAAGAAAAGACCCACCCACAGATCATGTCGTCGAGTCGAACCCGTTCGAACTAGAATAGCCGAAGTCATCGATAATAATCGCACCTAAGCATAATATTAGGACCCATTAGTAAAACTCCACTAAAACAATTAAATTTGGAATCAAGGCGTCGAAATATGCTAAGGAAGGTCCCCCAATAAATTTTGTAAATAGTCAACGAGAAGGTCAACGGTCAACCAAGATGCCCCGGTGATCAACTACGTTAAAACTTTATAATTTCACTAAATGGATGCCAAAAATGAACTCAAGGAGTCGAGATTAGCCTAGGAGGGTTTTCGAGAAATTTGGAAAACGACAATATTCTATGAATATTATGAGCCCAATTTCGGAAATAGGCCGGCTGGGGCATTGGCCCAAAGGTTATGGACCAAAGATTATGGGCTAGGTTTTGGGCCAAGTTTATGCTTCGGACCTTTTTATTTTTATTTTTATTGAACCAGTCCCGTTGACCGGCCGGACTAAGCGAAGAATGACACCGGTCTTTGGCCGGGAAACTTCCCGAGCTTCATTCGAGCTCGAAACTCAACTAAAACTAGCAATCTAATATACCAATTTGAAGCTCTAAATGAGAAGAAGAGAAATATACCAACATAGGGTCTTGACGTGGCTGGAACTGGTCAAAAAACAGCTCGAAGCCTCGGATCTCTTGCCGGAAACTGGGGAAAAATCCCCCGTGCCATTTCTGCATCATAACATCGCTAAAACATCTCAAAATTTCCCCAATTATACACCAAAACAAGATTTAAGAAGTTTTTGGGGATTTTTTAGGCTCACCTTCGTCGAGAACGGCGAGAACTCATCAGAGAAAAAATTGAACAGTGGCGGCACCACTGTTCAGAGAGAGAATGAGAAATAACACGTTCCAGGGCTTAGGTTCCCAACATATGGTCACACGGTGGTGTGGTCACGCTCACTGGAGTAGCAACGGTGTGGTGGTGGTGGTGTATGGTTCCCAGAGAAGGAGAGTGAGTGAGAGAGGGAGTACCAGAGAAGAACGAGCAAAAGAAAGGGGGAAAGGAGAGAGATCCGGGAGAGTGGGGGAGAGATACACAGGTTTGGGGATGCTGACATGTGGCAAGAGAGGAAAGGAGAGTTGTGTGTTGGAGCGGGCCCAACGGTTGAAAATATTAATAAAATAAAATAATAAAAAGATCCAATCCAAAAATAATAAAATAATAATTTAGAAATATAAAATAGTATAAGATAATTAAAATAGTAATTTCTTCAAAAATAACTTTTGAATTTGTAATTCCATAAAATTTTAACCAAAACTTCGATTTCTATTCTGATTTCGCCTACTCGTTCGAACCGTCGAGTACTTCGAGAATACGCTAAAATAGCAGCGTGTACACATCACGAAATGATGGTCAACAAAAGTCAACCATCTCACCTTTAGGGTATATTCATCAATTCACTCTTCTAAAACGAATAAAACCGTAAAATTTGGGACAGGTTGTCATAGTTGAGCCTAATTTTATTCTTCATGGTCCATCACTCCAATCACTTTCTATAAGGGACAAAGCCTTATAAAGTGAATGAACCTTTTGGTAGTGACCAATGTTGGACAATGATATTTCTACTCAAAATTTCCATTAGAAAATAGGGAACTTTAACGAAAAGCACCTGGTACTATTCACTTTAACGAAAAACCACATTTTTACACTAAAAAGTCAATCCTGGTACTATTCACTTTACCCTATATTTTGTCCTTATCATTAAAACTCAAAGTTTTCAAGCCCTTTTCATTAGTTTTCCTTAGAAAATAACTAGGTTGTTGTAGGCCTATTTGATTGAACGATCTAGGGTTTACAGAGAGAAAAGGGGTCGGCGGTATTAAGGGAGAAGAGATAGTGATTTAATTGTGAGGTGTGTTTGATTCACCCCATTGTGCCTTTATTTATAGTAGTAGGATAGGTAAAAACCCTTCCCTTTAGGATTACAACATTTAGGGCTTGTTTGTTTGCCCTCATTAGAGTTCACTGGACAGGATTACTTTGCTAAGACTCCTAATCTTGTGTTTGATGCGAGTTGGACTAAACTTAAATGAGACTAAGTCGGACTCATTCCGACTAAGTGCTTCGCTAGGTTGTCCTAGTGAGACCCCCCAAAAAGCATGGGATTCCTAATCCCATCTCCAACAACGTTTGCACGCCTTTGTCGTCTGCAACTCTGACTCCCTTACCCATGCTCAGATCTCAAACCCACTGCTTAAATCTCAAAATCAATACCTAAAATTCAAAACAAAAAAAATGCAAAACCCCCAGAATTAAGCACCTGCAGACGAATCCCCACACAAATTCAAAATAAAAAGGCAAAATCACCAGAAAATTTTTAGATTTTCCTAGAAAATCGGTGAAGGCGCTGGGTGGAAAGCTCCGATAAACCCTCTGCGTGAATCTCTACATAAGGAAAAGAGGGGGAGAGTGGATGAGGAAAAGTGGGAGAGGGGAGGGAGAAAGTGGGCAGAGGAAAATAGGGAGAGGTATACGGCGAGGAAGAGAATTCTAGAAAAATAGTGAAACAAGATACAAAGAGGGAGAGGAAATGGAGAGACTAGCGGAAGAAAAGAGGAATGGGTTAAGATGAAAAAAAAATGAAAAGTTATTGGCAGATAGAGAGATGATTCTAGAAATAAAAAAAAAGTGATAAATTAATAATAAAATATTAATAAATATAGATTAAATAATATAATATTTGAGTCTTTTAGTTATCTGCTTCTTAGTCCGACACTGCACCAAACGCTTCACTAAGTTAATCCAGCTTAGTCTAGTCTAAGCCAGTCCAGCTTAGTCCCTGCAGCTAGTCCAGTCCGAGACAGTCCGGTGCAACAAATGCACCCTTAATAGGTAATCTACTCCTAATAGGAATATAAGATACATTCCTAGATTCCCTAGGATTTACATAATCACATTCCTATTCTAAATATAACTGCAACATAGGTTACTATTTACAAAAATTGTGAGTTTATATTACGGGGCAAACAAGTTTGCATGTTCTTCTACTCAATGCTAGTAAATACACGCCAGCACCGGAATGTTTCCGAGGTTTCTTCTTTTTCTTTCTTTCTGTGTACATGATTAGCAATTCCATACGTTTTTTTTTTTTTTTTTTGGGAGGGGGGACGAATAAGACCACTTAGTGAAGCTTTTAATTTACACTAGTCCGACTTAGTCCCATTAATATTAGTCCTTACTCGCACCAAACACAGACTAGGAATCCTAGCTAAGCTAGTCCAGTCCAGTGAAGTTTAGTGAAGGCAAACAAACACGGCTTTAATGCATTTTTATCTAATCAGTCATAGGTTTTGATTCTTGGAATAATTTGAATCTTTATCAAAACTCATCCTAATCCTTAATAATTTCAATTTAACCAAGACTCGACTGAGCTACGTCTAAGTCTGATCTCTTGTTAATCCTACTTTCATTAGGACTCGGTCACATCATGCTTCTCTGGGTTGAGAAAGCCAACTGGCCTGAAGTATCACCACTGAGCCAAGCATTGTGGCCTTCTAACTTCAGTCACCTCTCCTCAGCCCAAATCCAATATTTCAAGCCCAAATAGTATCAGACGAGCATAACAAAATGGTAGTATTATTTTGGTTAGCAAATTACAGAAATAGAATGATAATACTGTTAAGATGGCTAGATATGGAACATAAAAAACAAAGAGCATAAATCAAAGGAGTTGTTTGTCAATAAAAGATATCAAGGGCAGTTAGAACTGATTCTATCTTTAACTTTTCTTTGGTTTCTCTCTGAGTCTCAGACCAATTAGCTGATCTATTTCAATCGAGTGTTTCAACAAGTCAAAACCTCGTGAAATAAACTGATAGGTAGCTATGTATGGAACAAGATAAACAACTTTTGAATCAAACAAATTGGCTTTTTGTTAACACTTTCCCAGCCCTGCCCTACACATTTGTACACACACTTCCTCTCTTTCCTCTCTTTCCTTCGAATGAGCAGTATGACTTGTATGAAACCAGTTTTTTTGTCATTTGTACAATTTACCATATGCAAACTTTTCTCCACATGACAATACATTATTCAACCAAAACATCACAGTAACAGTAAACCCGTTGCATGTAAGTTGCTCTCAATTCTTTCCACGATTCTCCATTTCTAGCCTTTTTTTTCTTCATTTGTCATTGCAGGCTATTTATGACACGCCCCGATCCCGATATTCCTCGAATACCAGGGTAGGTACGTGCTGGCTGACACCCAAGGGTGACGAAAGCCATTTATTGAATGCAAATGCTGAGAACAAGAAATAAATAAGACTTATAAATTTAAAATAATATTGAATATGCATTTAAGGAACGTGTTCAGAGCATACAACTAACTAGAACACTAAAAGAAATAATATAAAATTGAATGAAACAAAGGATGGATCATACACCGAGAGGACTCGAAGACGCCGATGTGGAAGTGCCTTCACGCCGAGATTGTATGCCTCGATTTACAAACATGAGTGAACCAAGTCGATATATATATATAAAATAGTTATCAACATTCTAACCCCCAGGTTTTATGAAAACGCATATATCATGATAAAAATAGGTTTTCCGAAACCTAGCATGTCATGCAATGTCTCAAAACATATCTCGTATATATCGTAATCACTAATGAATGTCCAATATCCCTTCAGGCCCTATGCCAGCTCCCCGTCTTTGTGCCAATTGCCAGAGGAAAATCACCTCCAGGCCCCGTGCTAGCTCCCCGTCCCTGGGCTAATTGCCAGAGGAAAAACCCTTCAGGCCCTATGTCAACACCGTAACCGTCACCCGAGACGGAATTTATCCCTCGCCCCGTAGCAAAATAGGGACCACTAGGTAAGTACAAAACCATTGAACATACATTTATTTGAAAGGCAACTTCATAGTATAAAGTCATCCATCATCTATACTATAAAGAGGTGTTCTAAATGTGTTCTAAATATTATATCGTCGTCCATCGGATATTCTACAAAGAACACGGGTTATAGGAAAAATAGTAATAATTCAAACTAGCATCAATAAGCATGTTATCTCGTAAAACGTAATCATTAAATCATGCTTTTCATGTATGTTTTTCTACTATTAAACATGCAAACTAGCGGAGACAGAACACCACAATAAATTGCTCCTAAGCACATAAAGGGTTTAATTAATAAGACTATATTATAACAATTGAATTTGGGAAAATGGACATCGGAAACAGATTCAGATCATCGAATTACCCTAAGAAGGGTCCCAGTTAAATTTCTGAAAAGTCAACAAGGAAATATTCCTAGAGGGTTTGGGCCGAAGGGCCCTAGAGTTTTTGAGCTTGGGTTCATGCTTCACACAGCCCAAGGGCCTTAGTTCACTTAGGGTTTTGGGTTGGGTTTTAGAATTAGGAAATTGGATTGGGTTTAGGTAAATGGGCTAAGGGGTTTAGGCCTAAAAGGTTTTGGGTTTCTAGGTTAATGGGTTAGGGAATTGGGTTGATAAAAGGGCCTGGGGTAATTAATTGGATTTGGGCTTAAAATGGTCACGGGTTGGGCTGGAAGCCCGTGGGTTTTGGGCTAGTTTCAAAGGACTTGGCTCGGGTTGACCCGATTTCAGGCCGATTTCTGGGCACCACTTCAAATGCCCATAACTTCTTTGTTACTCAACAAAATCAAGTGAAACAAAAACAAAGGTTATAGTTCTCGATGAGACAAAGAGACTGGTACCTCCCACGATGGCTAACTTACCGTGGTTTGGCCAAAAAATGCCTCAAAAGCCTTGGATGCCGTTGGAAACTGGGATAGATTCAAATGGATATAACTTCTTCAATGCTTAACGAAATTGGGTAATTCAAAAAGGAAAGTTGTAGTACTCAACGAGGCGAAGAGATTGATACCTTGCACGCCAACCAACACATTGTGGTTTGGCCAAAAATTTCCTCGAAATGGGCAGTGCTCGCATGAAAACTGGGGAAATTTTCCCCGTGAGGTTCCTACATCCAAACATCAATAAAACTTCTTAAAACCACTTCCAAACATACACTAAGACATGATCTACAACTTTTGGATAAGGTTCAAGGCTTACCTTCACCGGAGGAGGAGGATACTCGCCAGAGAACTTTGGTGAACAGTGTAAGCCTAGAGAAATGGAGGGGTTTGGGGTGTTCTCTTTTGATTCTAAGCTCACTAGGGTGATAATGGAGATGTTGATGTTATTGTGGTGTTGGGTGCGTGCGGGTGGTGCTCGGGCAGAATAAGAGAGTGTAGAGAGAGAGCACGGGTAGAGATGTGAAAGTGGGGGAGAAGAAAGAACTGAGAGAAAAGAAAGAAAAAGACCGGGTGACACAAATCAGGGGGTGGGCCCCTTGGGCTCACCAATTAAGACCCAAAAACCATTTTAAAAGAAAAATTATCTATCCCAAGGTGCAAAATTCACAAAAATACCCCATTTGTTCCTATAAAATCAAGTCGGGTTGTTACAATATATTTCTTATCGTTCATTTTCTTATCCCACTCAACTTTAACCTTATGATATTTGTCAACTTTAACTCTGCAAGTAAGTGATATGTTGATTATTGGTTAAATCTATGTCATTATGAAATGTTTTAAACCAGTATGTAGTCCAATTATTTAGTTGATCACATTCATTTCCACATTAAAATTACTAACAGTAATCTCATGTCTCATTGTTTCCCAACTACGACTATAAGCTTCATTTCAACATTTCGAACACGTCTTGTGATAGTAGGACTAACCAATGATGATCTACCGAGGTTCTATCAACGTAGTGCTAAAAGTATTCACTAAACATGGAAGCGTCCTTAATGGCGATTCGGGGACGTTTCGTTCAGTGTAGAAATAAGGCTGCTTTGGAGAAGGCAAGGCCACATCACTTCTCACCATCAGAACCACAGATGACATGCTTGGTCTATCCTCAGGTACTCTTTGCACACATAACAGCCCCACATGAAGGCACCTTACAACTTCATATATGTTACACGAATCAGAAAGCATCTTATTCATCAGTTCCAGTTGTTTATCTTGCCTCCATAGTGTCCATGCCTTGAAAAAAATTGAAACATGTATGCTATGTTAGTAGGATAATATGAAAAAGGGCTTTGCTGCAGACCACCTATGATGTTAAATGGCATGTCATAAGGGGGTGCTTCGAAGTTTGCACCATATAACTCACTAATTTCATTAAAGTAAAGTACCAGCATCTCGTTCGTTATACTTATGTGTCGAAGAAGGTTAAGGTATGACTAAATCCCATGTTCTTCTTCCTACTCAACATCTCTAGCAATATAACTCCAAAACTGTAGACATCAGATTTCATTGAAAAAATTCCATCTACGGCGTATTCAAGAGACATATAACCACTACCAAATCAAAATCGCGGTGAGAAAGGATTTCGGGAAAACAACACAATGTGAAACATAAATCATATAACAAATCTAATCGTGCTTACTAGGTTCCAGCCACTCTATTTGTATTGGCCTAACTTTGATCATTGTCGAATATTTTAGCCAAGCCAAAGTCTGCAATCTTTGGTTTCATATTATTATCAAGGAGAATATTGCTAGCTTTTAGATCTCGATGGATAATCCTTACTAGAGTCATGGTGAAGGTAAAGAAGTCCCCGAGCAATTCCACCAATAATGTGGAAGCACTTAGTCCAGTCGAGCAATTTTTGTCCCTCCTGAAGAAATTTTAAGCCTGTTAATCAGTGCAACATTGAATTCTGGTATAATAAATTTGAAAGCGAAGGATGGTATGACCTAAAAGCCAAATGGTTGGCTTCGGAGGGAGTCTTACCAAAAATAAAGAAGTCTAAGCTTCTATTAGGCATGAATTCATATATTAGAATCTTTTCATCTTCTTGAGTGCAACAACCCAGGAGCTTTACGAGATTCTGATGCTGAAGTCTGGCTATAAGCTTAACTTCATTCATGTGCCCTATGCATCATCATTTCAAAAAGTTTTAAATTTTGTATGACAAAATAGGGTATTTTAGTTGTTTAAATTTATGTTACCTTGTACACAAGTCCAAAACCACCTTCTCCCAGCTTGTTGCTTCTTGAAAAGTCATCAGTCGCTTTGGCTACGGTGGTGAAGTCAAATAACGGTAACTCCATGTCTTCCCTGTCTTCTCCACAGTACTCTTTGCTGAGATCCTTTCTTCTGACTCCTGAAATAGTAAGAGCTCTCTTCAGTATGGGTAAAAAGATATACACTTTCGAAATAAAATACTAATACCTTATCTACTGCAATTTTTATTATTGATATCCGGAAATAAAATAAAAGTCGTAGTCCTTGTCTGAGATACTTACCTTCATTTCTGATTCTCTTCTTCCGTATGTACAATATCAACCCAACTATTAGCACTCCCAAGAGCAAAATTGTGGAGCTGATAAGAATTTGTAGCTTTTTCTCATTGCAATCTGAAATATCCCAAATCAAAATTTTCATGTGAGCAATCAATCATGTTGCATAAATGTAAACATTAGCTTTATTTAGCCAGGTTGCTTATAACTTTCTTTTCGGGTAGAAACATGTAAACTGCCTTTTATTATGGACCTTGATCTACGAAAAACCCAATGATTTTCACCATGCTTCTAATTGCTGCCCTATCAAACCTCCTTCTTGGGGGGGGGGGGGGGGGGGTGGGGGGGAAGAAGAAGAAAGCATAGAAAGTAGACAAAACCCCATTTCACCTTCTAAAATATATGTAGTGACCTTTACAACCAGTTTTCGAAAGAAAATAAAAGTCTAGGAGCTACCTATTTTTGAAGCTGCCATCCATATATAGACATCCTGAATTTTGCTAATAGTGATTTCTCTTATGTCAACGAGGTTACCAAACCAAAGCAAGCAGCCGCTTCCTCTTCCCCTGATGTATAGATTTGCATATGCCGAATATGAGCAGTTTTCTAAACATAATGGCATGCATTCCTTTAGGCTCATGCTTTTATTAAACCATGACGAAGATGTGTCTGGCAATTTAATCCAATTGTACTTTAGGAAGCCATCTTCATGGTTGCAGGCCAACAGAGTCTTCCGAATGCACCTTTTGGACAAGTATCCTGAGTTCCAATCTTTTG
Organism: Malus sylvestris; assembly: GCF_916048215.2. Taxonomy (NCBI): domain Eukaryota; kingdom Viridiplantae; phylum Streptophyta; class Magnoliopsida; order Rosales; family Rosaceae; genus Malus; species Malus sylvestris. The sequence continues at coordinate 5,044,539 of NC_062271.1, read as the reverse complement.
GAGATTTTGGTGCAAATCCCTTCAAGCAAGCACATATGGGGGCGTGATTGATATTGCAAGTAGTATATGCATCACACGAGGTATAATTTTCACGCTGATCTCCAGGGATTGTAAGGGAAAGTTCCCAACTTTGTGTTTGGTGCACCCATGTTAACTAATCCCCAATGCCTAACGGGTTCAATACATATCTGGAGAACATCGACCTGTTTTGGAGCGTGTACTCATGGTAGATCTCATCCTTGTTCAACCCAAATTCGACCCCAGCTATTGGATTTAAGTCTTTTTTTCCACTAAATTCATATCATGTTACATGAACGCCTTTCCATGACCCTCCTCTAACCTGTATCTTCTCTCCTTTCATATTAACAAGTTGTGGTAAGCCACAACGAATTATCCATAGTGAAAACTCTCCTGGAGCAGGATCTTTTGTGCTCTTCCAAGATGAGACATACCTCTCTAAACCAATAGCTAAGTTCCAACCAAGCTTCATTTCCGGCAGCAATGTGTCACAAGGATAATCGAAACTTTGCCATAAGTAGTTATAAGGGTTTGTTTCATTTCTGTCTTTTAGAATAAGATTTCCAGTATCTAAGAGTACTGATACTGGATTCCTCATGGTTCTTGATGAATTTGATGACCATACAATGTTTTTTAAGCTATTAAGGAGGACTTAAACTCTTTGCTGAGTGAGATTCAAAAGTCCCGAAGAATCACCAAGTGGTGTTTCTCTGTTGGCTACCCAAACAACTATATCAGTAGAAACTGTGTAGCATATTTCTAAGTACAGGACTTTTGAGTTACTAGGGATGAAGAATCCTAGTTCAAAACTTCCACCAACCAAAACTAGAGTTTCGCCATCTCCAATAGATCAACTAGGCGTGATTGTTCCCGGTGTTGTGGTAAATGCGATTCTTAGGAAGGAGAATAGAAACAAAGACATGAAAAACCTTGTCAAGGATTGCATTGGCATCATTTCTACAGAGAAGTTGGAAGAAGCAAAAATGTTTACACGACTTTAGGCAGATAAAGCAGAGACAAAAAGCTATGTCAGTCAATCGAGTAGGTGATTTTGGATTAGCTCTTGGGATTTCAGGGCAAAGTGGAAAACACCTAACATTGTCAAGTATTTAGTTAGACTTAGGTTCCTTGGTTTGAAAAGATAACTAAGTTCACTATTACGTACCATCCCACAAGGGGTAAGTTGACAGCCAACCGATGAATTTAACCATATGGATTGACGCTGGTAAACGCACTGTAATATACATGCCCGTTGAATGCATGAACAGAAGTGAATTTTATAGCTACTCTCATCCGGAGAGATAGGCATGCAGTACACCGTGAAGTGAATTGATGCAGGGAAAAAATATGAGGCAACCATGAATTAGGGCATCAAAATAATCAAAGCAATAGTGAATAAGTACATCAAGAAATCTAAGCATTCATCAACTAAGGGATAACCCAGGCAACCGTGATCTAAGATGACAGTATACTAGGGGGAAAAAAAACCTGAGGCAAAAGTGTAGCCTACTGGTAACCATCATTGGATACGACAATACATTGAGACAACCCTGAAACAACACTACGGGAAAAAAAAAATTGCAAGCAATCAATGGCGGATCCAGGATTTTAAACTCAGGAGGTCCCAATAATAAAGGTCAAAAAATTTATAGACAAAAATAACATTGAAACTTAAATATAATACGCTTCATTCAAAAATCATATGCAAAAAAAACATTACAAGTTATAAAATCCTAATTCAAGCATCCACGACGAGGTTTCATTCTGAAAATGTTCCATGATAGTTTCATTACCAATACATGAAAAAACATAGCCGTCACTCAACCATTGATCTCCCATTTTGTTGCGAAGTGGACCCTTAATGATATTCATAACGGAAAATGTCCTCTCCACTGAAGCGGTTGCAACTGGTAAAACCAAAGCCAATTGAACAAACAAATATACATATGCAAATGTTTGATGCAACCATTTCTCCACCATTTTCTTAGCAAGATCATTAATCCCCCGCATTTGAGAAAAATCATTATCAAAACGCACAAAACGAATATCAATATCAAGTTGATCTTGAAGTGCCAATCAATCTCGATCCATTAAATCTTTAGGATACATCTGAGCAAGGCGAATAAGCTTCTTTTTATCAAAAGTTACAAATGAATCATTCGGACTCAAACATGCCAAGCCAATAAGCAATTCGGTATTACCTTCAGTGAAGCAATCATCTAATTCTGTAAGTTGGAAATCAACGACCTCAAAAAAGAGCTCCACTTTGTAATGATGACGATTGGTCTTTCTTGGAGCCTTACACAATGACTTCCCTTGAATGACATATAAATCATCCATATTAGGCACCTCAATTTCATGGTCAACACAAAAAGATGATACTTTATCAACCAAAAGATCAAATTTTTCATCATTCCTCATGCAACGTAGTTGTTCTTTATATGTCTTGACTAAAGCCATTGCATTCACAATCTCTTGATCTTTTTCATTTTTTTTTTTTTTTTTTGCAATGCTTGTGACCAATCATTTGTAACTCCTAATATGAATTTCATCAAAAAGAGGAGGAACACAAACTCAAAAGATTGTAAATCTTTTAATAACCTTTTTGCTTCACCAGCACTATCATTGTAGCAATCTTCAACAATCATGTCAAGCACATCCACCACAGATGAGAACATTATAATCAAACTAATCAAAGCACCATAATGTGAATTCCACCATGTATCCCTAGCACATTTGAGACTAGTTTCTTGATTTAACCCTTGCCCCATTTCAAGACAATCATTTTCAATAGCTTTCATGAGATTTTCTTGTTGTTTCTCTCTAAGTGCATCACAACGCTTACATGAGCATCCAACAACATTCACCAAACTATTAGTCAATGTGAAAAAAGCACCAACATCAGAGTTTTTCTTTGCTACAGCAACAAGAGCTAATTGTAGTTGATGAGCAAAACAATGAACACATAATGCACAACTTTCTTCATCCAAAAAAAAAAATTTAAGGCCATTAAACCCACCTCTCATATTACTCGCACCATCATAACCTTGACCTCATAGGTTGGAGTAGCTCAAATCATGTAGTTTCAAGAACTCATCGCTGGACTCCTTTAGTTTACTTGAAGTTGTTTCGGTAATATGTTGGACTCCCACGAACCTTTCAATTACTTGACCTTTGTTGTCCACATAACGCAAAATCACCGCCATTTGCTCCTTTGTTGAAATATCATGTGATTCATCTACCATTATAGAGAAGAATTTACTCTCTTTCACTTCCTTCATAATAGCCTTAATGGTTTCGAAGGCACATGAATTGACAATATCTTTTTGAATTGAAGGAGCTATCAACTTGAGATTTCCCGAAGCATTTTCCAATACAACTTCCTTTATTTTCTCATCATGATCTGCAAGGAATTGCAAGAGCTCTAAATAATTCCCCCTATTATTCGAAGTGTCACTTTCATCGTGGCCACGGAAAGGAAGGCCTTGTTGCAACAAGAACTTAGTGCAATGTATTGATGCATTCAAGCAAAGACGATATTTCATACACTCGTTTTCTAACTGTTTAATCACAACTACTTCAATATGTGTCTTTTGGTTCATTAGATAACTAGCTGCTTCTCTGGCTTTATTGTGGAAACTACCAATAGGACCAACATGTTTGTCAAAACATTCTCTTGCATTCTTCCATTTCTTAAAGCCTACCCTAGTGAAGGCATTGCTTCCTAATTGTGAAAAGTTGATTTTAAAAAGATCGCAATGAAGACAAAATGCCGCATCTTTAGATATACTATACTCCAACCAATCATGTTCTTCAAACCACGAAACAACAAATCGTCGCTTTTTCTTTGCATGCAAAGTGTATGGGAACTCATACGTTGTACGCTTACAAGGTCTTTGCAAATATGCTCTTCGAACCTCATCTTGAATATTAGAAGGATAGTCCTTCATTCGAATTATTTTTCCTATGTCTCTCTCAAGATTATTAAAATCAATGTCACACTCATTTTGTCTTGAGCTCGAACTACCCGAACAAGTAGATGGTGCTATTGACTTTGGCTTGAAAAATCTTTCCATATTTCTTATTTCTAAACTACACATTTAACCAAAAACACAAAACATATACCAATCAACCAATAAACAAAAATTTCATCTAAATTTCAATGATAAAATGAGTATACAAACATAAAACATATCAATAATAGACTAAAAATCTCTACCAATATCTATTATAATTTAATTAAGATTAGATTAGAATCCCAAAAAACTTACTTGAATTTTGAACCAAATAGTGGTGGCTTGGAGAATTGAAACAAGTGTAGGTATGATATTGGAGTAATGTAACTATAATATCGGATTGGTGAGATTAAAAATTTAGGGTTTTGGGGGAATATAAGAAAGATGGGGATTAAGGGGAAAAGCAGAGGAGTGGGGAAAGGAAAGGGGACTCTTGGGAAAGATGTGGCCCATGTGGGGCTAGGCTTTAAAAGAATATGGAACATCATGGACAAACGGCAGCGTTTGTCACTTTTGTTTTTGTTTTAAAAAAAATTAAAACAATTGGCCAAAACATTGTCGTTTTGGACCAATTGTTAAAATGCCCTATTTTCTTTCTTCTCCCCTGATGTCTTCTTCTCCATTGCACCTGCAACCTACAACCTGCAGCACAGACCTTGTGTTCGAGTATGAGGGGTCCCCCAAAAAATTTCAAGCAGCAATTTAGGATCACCAAGGGATCGTGGGACCTCCCAGGCCCCTCTATAGATCTGCCACTGCAAGCAATGTATTGAGGCAGCAAGTAACCAACAAAATAATTAAAGGCTAATAGTACTGCCTCATGAATTAAGGCAACTATCAAGTAACCGAGGAGGGAACACTCTCGGTCTTGTATTCTAGAACTTGAAAGACAATGTTACTTAATTCATTGCGAAGTTCAAAATCTTCTTCACCAAGTTCAGCAGCTTCAACTGTATTTGTGAGAATATAAGCGCGTTGAATCGGTATCAGACTATAGGGACAAAGATACTCAAAGGATATAAGCGTCTTTATGGTGAACATTGTTTGACCGTCTGAATGCCAAACTCTGAAGTGCACTTGGGAGTAACCAATCATAGAACACTTCACTTTGCAAGGGAGCTAATGAAGTGACCTCTTCGGCAAAAGAATCAAAGACTCCTCGCTAGCTGAGACTTGGATAGATAACCAACAAAACTTGAAGCAGTGTTGTTAATCTAAATTGAAGGTACTCCTATATTGATTGATTTTATGGCTCCAATAGTGTTAATCCAAATTGAACGTGTCGCTGGTTACCAACACAGTGTTTGTTAATCCAAACTAAAGATGTGCTAGGCTAATTAGTATTTTTCTTATAGGTGTAAGAAGGCTTCTCGTAGAGCGTTTGAGTTTGTGTGTTGAGTTGTAAAGGTTTTTCACATTGCAAAATCACTTCTATTTATAGAGGTGGATTTCATGATAACCAAGCTTACTATGCCTTCTCGGCATCCACTTGGATATCCTTGACATTATCTCTTCAATCCTCTCTTTAACCGAAACACAATCTCTAGCTGGTCTCGACTTCTTTGACTTGAACTAGGATTATAAACCCAGTCTCTTTATGCACTTAATTTATTTTTATCTAATCAGCCATATGTTTTGATTCCTGGAATAATTCAAATCTTTATCAAAACTCATCTTGATCCTTAATAATTTCAATTTAACCAAGACTCGATTAAGTCACGTTTAAGTCTGATCCCTTAGTAATCCTACTTCTATTAGGACTCAATCAAGTCATGCCTCTTTGGGCTGAAAAAGCCAACTGACATGAAGGATCACCATTAGGCCAAGAGTCATGACCTTCCAACTTCAATCACATTTAATCGGCCAAATTTAGTATATCAAGCCCAAACAATATCAGACAAACATGACAAAATGATAATATTAATTTGGTTAACAAAATGATAATATTGATAAGATGCCTGGACATTAGAGGTGGGCACTTAGAACCGAAAACCGAAACCGAAACATGAACCAAATCGAACCACACCGAACGGTATGGTTTTGCGGTTTTGAAACCAAACCGCAACATAGAAAACGGTTTGGTTTCGGTTTTGGCTTTTGAAAACCGCACCGAAACCGAACCGCACCGCAAATATTGATAAACATTTAATTAAATGTCCATATTATATTTCATGTTTTAATTGGTTGTTTGTTAGAATCCATAAACTTAGTATGGGACTCAACCACACTAGAATATCATCATTCATCACTTTCTTTCGTTCATTAACTTGAAGGACCTTTGTTATTTTATACCATCACACACACATATATGTACAAGGGTGGACTAATCTTGTTATCAAGAGTTGAACAATGATCTAATGAAGTCCACTTATTTGAAGCATGATATCACATATTCTAATATCAAAGTTTCGCTCACGTTTAATGAATTCAAATTTATTCAACTTGTTTTATGATAAACGTTGTGAGGGACACCCTTTTATTGCACAAACATGTTTTAACATCACAACTGCATGCAACATGCTAATTGTTTACATAACAAATGTCTTTTTCCTATTGCTATTGGGAAATGCTTATTAATATGCTAAATTGCAAATTGTACATTTTTTCTTAAAAACCAAACCGAAACCGTTTGAAACCGCACCGAACCGAACCAAACGGTTTGGTTTCATTTTGATTTTGGCTTCAAAACCGCACCAAACCGAACCGCAAAAAAATTCGGTTTCGATTTCGGTTTCACTCAAAACCGAACCGAACCAAACCGTGTCCACCCCTACTGGACATGGAACATAAAAAGCAGAGAGCATAAACGAGCATAAGTCAAATAGTTGTTTGTCAATAAAATATGGGTATTTTTATTCACACTTGTTAGTTTTTGTTGATTAATCTTCTTCAATTCATCAACACAACGTCGGAAATTAAAAGAAGTGTATGAGATGTAAAAATGAATGTGTAGATAGCCAACCTATTTCAATCAAGTGTTTCAACAAGTCAAAACCTCGTGAGGCAAGCTGGTTAGTAGCTATGGAACAAGAGAACAACTTTGAACCGAAATCTTTTTTTTTTTCAAGAAAATATCGATGATACGAGAGAAATTTTATTGATCGATGATAAGTCAAAACCTCAACGGTACGAGTGGTGGCTTTTTATTTATGATTCTATTACTTGTTTCCGTCGTTGATTTGTACGTCCAGATTATATAAGAATTGTTAAGCGGTTTCTAAGTCAGCCACCATCAAATTTTGCAGAAAACACTTCATCACTTTTCTAAAAAGCTAAATATACATTTTAGAAGTTTTTTTTAAATGTTGATTTGTATGTCCAGATCATATAAGAATTGTTTTTCGGTTTCGGTTCGATCCCATTTTTTTCGGTTTTCGATTTTTTTTAATCCACCCCTAACTTGAAGTGCATTTTAAAAGCACAAGTTATGTGTTTCTTGCAAAAAAAAACACTTCATCACTTGTCTAAAAAGCTAAATATACTTTTTGATAAGGAAGGTACATCAAAATCTTCCCTCGCTGAAAGTTGTGAGTTTAAAGGGAATAACTAAGTTACTATTTACAAAAACTGTGAGTTTATATTACAGGGCAAAAAAGTTACATAATTTTCTACTCAATGCTCATAAATACAGGCCAGCACCAGAATGTTTCCGAGGTTTCTTCCTTTCCTTCACACTCCCTGCCTCCCAAAGGCGCCTAAACGGCGGGCCAGTGTACATGAACATCAGAAAACGTCTCCCCTCAGGGAATTTGTAGCCCTCTCTATGGCTCTGGCAACTCTCCAGACCTCGTGCTGAATTTTGGCCTGCCCTTCTCTCCTGCTCATTCTCTTTGCTCGAAGCATTGCATCGCCTACTCCGGGAAAGAAGGATAGTTTGCTTCCATGCTCACCAGGAGGCCCATACACCTACAAAAAGACGGGAAATGATCATGCAATGCGTTTGTATGAACACTTCGTCTCTTTTTCTTTGTTTCCACTCCCTCCCTCTCTCTCTGTCTTTTCGTTTGAACTACCATAATAAATATCTAATAATTTTCAATCACTTTAGGAAATCAAGGAAAAAGAAAATTACTTACAAGATGCTTGAGCCACTGTCTTCCTTCAAGTCCATCTGAATCCAGGAAGCCCCTTTCAGCAAGCATCAGCCGATCATTCAGTGCCCGCTTCTTCAAAACTACAAGCTCACTTGTATTTTCTTTCTCTCTCAGCTTCTGCACTCCATAAAATAAGAAGGGTAAATTTCACAGAATTTCCCAAAAGGTTTATGCTTATTCCGCTTCAGGACAAGAGAGAAAATAAATCAATGCAGTGCTGTATGCATGTCATTGTAATTTCACTTGTTTATTTCCAACACGACATAAAAATGGCATTGATTATTTGACTAATAGACGGCAACAAAGAGTGTCAATATGCCTATTTTTGAAGATTTTACCTGTGCTTCATCTTCAGCTTCTTTGGCGGCATAGGCAAATTCCTGAATAGCTGTTGTGAGGGGATGTAGAGATACACCCCCGTCCAACAAGTTGCTCAAAACATCTTTATAATGCTGCCCAAAATTAGTAAAGATGTAGGTTTAGCATTTAGTTTAAAAAGGACCAACCATATGCACGAAAAAGCCTAGACTGCCCCTTTTTTTAACCACAAATATAGTATTCTTGACAAATTCGTTAAATTGATGACGGCGAATGCCTAAATAATTTTCGTATTACATCATTTCATTCTATCCATTATAAAAATTAAACGCTTGCATTCCATTTGTCTCTCAATTTTATTGATTATACTAAAACAAAAGCCATTAGTAAAATGGTAACCATCAGTATTTCACCAAAAATAATTTAAGAAGTTAATAACAAAATTCGGAGAAGATTCACACCTTTAACTGATCCGCATAAGAGAGGAAACTGAAAGGTATAATTGAATCATCGGCCAGGTGGAGGGCTAGAAGTCCCCACATTCCAGCAACTGAGATAACCCCAAGAGAAGTTACATTGAAGTTTTAACAGTAAGGCAACAGTCTTCATATCTATTAACGAAACTAGACAACAAACAGTTTTGTAGATAAGTCTGTAAAAAGTATGCTTACCAGCCACATGTCTCTGAAACAAAGGATCTCCAAAGTTTGTCATCCACTCATAGGCATCAAATGCAGTGTGATAAACAGGAAAATCTGAACAAGAATGGATATTCATCACACTACCGCATTATCAATGTAAAAACTCAATTTTTCTATCCAACTTACTACAAGGAAATAAGGGGTGTACCAATTCCATAGTACATATCCGTGGAAGGAATCCCTGCATGTTGCAAAAATGGGGCAAAATCAGAATCCACAGCACTGAGTCTTTGGATCTGCAAATCCATGACAGAACATGTGACAAAACTGTCATAGTAGGATACCACATGAAAGTATGGAGCAAGAATGGAAAACCATCACTTACATCAACACTTCTATTTTCTGTCATCCATTTCTCATATACAGTGGCACCGACAGAGTCAGGATCTTTAACCTGAAGTCAGATTAAATAGCAGTCAATATTAGACAATACCAGGCGCCAACAGTGACTCATATCGAAACAAACTGACCATAACTTTTTTAGAAGTGCAGTTAATGTTTATGATTAATTTATTTACCATCTTTGTAACCTCAAGGATGATATTGTCCAGCTGAGGAGTTGCTCGAACAAAGAACCCTGGCCCTTGAACCGCACAATCTACATTGAGGTAGGCAAGGGCTTTGGAACCCAGATTAGCAATGTTCTGTTCAACCCACTCAGTAGATCCTACCTGAGAGCACCGAACATAATGAATTTTACCTTGAGAGATCAATAAATTCAAGTATTCTGATTAATCAACCTAACTATTATGTAATAAAAGTCACTTAACCATCTGATGCAAAACAATGACTGTGACCGCCCAGACTCTTTTTTGGTAATGAAAATGGAGAATCACCTACCATTCCAAACTCTTCTGCATCCCAACTACAGAGAATAATCGTCCTCCTAGGATTCCAACCTGAATGCATCAAAAGAGAATATCTACGAGCAATGTCAAGTAATGCTGCAGTTCCACTATTGGGGTCAACAGCCCCAAACGTCCACGCATCTCTATGGTTGCCAAGCAGCACATAGCGGTCGGGCTCTTCTGAACCTCTTATGACAGCAAAAACATTGTGAATCTTCACCACCTTTTTCTCCCCCTAAAATTAAGGCACAAAAGTATAAGTTATATACAAGGAGAGAGGGAGCAAGGAAGGATATTATCCCATGCAGGCGTAAATATCATTCCTCTTGTTTTTTTCAGAAAATCTAATCGGTAAGTGAACAAAATATTCAAATCAAAAGATGAGTATTTAAAAGATTGTAGAGGGGTATTTCTATAAACAAGATACCGATGGTAGACAAGGAACAACAGATTTCTAACTGAGAGACTAAAAGACAAGCTCTCGGAAACAATACAAGAGACACACGTACTCAGAAAACGGGAGAATGGAATTCAACAATAAATATGAAAATTATGGCGCTCCAAATTCGCACTATTGTGTAGTTATGGAAATGTCACCAATGTCATATACAAAAATCAATTAGCATTTCTTACTCAACATTCCTTCTTTTTAAAGCTAATGCCCGAAAAACTCGTATATAAACGTCACAATTCAAAGTTTGTCCCAGCAAGTATCTGATTCTCAGCTAAAGGTTGCAAATTGAGATATAGACCAACCAAACCAAGCAAATATTTCCAAATTTGATTAAAATTTAACCCCAAGTCAGCAATTCTCCTAAAATTGGCAAAAATCTCAAAGCTTTTTCACAAAATTATATGTTTCTAGCAAAAATCCCAAATGCAGAGCTGAGTTTATAACCCACATCCAAATTTGACTAAACTTTACACAGCCACCAGTCTGGATAACATAACAGAAATAACAGAAAACACCAAAGTAAAAAAAACCACACATTGCCACAAGCAGAAGTTTCCAAGCCACCACCTTTCACACAACATTTGACTAAAATCCATGCAACAAAGAAAAATGGGCACCAACAAAGCCCAACCTGGTAAGTGAAATTCACCACTGTCGGTCCAGGCCCGACACCGCCCACTGCCGCGGGCAGCGATTCCCTCCACGCTGGCGGCACGGGAGCCCCTCCGAGCCACCCCAGAAGCGTCTCGGCGGCCTCCGCGGACAGCGGCATGGATGGAATTTTCGGAAACTTCTTCAAAACCTCAGGGTCGTCCAGGTCCAGCCTCTCGGCTCCGTCGACCCCGGCCCACCCGGGACTCAGTGGGTCCCCCACGCCGTTCATCACAAACCCTCTCTCAAAACCCTTCTTAAACCCCCCACTTGCATCACCATCTCCCCCCTCGGTGTACAATAGCACAGCCAGCGCACCGTTTTGCTCGGCCTTCCGGACCACTTCGCCTCTGGACACGTCATCGCCTCTTCTAACAATCACCACGCACCCGCTGACGTTCACCCCGAGCTCCCCCAGCGCACGATAGTCCTCGTCCGTGCCGTGGTTGGCGAAGGCCAGCTTAGCGTGCGCCGATCCAGTGGGGGAATAGGCGTGGTACGGCGGAACGACGCCGTCGTGGTCATTGTTAAGGCCGGTCTCGGTTAACGGGATGTCCACGCGGGAGCCGTTGCTAAAATGCGCGGAGAGTGAGGAGTGGAGTGGGTAGGATAGGAGGGCGTTGTAGTGGGCCAACCGGGTGTCGAGTCTCAGGCCCAGGAAGTGGGCCCGGACGAAGTTGGCGGTGTCGAGGGAGGGCGGGGTGCCGGCGAGGTGGGGGTGGAGGGTGAGGGCGCGGAGGTAGGAGGAGAGGGTGGCGTTGGTGGCGTGGGAGAGGAAAATCTGGCGGAATAGGGGGGCAGAGTGGGAATTTGAGGAGGAGAGTGCAGGCTGGGGGGAATGCAGGGTATAAAAACCCAGAATGCCGACGATGAGGAGGGAGACGAAGGTGCATGTGGGTGAGACCTTTGAAGTGAAGAGGGTGGTGGAGTTGGGGAAGAGTTGACCCATTTTGACTTTTTACAGTCTAGGCTGGTTGTGGAGAGGAGAGAGAGAGTTGGGTTTTAGAGAGAGAGAGAGTTGGGGGAGGAGAGGGAGGAGTAGAGATAGAGGTGTGGGTGGTGGTTTCAATGGGGGTTTTTGGGACTTTTGGGCTGCTGGCCTAACATGGTTGTGGGAGTTTCGGTGGGAGATACTATTTCATATTAAAATTGAATAGTCTCCTTTTTATAATATTGCTAATATTTACTTATAAAGTAATAAATTGATAAAAATCAACTAAAATTTAGTGAAGTGATATTTTTGGCACTAGTAATGTAAGAGAGATCACATTTTTATCAGAATGTGTTGGGTCGTGCTCACCAATATTAGTCGTACCTTATTAGAGTGCCGAAAGTATGAGTCGCTTGTGAAAAAGAGTGATCATGCATATGCATATAAGTAATTAAGTTACTCTTTATAATGCAATTGATTTTGGGTGGAATCTTATATTTCTTCACGATATCAAAGTAGGTGGTTCCTCCTGTGAAGCTCCACGTCATTCGATTTGTGTTGTCCAAGTATTAGGCTTAAAAATTTGTTACACGGGTATGTTGAGATATCAATCTCAAATGGTGGAAAAAAAGAACCTCGTATTTGCTTATAAATAATTAAGTTACTCCTCATATTTTCAATTAATTTTATGGTGAAACTTCAATTTCTTCGTAAAGAAGTGATACAACGTGATCAAATATTATCTGCTTAGCATTTTTGTTCTAACACAGAAATATTAACAAAAAAATTATGTTAATTTGTTAGTGACTTTCCATGCACAACTCATTGGTTGCCATAAGAATCTTTTTACATACAAGAAAAAAGTGGATTAGAATAATTTAAATTTTTAAATAACCATTAAGTCAGATGGTATCTCTTCTCTAACAAATATAAACGGAGAACAGATTCTCATTTCAACCATCTATTTTTTTAACCACCTCACATCACATACATATATATATTTCACTGTATTTAAAATCTAGGGAAATGTTATTGGCACTCCAAAAATCTCATTCTACACTCCTTACAAAGGTATTTTTCTTTCCAAATATAAAAAGTTTGGAGTGTAGAATGAGATTTTTAAAGTACTAATAACAATTCCCAAAATTTATATTCTTAGCCTGCTAATTGTCTTGATACTACATATATTTTAATTAAACAGCAGGCCAATATATAAAACCTCACTAAGTCTACAATACGTTACAAAAATATTGTCTACTTGTATATAACTGAAATTTTCCACTTTCATGACATATTACCAAAGCAAGGTTTATTTTGATGGAAGAAAATCTCATGTATAATATGAATAAAATGAAAACTTAAAAAGGAGTTAATTACGTTTTATCATTACAAATTTTGGAATCAGTTTCACAATAGGTCATGCGATTTCAATTTTTTCATATTGTACTCCAACGCTTTGACATTCAAACAAATTACAATTTTGTAAGGTTAATCTAGTTAATTGTTGGCGTGGAAGTGCATAACTTACCCAGAAAAAAAAATCTTGATTTGTATTTTGTAGTGTGGTTGGTTAGTGTGCGAGTCGTGTAACACATGAAATGTTAATGGTTGACCAATCAAAACATAATAAAAGGCGTAAATCAGACAAATATCAAAAAATTAGAAGATGATGCTAAAAATTAGAAATTGTTTACTCATTTTGGAAATAAAAAACTTGGATGATGAGAAATGTAATTAACCTAATAATAAATTTAATCTGAAAATCTATAAACCGAATTATTTGATGGCTCTCTATCATAGTAGTTAAGAGGAGTGTTGTTCTTATACTACGGCACGCATTCGAATCCGATTAGTTCTCTAATCTAACATTTAATTTAACAAATTTATCATTTCAAAAATAAAAAAAGACACAGTTGAACACAAGGAAAAGACCGAAGGGTTATCCAAATGACGATGAGGATCCTCTCCAGATCCTCTCTGTGGATTCCAGGGATCCTCTACAGTTGAACACAAGGAAAAGACCAAAGGGTTATCTAAATGACGATGAGGATCCTCTCTGGATCCTCTCTGAGGATTCCGGCGATCCTCTAATCACGTATGTTCATCGTATATCGTGCGGCCAGTTTTCGTCAAATACTATTTATATTCAATTTTAAATACCAATTTTTTTAATAATTTTTAACTATACGATGTACGATAAACATACGTAATTGAAGAATTTACAAGATCCTCACAAAGAGAATTCGGAGTGGATGCTCATTTGGGTTATCCGTCGACAAATGGCTTGGAGATGTCCAAATCAACAAATCAAGGAGAGACGCTGTCAAGGCGATTGAGGTGTGATGTTGGGCCCACCGATCCTTTTAATATATTTTGGGTTCATGGCCCACCGGATTTTTCATAGTATAAGGGAGGTGTATGTGCATGATTGCAACCGTCTTTTTCTTGTGCAATACAAGGGAATGTGTATACATACACTGTATAGTGTCACAGTGTGCATGATGTGAACAGTTCAAAAGATCTAACAGTTAAAAGTCATTCAGTACTACAGTCTAACGGTATTTATTTTCATTTATAAGTGTTAAATTTGATTCTCGGGACGAATTCGAACTAAATTGTTTGGCTAGTTCATGATGATGATCAGCCTACTCCTTCACTCTTTGTTGTAGATAATGTCGTGCGTATTCTAATTGAAAAAAAAATCTAATAGTTAAAAAGTTTAGAGCATTTAATACTCTAAAATACTAAAGAAAATTCATACATGTAAATCGTAATAGTGTAAACTTAGATGCTCTGTGTCTAATTGCATTAGGGTTGTTTGGAGAAGAAACTAGTTTACCTCCAATCTAGGTTTTGACTTGTAAGTTCAAGTATGAAACTCGAGGTTTATATATATATGATTGCGAGTTGTTTTTTACTTTTAGAGTTCATGGTACGCGTATGAGTATAAAAGTTGAGTATAAGGTACGAGGCCTCGTACTTTATTAAGGTGATTGTTTATAACAATTTTAGTGTGTCTCAAACACATACGGGCACCTCTAATAGGAGGTGCAAAATACCATGAAATTGGCAGTTTATATTATTTATTGGCTGAAAAATTCTCTACTGAAAATGATATAAAACATCCATCTTTAACCGGAAGATGTAAATAAAAATGAAATTTTACATCTTACATTTTTGGAAGTGGACCACACCATTCAAACAAAGAAAAAAAAAACTGCATCTCTCTTGCTGGAGTAAAACTAAAATATACATTTCTCAAAAATGTAAAATGAGATATAAATATGACTTTTACATCTCAAACTTGCATCTCTTCATTGGACATGCTAGCATATATGGTACCTTATTTCACATTTACTAATTAGGAGTAGAGGAAATAATGATGCTTCTATACCATCATCCATGATCCATGTTGAATTATGAATAGTCACCATCACTGATATTTGTACCAAAAGTGCATGGGGGAATGGCTCAAATGGCTAAAGGTACAAAACAAAAGAGTGATGAATTTCTCAAAAGAACATTGTACCTCATTACATAAAGAAATTTACTTATAAATCGCAATTCGATACTTAACTACATATATAGTTAGCGAGAAAGAAAAAAAAAAAGCTGATTTTTATACTTCTTTTAACCTCACATATACCTTTTTTACTTTTGTTTCATCACACAAAAAAAAAACTGTGAAATGAAAAGAAGTATACTTATCATTTCCCAAATGAATAAAACCACTTCTATTCTTTTCCTCTCAAAAAAGTATATCCAAAACTATCAATTCCAAACCTTTCTACCTCAACAAAAAAGAGTTTGCACCAAGCCAGCTAGACTGCCTACTTTTAATAATTGGGTTTTAAAGCGATGAGAAGACATGAAAAAGTGGACTACTTTACTTCTCAACTTCTCATGGATGGTAGGAGGGTGGGATGAGTCACATACTCAATATTCATTTGCTAAAAATTAAAAATTAAATTACCCAATAGAAATGGCACATCATACTAACCTCGTGGCCATTGCTCCCTCCCTACATGAATATCTTTTATACTGAGTGGCATATCTTTAATGAGATACTAAGAATAATCAAATTGAAATTGTCTTGAATAAAATATATTTTTTTAATAATAATAAGTGATATTACTACTTTAAGATCTTTCATAGTGATTTACGTGAGTTTAATTCTTATACATAGGGATTAAACACCTTGAATTTGATTTCTATAACACAATTGCTACAACTGTGCCGACCCGTTCCTAATTTTATGTTTTTACATTGTAAAAACATAAAATTAAGAACGGGTTGTCACAATAACGGTGTAAGTTTGATAGAGGTTAGTTCTATCTATTAATTGTGAAATTCATCTAATTTCTACTCTACTATTGGTTTTTTTCCCTTCTCAAACCGTTGGTCATTTATTGTGCATGAATCAAAGTCATGAGTTCAATATATTGGACTAAAAAATTGGAATCATTCTCATAAAACACAAGTTTTCTAGTTCATTGTAAGAGTTTGATTGCTTTAAATTGTGTTAACGCGGGGTTCTTTCTGACCTCAAAGGCCCAAAGTAATTCATGCCCAAAAGAAGAAAGGCCAAGGCTCGACAAGATTGGGAAGGACAATCCCGAGCGTTGCAAACGATTGCTAGGTAGTTTGAAATGTTCGTCAGCAATGAAGCCGAACGTTTCCCCATAAAGTACCTTTCGATTGCCAAGAGCAAGTTGGGGTACTAACAATTTTATAACATGAAGTCCTAGGTACACAGAGACATGGCTCAAACATCAACTCTGGGCCACGTGGCGGTTGTTAAAGAGAACAGAATGCTATGAAGGGACGTAAAGACTGACAAATTAAGCGCTCGGTGTTGGCGTGAGTCAAATAATTGAATAGGAATGTAATTATGTTTCCTAGTTTGGGTATGACTCTTCTTTTGTAATGTCTTTAATATTCCTTGTAGTACAAGGATTGAGTATGTATGTATGTGTGTGTGTGTATGTGTGTGTGTGTGTGTGTGTGTGTGTGTGTATGTTGCCTCCTATGAGAGAAGAATAAAGTAGAATATTTGAAACCTTAGAATTAGTTTTATCTTGGTATTAGAGCCAGGGGACTTGCTCGTACAGCCACGTGATTGGGCGGGTCCCCTTTGGCCCCACGCGATGAGTGAGTCCCGACATGGCTCCACGTAGGGCAAGAGTGCCACGTGATTGGGTGGGGCTCCTTGACCCTACATGATGGGTGAGTCCCGACTTGGCTCCACATGGTTGCCAATATGTGGATCTCCATGTGTGACCCACAAAAGTGGGGTCTTACGTGCCGGGGGGGGGGAGGTGTTGGCTATCTCACATCGGTGGGGAAAAGAATAAATAATTAGTTTAAATAGGAATACCCCACTTTAACTAACACCGAGACATTTTGTGATAAAACCCCACACCTGACGGATTGGGGAAGTGGTAATTACCAAGTTGGGGACATTATCGGTGTTGTTGGAGTGAGGCCCTCAACCCGTCAACCTGAAAAATTCAACACTCAGGTTTGGATTCCCACCAATACTAGGGCCGATCAAGGCACACTCGGTACGCGTTGTCCCAAGAAAGAATGCAAGTGGACCTGAATGGATGTCACTTCGATACCACATGTCGGCTAAAGAAAGGGAGGGGACAGCTAGTAGGTTAAGCCTACGTATTCGACTCATTAAATGCAAAAGCAGTGAAGGATCTCAAGCTCGGGGACTTAGGGCTCATGGAGGGCTTGTATAAGAAGGATGAGTACTCCTTAGAAGGGGTCAGATCACTTAAGAGAGAAAAATGACTGTGTAAAACTGAGCGCTATTTATAATACTTTGTTCAATATATACGAAATACTTAGTGGATAGATCCTAGTTTTGAGGGGTGAACTACCTAAATATTGTTGTCTTTTTCTTGTTATTCTAAACTCTGAGCCCACTAAACATCGACACATGACCATTCTGGTCTTTGTTAACCTCACCGCTTTTGAGCGTTAAAAATTGGAATCAAACTCAAATTTTCGCTCTCCCGTGGAAGGCCTAAGCTAGACTAAGAAGACGTGAGAAGGTTTGAACTTGTGACTTAATGAGTCGAAAATGAATACCTTATCTACCGAGATAATCCATCCCCTACGCAAAAAACATTTTGAAAATCGAAACGTTTTCCATGTAGCTTGATCTTTACAATGAAAAAGAATGAGAATCTAAGTGTCTATTTTGTTTTTCCCCCTTACTTTCATTTCCCACTTTGTAATCTTGTGCCAAAAGCAGAGTTAAGTGTTCATGCTAAGCCAAGGTGACCTAGGTGAGTGGCCACAGCATTTAAGCTTGGAGGCACCGAAATCTGTTTGTCACCTGAAACGTCATATTCCAACAATGAGTGAAATCATTGTTTATACCACCCAACTTTTGTAGATGAAGAGACGGCCTATTTTTGGTCCACGTGGTTCTATTCTTGGATATTTCAAAAATTAAACTGAACTTTGTATTTTTTTAATTTTAATATTAATCATTAAAATATTTTACAAATGATTTGTAGCTGAGTTGATTTATCGATTCAGGTCACTTAAGTGGTATCAATGTGGTATCGGGCGACTACTCTTCAATGCCTAAATCAAATATTTTTAAACAAATATATAAGGATAAAAACACCTAAAAAATGGGTCTATTTGGTATCCTGTTAAAATTTTTTTATCATTTCTCAAAACATTTCTTAAGAACATCTTTTGGAAACAATTTTTTTAACACTAAAAAACTTGTTTGGTATGAGATGTAAAATTGTTTTTAAAATCTTAAAACTTAAACTGAACAAAGAAATTCAAAGAGAGGGAGAAAAAGGAAAGTGAAGGAAGGAAAGAAAGATAGGATCAGAGGAAAGAGAAAGAAGAAGAGGATTGAAGGAGATAGAGAGAATGAGGAGAGAGAATGAAGAGAGCGGAATGGAATGGAGAAGAGAGAGAAGGAAAGAGAAGAAAGAGAGAGAGAGAGAGAGAGAGAGAGAGAGAGAGAGAGAGAGAGAGAGAGAGAGATGGATTCGGAGTGAGAGGGGAGGAGAGAGAAAAATAGAAAGAAGTGGTTTAAGTTTTAAAACTCTAAAAATTCATTTTTAGTGTTTTTAGATATTAGGCTTTTTATTAAAGGGGTGTATTCAATTGAGAATGTGAGAGATTTTAATAGATTTATAAATCCATGGATTTTTATGAAGTTTAATTGATTTGTAGAGATTCCATATAAAATTTTGATTCAATTCCCTTAAAATCTCATGGAAAGAGATGAGATTTGTGGATAATACACTACGAAATCTCTCTAATTCACTCTAATTCCTCAACTTTATCAAATTCTTTAAAATCAATTTCTAATTGAATACATCCGGATTTCTAAGTGTCACAGCCCGTCCCGGGATTTATATATCGGGAGCGTGAAATGACGATTTTACCTTCGACGTTACTAAGGTATGTGTGTAATATGTTTTGAATCTTCATGGTTCCTAAGTTTTTTTGGAAAAAATTGATTAAGTTGGATAAAATTTTGAATGGTTGGATTGTTTGTTGGTTAAGGATTTAGACAAATGGATGGTGGGGATCATTTTGGGACATCACAAACCCTCCATCCCTCTCTCCCTATCCCGTGGACTCTCTCTCTCCTTTACCCCGACCCTTTCTCACTCTCTCTCACCCAAAAACTGTACGGACAACACCAAAACCACCCCAAACTTCATGGATCGATGTGGAGATTAGTACCATCGTGTTCGTGAGTGTCCTACGAACTCAAAGATACCATTTTCAGGTAAGAACTCCTTCGTTTTCACGTTTAAAACCCGAGGACCGAATGTGGCACTATTCATGAACTTTATGTTGGTTGATTTTTAGGACAATCCAAGCTCACAGTGAGCTTTAGGAGGTCCTAAGGAAGCTCGGGGACGTTCGTTGGGAAGTTTTGGACGTCGGGATCGTGAAATTCAAAGTTGGCCGAATTATCGAACTACCTCAGGTAAAATTTAGTGGAATTTAGACCTTGAAATTGGTGTAATGTGATTCCTCATGCTTAGAGCTTCATTTTGGTACCAATTTCGTGAAAAATGGTTGAAAAATGAGTGAGAAACCATAGTTGGAAGTTTTGCCCAGAAACCGGCGACGTCACCGGCGACTGGCGAGTCATCGGAGAAGACAATGGCATATTCCGTTAAAGTTTACAGAATATGCTAACGCCGTTAGTTAACCCTAACGGTAACCGTTAGCTTTTGACGGAATATTCCTGACGCCGTCCGCGACTTCTGTTAGGGCACCTGCGCGTGGGCCGCACGTAGGGCCGTGCCCTGGCCGGCGCGTGAGGGCGCGTGGAGAGTCCAAAAATTGTTCTAAAAATTATGCGACGTCCGTGACGTCGAGTAGATCGATGTGGTATATTCATATACCCAAATTGAGCACCGTATGAGAAGTTATTTCGAATTATTGGTGATGTGTTTAAAATTAACGTTTTTATAGTTGTTTCGCATATAGGTGACGTATATCCCGAGGACGAGCGTATCCAGGGACGCCACGGGGGTTACGACCCGTCGACTTATCAGTGAGTGGGCAGTTTTGATTTCGTATTACCTATATACAGTTATTTTCCCAGAAAATACGTTTTTATGGAAGTTATGAATTTAATTGCCATGCATGAAATCATTGAGATATTTAGTTTGATTACTGATGCATATATATGTGAATTGACGCGGTGGACGTTCAGGTGAGTTTATTTATATTTCAGCTGAGTTATATATGTAAATTGCCTTGAAAGCTCATAACCTGCACCTAGGTGATAGTGCTTATATTGTTATTCACCACACCGCACGCTCGTCTTGGATCCAAGTAGGTGGATGTCGTACAGACCATGTGAGGGTTCCGACATGCTAGTTGTACAGATCACTAGATGTGATTCCAACTAGTGGGTGACCTTAGTTATGCGCGCCGATGATTGATGAGAGAAGCACTAGAGCGTATTTATACACCTGTCATCGTACAGACTACTATAGGTAGTTCCGAGTGACGTGCATAGTTGAACCGTACAGGTCACCGAGGTGACTCCGGTTGGATTGGATGTTGAGCTTTAGAATCAGCCGTACAGGGCCATTGTAAGGTCTCCGGTTGATTTATTATTTCACCTGATTGATATTGATGCATTCTGATTATATTTTGGGCATGGCTTATCATTTTTGAGATATTATGATGATGGATATGTGCTGAGTTATGATGTGGCGTATATATATATGTATAAATATTATTTTCTGGGAAAGTATACAGGTTTTTACGGTGAGGGGATTAGAATTGTTTTAATGAAATGTTTTGAAAAACTCTTTGGTTTTACTGACCCACTCATTTTGTTTTGCGCCCCTCCAGATTCTAGTTAGCAGTTGGTGGCTCTCGAGGTCTTTTTCCGGCATTCTGACGGACTCTTGTCATGTAGGACTCACCTGAGGGTGATGTATTTTTATTTTAGTCATACTTGACTGCACTTAAACCTATGCTCTGAATTCACTTGTTTGCTTTATAACTAGTCCGGATATTTTAGTAGGTTGTTCTGTTAGAGTTTGGTTTGAATTCTTGCTTATGTATGTTGTTGTTTCGCTTCCGTGTCGCACTTATGGTTACGTCACGCTCACGTGAAGGCCAGCACACCTAGATCCTCTGGATCGGGGTGTGTCACTAAGGGTTTTAATAAATCATCTTAAAATTCTAATTGAATACACTTAGAATTTCAGAGAATCACTTAAATCCTGATTGAATACACCTAAATTCATTTAAAAAATTAAAATCCCTTAAAATCCCAATTGAATACGCCCCCTAAGTTAGTATCGAGTTCAAATTTTAAAAATAATCTTACCAAACAAGTTTTTAAAGCTTAAAACTTGAAAGTGTTTTTGAGTTTAAAAAGTTGAATTCAAATATAATACCAAACACGGCCTCACCACTCTAGTAAACCGTAAAAATCTCATCCAATACTTAAATGAATAAAAAGTAAAAACTTGCAAGAGATGAGTTAAAGTTAAATGAGGGATGAAAGTACAAAAAGGTTGACAAAGGGGGTGAAGTTTATTTATAAGTCGGTATTATTTCGATCTGTTGGGCTCGGATGCACGGCTAAGCGGCGTTATTACTTGCAAGCTTGGGAGGAGGTGCATTCTGCACTCAACAAAGATCCACAAGGGCCCGTTTAGCCTCGGACCTCAGAACCGCCACTGCGACAGAATATCTTGTTTCCTAACAAGTTTGAAGTTACATACAGAGATTTGGGTGTTAGATTGCCTGAACGCACGTTAAAAGTGCACATTTAAGTTTTACATTTGAACAAAACCATGAGATTCTATTAAGTTAAATGATATAACGATTCTTATTCAGATGTATAACTTAAATGCATGTTAGAGGCAAACCTAGTTGACCGCCGATGCAATCGGCAATTATGCTTCGGAGGTCAGGTGTGCCCCCATCTGTTTACTGGATGGGCCTTAGAATCAAGCAGCAGTGATCCATTCTTTGTGGTTAATGCGAGGACTTATTCTGGTGGAACTTGTTGCTTGATCTATAATTCCATTTTCGTTTATCAGATTTTGATCAATAACCCAAAGAGTTTGCATCTCAGTTGGTTACGGGTATTTATCCTCGCACCCGAGGTTCGGAGTTTGAATCCCCTCTTTCCTCGTGTCAAAAAACAAAACAAAAAAAAATTAGCGTCAATGACAGCAGCCTCATACGAAAACATAATAAGTACAACAGCGTTGTCACACGAAACTATTGTCTGTAACTGGAAAACAGCCACGTGGTAATCGTCATGTAGAAAATTTGCTTAAATTAGAAGTAAAGGATTTGATGGTTCAGATTTCGGATTTCTGCATCATTGGGCTGAAGAATATTATACACTGGTGGTACATCGAATATTGGAATCCAGATACAGATTAGAGTTCTTCTGCTTCCCCATTGTACAGTTTGTATTCATGTATCTCTTACTTGTAAAGTACTAATTACGACAAGCGATTCAAACGCCAACTACGGCATTGTAAGCGCCGTATGCGGCAAAAAGCATTCCGCAGAATAATATGCAACAATCCAAGGTTCTTTGCCACAATTTTAGGGAAGAACCCAACAATGCTAAGTGAAATGAAGCAGGTAGAACAAATGAGATCAGTGCACATACAGTACTTCCCACGAGCGACGCAAATACTGCAAACCCTGGAACGCACGAGGCCAAGACGGCCAGTATGATCACCACTATTGCTCGACTCACGTACACTGCAAACCTTCCTAGAGGTGGCATCGTTGAATAATCGTCATTGTCATCATGAGCTTTCTGAAACCATTTGCCTTTTACCAACTTTCCTTCTATGATCTCGTTTATCGGGTGTAGCATGATTGGGAAGGTAAATATTAGCCCCAAGCACAAACCAATCTGTTGTCAGTCAGCACAATGATCAGCGAATATATCCTACTACAGTTTTTCAAGGTATAACAGAAAGGAAAGACATTCCTGCATCGATCTAGTCATATGTCATGATTACTAGTTAAACGCCCATAAATCTTATCAAGAGAAACTCCATACACTGTAAGTTATAACCCATCAAGCAACCATGAAACAGTATTTTTCACCAAGGATTCGACACGATATATAGTCACAGTACATGGTCACCAAGTCATCAATTCAGCTATTAGGTCTCATATATGATATCTAAATCACGATATTATTGCTTGAAATTAGAGAAAGAAAACAAAAGGACTCCACAACCTCTCATATCAGATTACATAACAAGTACTTCCCTTATACTTAAAGATACATCCTACATGTATTAATTTATTTTTATTTCAATATCAAATACTTTTTAGAATGGAAATTATAAGCAAACGAAAAGACCGTGACGAAAATGAAGTATTGAACCAAGTGTGGGACGAATACAACAGTATATAGCTTGGCAGCGAAACTATTAATTAAGCTTCTAGGAAGCAAACAAGAGATTTGTTGTCATCATATATATTAACAATAGCAAGGACTTTTCTAGAGTTACTTTAAGTTCATCTTCTTGCCAAAATTTTTATGAGCGAATCAAATGAAAAGTTCCTTTTCATTTTTCTATCCAAAATTTAAGACAATGAAAGTAAGCAAGTGCATGTAAAAGTTGAAAGAATGATAAGCGTTGACTAGTATAACATGGAAGGTTGGAGTACATTACCTGAACCACCATGGCAGACCAATTGTGAGGGAGATTGAGAGTGACAATTTCGAGGGTTTGATCACCATAAGCCATGTAACCGGCGAATCCGAATAAGCAATAGACAAGGGTTATCCCTGTGAAAGCCTGAGCAAGCAACCTCGGGAATGTACTTTTATCTCGCATAGAACCTTCCAGTGCTAATGTCATCCCAAACCCCTCAAAACAGAACACCGCCACGCCTCCTGCAAATGGCAACCCTCCTATACTTGATGTGATCGCTGTCCTATCCCTAAAAGAAAACTCGCCCTCCACTGCCTGCTGTATGTCTTCTTTCACCACAAACGCCATAGCCAACACATTGCATACTGACGCAAACACACTGAAGGGTGCTAAAGCTGATAGACTGCCTATCCAAGACAACCCAATTTCGACTGGAACTAATAAAAATATACAGGAAGCAACTGAGAAACCGTGGCCATTCAACATTGACGAAAGGTTTTGTCCAATAAATACAAGGTACGCCACGGAACCTCCACATTGGGCAATCAGAATTAAGGATTCGGTTAGATAACGACCTGTTCTTCCCATGCATCCATGCCCCAAATCACCATAAGTTTTTTTACCTGATGAATTTTCTTCTGATGCCAACTTATCCCTACATTGCACCTGTTCATTTTCACGACATCACAACATAAGAGTTTAAATTCAAACTTTGCCTCATCCCCAAAATTAAAATAACCAAAAATCAAAGTACGGCATCATAGAGATGTGAATCAAGAAAAGAAAAAAGAATTCTACTTTACTCTAAGGAATCGTTCAATTCCGTTACAATTAGCAGGTTACATTGCAATTTGAACGATTGATCAGGTGATGATTGTTCAAATGTGTGGTTCAAAAGAATAATGTTGTACTCCAGCAGCATAACATGTCACATCTAAAAACACAGCACGTCACATAGTCTAAAGTAATGTCCAAATGAACTAGTTAGTAGCACCGATAACACATTGTCTAACAACATAACATATCGAATAGTCAAACGCTTGTTTGGGATTGCTTCTTGAAGAGCTAAAAGCGCTTTTTGGCAATCAGAAGTGCTTCTAACTGCGGTTAACATATAAGTTCAGAAGTGTTTATGGATCTTAGAAGTGCTTTGTGAAAAATGGTTCTTCAAGAAGGACGAGCACTTGGATTTTTAATATAGACTTGAATGTCTCTAATGAAAGTGCTTGTAGCAGAAACGCTTATAAACATGAGTGCTTCCTATGGAAGCTGTTCTAAATTAATGTTAAAACAATCTAACAATAAACGATATAAACGATCTCACAATATAACATGTTAAACGATCATCTAACAACATAACACGTCATGTAGTCGAGCAAAATACCATATTGATTAGTGTAACATAGCAAATAATCACACAAACAGAACATTGCACGCGTATTAACTAAAACCAAACGAAGATCTTAAGTCAGGATTTGTATAAGTATTCTTTATAATTATACAATTTCTTAGAAATCTTAAAAAATGGAGGGAAGAGAAGGGAACTGAGGAAAACTGACAAGGAGGAGCATGCAGTAGTAGGTGGAGAGACCAGCAACCATGACCCCAAGAGAACCAGCGAGCCAACCGGCGATTCTCAAAGCGAAGGGGAGGCCCAAAACGCCAGTGCCGACAACCGAAACAATAATATTTCCGAGCGTCTGCGCCGTCGAAGCCCCAGCCGGCCTGTCCAGCAGAGGAACCCCCTTGCTTTCTCCCCCTCCACCTTCCATTGTTTCTCACTGCGAGAATGAGAGAGGTGGGGAGACTTATAATTATGGAAGAGTTGATGGGCAGCTAGCAAATTCCCATTTATATATATATATATATATAATAAAATTGGGATTGGTGATAAAGGATGAAAATATTAAAGAGGATCCTTTCGTGTGGATTTTAAGAAATTGTAAATCGTGTTTGTTCATCGTATATTTTATTGTCAGTTTTTATCAAATACTGTTTATGTTTAATTTTAAATAAAAATATTTAAAATAATTTCTGACTTTACGATTTAAGATAAATAGACAATATTAACGGATCTTCGGATTCTCACAAAGAGGATCCAGCAAAGATCCGGAGTCGAACAATATCGGATCTGGTTGCATTTTTTTGGTCAATTTTCCATTTGATGGGGTTCTTCACTTCTTCTTTGCTTGTCTTGAGTTTGGAAGGACAATCTGGGAGTGGGGTTGGGTGTGAAATCCAATCGGAAGTGCACTCATAGCTCTCCAATGGCGAGGGTTGGCGAGGGTTTCGTTGCTTGGTATGTCACGGGTCTATGGAACATATCAACTTTGGATTTCTCGTTCTAGTGATGTGTTTTGTGTGATGTCCGTATAAGGGTTTCAAAATCATTTGTATTTGTGTTTATCACCTTTAAATTAAGAAATTAATCACTGAAGTATATGTATCTATATGATATCCTTGTAAGTAATTGGTAATGTTAATGAAATTCTATCGTGTCTGTTAGGAAAATAAAAAAAAGCTCTCAAATAGCTCTCCTGAGACAGAGACGTATGTGGGTGCGAGATTCTGTAATATGTACGTGTGTCGGATTCTTTGGCATGCCACGTGCTTGTCTTCCCTGTGAACTGTCACGTCATACAGCTAGATTTTTGTGGCAGATTTGTTTGTTTCTTTGAGTAAAAGATTCCAACCTCTAGAGTTGTATTACACATACTTTATGAGAAATATCATTTTTATTTATTTTTATTAATATTGTACCTAATTTTTTTTATAGACGAAGTTATTTGTTTTGACGGAATTGGCAGACATCTGAAAAACAAAAAAAATTGACATTAAGGAAGGAGAAAGAAAGAGAGAAAATAATTTTAGAGGGCAATGATAAAATGGCATCGCTAAGAAATTCAGAAGAAAAAAAAATTTGTTTGTGTAAAATTATCTATTAATATGTAATATATATAATGATTTTTTTTATAGCACAAAAATACATTTATTTCTAAGGTTTTTTTAATAACACCCCACAAATTATTGAATACACCCCACTTAATATTCAATGTTAAATGACTTGTATAAAATGACTATTTAAACCCTATTTTTCTCAAAAAAACCTAAAATAAAATATATAAAAAAAGCAATTATTTTCTTCATAAACCCAAATCATGAAAAATAAAATCCTAAAACTACCCGTAAGTTTATTTATAATTTTGTAGTTTGTACACACCTGCACTCACAATGTCTTGTCATTATGTTTTTTTTTATTAACTGTTAAGTATTCTGCAACATAACAGACAAAGATATATTCTGAAATATTCAAATCTTCTTTGAGATAGTTTAAGGGTGTTTTTTTTTTCTTTTGCTAATTTTTTTTAAGCATGCTTGCTGTTTATTTCTTAGGATGGGTGGGGTTGCAATATCATTCAAGCATGATTGCAGAACCGAATTTTTAACCTGGGAACAATAGGGTATAAATGGTCTCTGGTAAAAAAATGATCTTCATGCCTAAATTGGTAGTGGGCACTGAACTTTTCGGATTTGACATTTAGATAGATTAGTAAATTATGAGTTCTGGTAAAAAAATGATCTTCAT
This sequence comes from Malus sylvestris, assembly GCF_916048215.2. NCBI lineage: Eukaryota > Viridiplantae > Streptophyta > Magnoliopsida > Rosales > Rosaceae > Malus > Malus sylvestris. The sequence continues at coordinate 5,016,749 of NC_062271.1, read as the reverse complement.
GGCTAAATCGATATTTAAACAAAGCAAGTGAATACCATCATCCCTAACCAAGATGTCAACACATAGTCCCCTACGTTAACACGAGTCACCAAGAGATAGTTCAACATGTTAAATGAAAGCAAAGGAGAAAGCCAAAGTAGCAAAACTATTTGTTGGACAAAAAGAAGAAAATGAAAGATCATTCCATGGAAAATAATGAAAACCACATAAGCAAGAATATAAACTCAGATCAATTTTTATAATGTTTTATTTAAGGTAACAGATGCATCGACTAACAGAACTTTAATATAATAAGATTTAAAGAATGTAGGGTGTATGTGAAAATGTAAGGTGTATGTTGAAAATATGGGGTGCGAGGGTATTATGGAGAAGTATGTAGGGTGTGTTAAGATAATATGGGGTGCATTAAGTATGTAGGGTTTATTCAACAATATATGGGGTGTTAATATAATAAGCCTTATTTTTATGTGTTTAAAATAAAAATGATCAATTTTCAAATTTAGTTATTGAATCGTCAAGATCTAATCAGTTATTGAGTTTCTTTTTTATGTCGTCAATATTTATTATTTGAATATTGACGATAAATATTTGATTGATATATCGTTGATATTTAATTTCAATTCTTCAACAATAATAAAGTATTATCTCATTAAACGAGATTTGTTGTACAACTGGTCGAAAGTTATTGTGCTTGATTTTGCGCCAAATCCAACAATTAAAATTTTGATTTTTAATCTTTTCCTTTTCTCAACATAAGCAATGTGGATGAATAAAGTAAATTAAATGTAAAAATAAATTAGATGAGTTCAAATAAAATTTCTCTTGTTTCTATAATTTCTTTTTTCATTTATACAATGATATCTAAATTTTAACAGAAATGTAAACAACACGATACCCATCACCGTCAAAACGTGAGCATCGCCACCACATTACGTTCTCGCACGAAAAATATCGTCGTTGTGGGTCAAGGGCTTGATTTTCTGTGAAGTGGTTCGGATTTCCTGGGCGGCTCGGGAGCCCGAAATCCGGAGAGAATCTTAACTCGTAGTTTGTAGACATTTTCTTTCTCAGAATATGCACCAACCCGGAAACTGTACACATCGAAATGGAAACAACATACCTTGCTGCATTTGATGTCAATTGCAGAAAGGGATTTTGGTTTTGGGTTTTATCTCAGCTTGGACCTAAATGAATTCCGGAATGCTTTTAATATAAGCACGGCTGGCAAAAGCAGTCGATTGCATGCATCAGTTTCCTCCGGGGCCCTACTGCGCTGGCACCCATGTCTTTGAGCTTCTTCATGGTAAGATTCACCAACTGAACTTTACTGAGACCTTTCCTCTTGAAAATCCTAACAAACTGCCCCAGTCCCAGTGATGCTAACCACCTGCTTAACCCGCCAGCTCCCTGAAGCTTCCTCTCGAGATTCAGAGCTCTCAGCTTTTGCTTCAACAGCATTCCTTGATCGGTGAAAATACTGGGGCCACGTCGTAATCGTCTTGGCTGAATGATGGCTTTTGAGGTTTTAGATACTCCCAGTGTTCTATGAGACTCTGAAGTAGCAATCTGATCTGGATTTCGTAATTCCATTCTCAAATCTCGCTTCATTGGCTTCGGAAATGTTGAAACGTAATCGGCAGCAGGAGATTTCCTAGTAACTTGAACAACCCTTTTAGGAGCAAGAGATTTAATCTTTTTTTGCTCATGAACTGAAGTTGTCTTGGGACATGTCTCGGTCTCAACGGGAAACCGTGATTCGTTGCCTTCCGCTTCTCTGGCCACAGGTCGCAGCTGGACTGGTCCTGGATTCGGCGGTGGAGATTTAGTAGCAACAGGCAGGGGAGGTATCACAATTCTGACTCTCTGCTTTTCAACTATCACCCAACTATCTTGCAGATCAGGATCGTTATCGGAGTTTGAAGATTCAATTAGACCGCCAGCGAAGGTATTCTTCTTGTGCAAGGCAACCCCCAGTCGCCTTTGCCTTTTCTCGTCCATCAGCAGAGAACCTGCTTGTGAAATCATCTGTTCATTGGATCAGAAACAATGAGATCATTGTCGACGGAAAATACAATCCGACAGTTGGACACGTACTACTCAAACTCGAGCAGTTGATGGCCAAATAATGAAAAAACAACCAACAGCACTTCACATACAATTTGAATTGAAAACTGGATTCAAAATTCCCCTCCTCATCTTAAAACATAAAACGGAAACAATGAGATCATGAGTAACTATGAACTCTACGCAACACCATGAATCCCTACAGAATACCATACACTATAAAAATCCACCACAAGATACGCTGCTATTTTTCCGATGTGGGACAATCGGGTCCTAACATTTCTCCATTAAAAAACTCTAAAACATGATAATATATCAGAATTCAGAAGCAAAGTGTAGGAAGACATTATGATTATTGAGCTAGTATTGAATAATGGATGCAAAATTTAAACTTTTGGTGCAAAATTGAAACTAAGCATCCCAAAAAACTAAACCAAATCTACTTTATTTACACTATAGTTTGGATTTGGATTAGTGTCTACAGCTCAACTACTAATTGCTGAAAATCATCAGTTTTTGGGTATGTCTTCCTATTCTCATCACTATGTTGTCAATCTTTGATCGCTATGTCATCCATATTCCGTCCATATCTCGTCGATATTTAATTTTGATCGATTCAGCAATTGGGATTTGACGATTTCTGATCGTTTTCGCCAATTTCCCTACATTTTCAAGTAAATCCATGAATCCCCAGAACCCAAACAATCCCAGAAGCTAATGAAGCAAAGAATCACACTTGCACAAGCAAAGATTATAACACGAATAAAGGAGGGAAATTCAGAAACGGAACAAGAAAACCCAAATGAGGAAATTTACCAGTAGAGAAAGCCGGATGAGGAGGAGGCGTGATGGGTCGGCAGTTGTTGCTTTGCTTCTCTCCCTTGGATCTCTGAATCTTAGATCGAACCGGGCTTGGGTCGGGTCGGTTGGCCGGGTGGGTCTGAGTTTCCGTTGCGTTCGCAGCTGCTGAAGCCTGAATCTTTTGGTTTAAAGCAGTTCCACCGTGCCTAAGGCCCCATAAGGCTATCCACTATGCTATCCATCCATGAACAATAATTGTTTTTTGCAACTCTATCCCTATAGTAAATAGCTGTTTTTTGCAACTCTATCCCTATAGTAAATAGCTTTGGCAATAAACAATAAAATATTAGTTTTTATTAAATAATATAAAATAATTTTATTTATAATTTTGAATAGAATTTTTAATTGGTCTCGTTGTACCACTTTCTATTAAAAAATTAATTAATGAAATATAAAAAAAACAAAAAACGAAAAAACCAAAATAAACACCCACACGCAGATTGTCTATGGGTATTCATCAACCTCGGCGATGAACTCCGGCAAGAGCCGTTGAGTTCAAAGCCTGCTGGGTTTTACAATTTTTTTTATTTTACTTTTTTTTATTAATATTTTATATTTTTATTATTTTTATATTGTGGCTGACGTTGCCCTGACATCATCCTACGTCACATTGCCTTCGGGCTCTTGGGCTAGGAACTCATGTCGGGCCTCTCCCTCGGGCCCGCTCAGGCTCCATTTGTCATAACCCGTCCCGAATATTTAATTTTTAGTGATGTCAAATGACAGTTTAATCCTTGGACGGGGAAATTGTAGTGTGTATGTGTGACATATTGAGACTTAGAGTGTATTGTGTGGTTTTGGATTGGTGACCACGTGGATCACACACACACCACATTCACTCTCTCTCTCTTCCTTCCCGTGCCCTCATCTCTCTCGGACTCACTCTCTCTTTCTCTTCTTCCTCGTACCAAGCTCGAGGTGAGCTTCCCAGTCGCAGATTGAAGATTCTAAAGGCACCATTGCATTCCTCGTGCCATTTCAAGTTGGTTGGTACCTATTTCAGGTAAGGATTCATTCGAAATCTCGAGAACCTGAAACTCATCTTTGATGCACTATTCATGTGGACGTAAAACCTTGTGTTTCAGAAGATTTCAAGCTCATTGGGAGCTTTAGGAGGTCCTAAGGAAGCTTGAGCTAGTTCGTTGGAAGAGTTTGGACGTCGAAGGGCCGAGATCGAAGGTTTTCAAAGTTGACTAGATTATCAAGCTTTCTCAGGTAAATTCTAGTGGATTTCAAGGCTTAAAAATAGTATAACGTGATTCTTCATGTTGATAGCTTTCCAATGGTTCAAATTTCATGAAAAATGGTGCAAAAATGAAGAAGTTACGACGATTTTAATATTTTTCTAGAAATCGACGAAGTCACCGGCGACCGATGACTCGCCGGAGAAGACAGAGAATATTCCGTCAGTTTTGACGGAATATGCTGATGCCATCAGTTAGTTTGGACGATTACCGTTGGGTTTAACAGAATATTCCTAACGGCAGTTAGGAAATCCGTCAGGATTCCTTGCGCGTGGCCGCGCGTCTTGCCGTGCACTCGCAGGCACGTGGCAGCGCATGAGGGGTCTAAAAATTAATCTGAAAATTTGGGGATGATCCTGAGGTTGTGTAGGTCACTGTGGTATATTCATATACCCATTTTGAGTTATGTATGAGAAGTTATTAGCTAGTTTTGCCTATGTGCTTTAAAATAACGTTTTTATAGTTAATTCGCATATAGGTGAGACTTATCCCGAGGATGAGCGTGTCCAAGGGCGACTCGGGGGCTACGACCATTCAACATATCAGTGAGTGGGCTTTTGGTTTTCAGTATATATTATATACTTGATATTTTCCCAGAAAAATGTGTTTAAATAATAGTATGCCATAAATGCCATGCATATAAGTTTATAATTCATACATGATTGGGTATGTGATGCTTTATATATATAAATGTGATGCTGTTGACGCTCAGGTAAGCTCAGGTAAGTTGTGTATGATTATGTGAATCATCGATGATGCGATATGTGATTGAATAATGTGAGCTTATAAAACTGCACTTAGGGTGATTGTGATTTAGCTATAGATATGGCACATGCCAGTTTATTATGTCACCTCTCGCACCATATGCTCATATTGAATCCAATTTAGGTGCACAGTCTTGTCGTACAGACCTTATTCATGGTTTCGACTCATAGGTGACTAGCGATTTATCGCCCGCTTATTATGTGAGAGTATTATTGAGCATGATTGTATTACACCCATTATTGTCATATAGACCTTTTGTTTGGTTCCGACTCTTGTGTAGTATATTGCCGTATAAGTCATAGTAGTGACTCTAGCTAGAGTGACTTTTGGAGCTATGAATTCAGCCGTACAGACTGCTATAGGGGTTCTGGCTCACATGTTATTGTAAACACGGAAATTCCTGTGATGAACGAGACAAGAAACACGTGTACAAAATAATATTTGTATTGATGATTTAGGGGTTACAATCTCTTCTACAAATTTAGCCTCTGATTCTATCTTTGTAATGGGTGGATTTGATGTTGTTGATCCAAAGGGCCGTCGGGGCTTGATCTTGGGATAAACAGTTGTGCGGATTTGTTGACATCGTTGATCCAAAGGGCCGTCGGGGCTTGATCTAGGGATGAACGAATGATGAATGATGAACACTTTCTTCAAGGGCCGTGGGGGGGGCTTGATCTTGAATTAGTGGAAGTTCTTCAAGGACCGTTGGGGCTTGCTTTTGAATAAGGATTTTTCAAAGAACGAATGGAGCTTTCTTGATCCTTCGGGATTTGCTTGGGAGCTTAGGAGTTTCAAAGCTTCAAGGTTGTGGTGTGAGGTGAATTGGTTATGAATTGGTGTCCAAAAATGAATGCCTTGGCCTCCTATTTATAGAATTCCAAAACTTGATTTTTTTGGATTTAAATAATCAGATGAAATAAATCATTTCTGCCAGGTGTTGACACGTGTCATGTTTGATGACTTTTCCAATTTATTTTGATTTTTTGTTTAGTCACATGCTATGTGTAAAATTTATATGACACGTGAACATTGAAATTTTAATTATTGATCAACATTTATTTCATCGAAATTTCGATGTCTACAAATGCCCCCACTTCAAGGCACGCCGTATACATGTGCTTGTCACGTGTAGGAGATACGTTTTGAAGTCCTTTAATGTAGATGTCGATCCAAGGGCCATCGAGGCTTGATCTTGAATTGGGCTGGAGATTTCTTCAAGGGCCGTTGAGGCTTGATCTTGAACTTTGTTTGAAATTTCTTCAAGGGCCGTTGAGGCTTGATCTTGAGGGTTGAAATTGGACCACAAGGAGCTTCATGTGGTAGATGATCTTTTGCTTTGGTAGTGGGTGAATCGGCACGTCTTTTGTTGCGCTTGTTGACTTTCCACAGTTTTGATCTTGAACCGGTTCGGAGGATTTTCTGGTTTCCTCCAATTGTTGACTTTCCACAGGTTTATTCTTGAACTGGGTTGGAGGATTTTCTGGTTTCCTCCAATTGTTGACTTTCCACAGGCTTATTCTTGAACTGGGTTGGAGGATTTTCTGGTTTCCTCCAAAGGACTTTCCACGACTTAATCTTGAACTGGATTTGATTCAAGGGTGGTGGACACTTGATCTTGAATCGGACTTGTGATTTCTTTAAGGGTCGTCGAGGCTTGATCTTGACTTTGGCTAGAAGCTTCTTCAAGGGCCGTTGAGGCTTGATTCTTGAAGGTTGACTCGAAAACATGGCAAGCAGGCACAAGGTGAAGGTGATGGCCTGTTTCTTTGTTCAATCTTTCTAATTCACACCTGAGCAGTTTGGTCAACGGTATGATCTTCAAGAGTGATGGGCGTTTCTTCCAGTTGATGACTTGATCTTTAAGGATTTGATTCAAGGGCGGTAAATCGGCACGTGCAACTCACAACGCCTAGCGGGCCGACCCAAGAATTTGAGGGTCGAAACAGGTCCACTAAACCCAGAGTGATTGCAACCCTAATGATATGAGATACTTTTGATTTTGAAGAAGTAGCGGATGAATCGGCACGTGCTTTGTTGTGCTTGTTTCTACATGCTTCAATGTATCATTTTCCCTTGCCTTATCTGTTCTTCAGGCAGATGTGGTATTTTCTCTAGAAGCATAAGATGTTGAAACAATGGGTACTTCGAGAGCAGTGCTAGGTAAGCAATCAGGGAAGGGTTCCAAGCAGTTGGTTCCAGATTGGAAGATCGATACCAAGTGCTGTCTGATTGCTTTCTTTCTCCTTGTCCCGCAGGTAAGAACAAGGACAAAGAAAAGAATAGGGAGAAAACATGATATGAAATACTCTGGCTTTCGAAGAAGTGGTGGCGATTTGACAGCGTTGCACAGCGAGGCTTTGCTCTTCGACGATGGTGCCGTCAATATGTTTGTTGAAACTTCTCGAGCTCTTGGATTTAACTCAGACTCCTTCTGCTGGGTTGGTTGATTGTGCAAGGAAGAGGAGACTTGATCTTGAATGAAATCAACACGTTGTCTCCACATGCTTCAAGGTATCATTTTCACTTGCCTTATCTGTTCTCCGGGCAAATATGGCATCTTCTTCGAAAGTACATCAGTAACTGAAGACGAGTACTCAAGAGCAAAGCCAGGTAAGCAACCAGGCAAAGGTTCCAGGTAGTCGGTTCCTTACCCGGAGTTTGAGTGGAGGTTCCGACATATTGCTTTCTTTATTCTTGTCTTTGCAGGTAAGAACAAGGACAAAGGAAAGGACAAGGAGAAAGCATGATATGAGATACTCTTGCTTTTTACCCTGGTGATATGAGATACTTTTGCTTTGGTGTCATTTGTTTGTAGAGGTATTCCAGGAGAGGAAGAAAACTGGGTATTTCGAGAGGCTTTGTTGAGAGTGTACTCTCGGAAATGAGGAAGGGTTGGGCATTTTTGCAGGTCTGCCTTGCTATGGACGGTGAAGGTGGACAGTTATAGGAAGTTCTTTAATACCTATAGAGGTACTATTCTTTCACTCGTGTCGGCAACCATTGAGTGATTGATCAGTATGGCTTCACGTGCTTTCTTCTTCATCAGAAATCTTCGACAAATTGCTCGTAATTTCCATAAAGCTGAGTGTGCATGTGACAGGTGCTGACGAGGCTGAAAAAGACTGGCACCTCTTTGATAACTGAGATCGGCGCTTCGACAAATTATCCGTGATTTTCGCAAAGCTGAGTGTGCATGTGACAGGTGATGACATGTCTGAAAAAAAAAAAGCAAGTGCCTTTTCAATTTCTGAGATCGGCCCGTGGTTTCTAAGCAGCCCAGCTTTTGAGAAGCAGACGTCTCTTCGATCTCTGAGCTTGCCTCTTCGATTTCTGAACTCACCTCTTCAATTTCTGAAGCTCCGTCGAGTGCTGATTTTTAAAGAGAGGCACACATCACATTCCAAAGCACACTTGAATTTTCCGCCTGTAGAAGCTCCCTACTTGCACTTCTAAGAACTTGATTTGTCCGACCTCTTCTTTTTCTTCACACATTCGAAAATGTCTTGCCCTTCTGACCGTCGTCTTAACTTGAATGTCGGGGAAGATAGTGACATATCTTCTTCAAACAACATTTGGCAGCCATCCTTCGTATCTCCTAATGGTCCTCTTACAGTTGGGGATTCTATGATGATGAACGATACAACCGCTTCGATGGTGGCCAGAAATCTTCTCACTCTTAGAGACACTAGGATACTTTCCAGGCAGTCCGACGAGCTGGCTGTTCAGGACTCTCTGGCCTACAACGTCCGATGTGCAGGCTCAGTTTCAAACATGGGCCAACGCCTTCTTGCTCGATCTCGTCAGGTTGAGCCGTTGATGGCTGAGGTGGCCAGTCTTCGGCAAGAGGTCAAAGTGCTTAGGCACGAGAATAAAGAGTTGCACATGCTCGCAACTAATTACTCAACAAGCATGAAGAGGAAGCTTGACCAGCTGCAGGAGTCCGAAGTTCGGATTCAGAGTGATCATCAGAGGTTTGTGGCGTTACTCCAGCGGCAACTTCTGCCTTCGTCCTCTGGCGCTTCACCAAGTGTTGAAGCTCCGAATAATCGATCTCTGGTGCTTCGTCTTTCTGGAGCTCCGCCGAGTGATAAGGCGCCACCTGATCATCCTTGAAGATCCCTTCCTGTAAATTTGATTTGACTTTTTTTTTTTTTAAGGTATGTATAATGCAAATTTATGTAAATTTCCAGAAAAATAAATAAAATGGACTTTATTTCTCTTAATGCATTTTAGATATCAATGGACATGCTTTATTTTATTCAGTATGTTGTGCTAAATACAAATAAAACGTATATCTGACTAAAATGCGTTACGTCATTATTTTTTTTTTTTTTAGATGGTGCCTGACACACCCATTCCCTTTTAGATGGTGACTAATGCACTATTCTTTCACCTTTTTTTTTTTTTTTAACTTAACAGTAGCTGGCACTTTTTTTTAGTTGGCACTTTCTTTTTGTACATAATCATATTTTCCCAGTGCACCATTTAGGGTCCCATTTTACTTAACAGTAGCTGTAGCTGGCACTTTCTTTTAGTTGGCACTTTCTTTTTGTACATAATCATATTTTCCCAGTGCACCATTTTACTTAACAGTAGCTGTAGGTGGCACTTTCTTTTAGTTGGCACTTTCTTTTTGTACATAATCATATTTTCCTAGTGCACCATTTTACTTAACAATAGCTAGCACTTTCTTTTAGTTGGTACTTTCTTTTTGTACACAATCATATTTTCCCAATGCACCATCACATCACCTCTCATTTTGGTTTTTCTTTTCCAGGCACGAGTGGTCGTTTGCACAGTTTGCACAGTCACGGACCTGCGTTTTGAATAGCCACCGCATTTCATTTGCTTCTCCGGGGACCTTTATATATATATATATGGGATTGCTCCTTTGCTTGTACACTCATTACACAGCTTCAGCCACTGCGTTGCTTGTTGCCTTGCATCGCCACTGCACCATTGTCCAGCAATCCTGCGCTGTTGCTTTTACTTGGTGAGTCACTTGAGTATATATATATATATATACGGAAAGCTGCTGTTGTAGTTTGCTTTATCGCTGTTGTAGTTTGCTTTATCACTATTGCAGTTTGCTTTATCACCATGCATACATATATACATGTAATATAATGTGCTTTGCCCTCTGCAATTCCTTCATGCTGCTTTTACTTGGTGAGTCACATATGTATATATATATATATATGTCTTTTGAGCCATGCATATATGTATATATATATTTGTCCCATCACCATCACCATTTGCGTCCTTATATATATGTGGAGGTTGATCATCTTGTCACCATCTTCATTTTGTGCACTTGTCCCATCACCAAACCGTGCACACATATGTCTATATATACATATATATATATATATATAACATAATATAATGTTTTATTTATTTTTTTTTTTTACGCACAATGTGTGTGTCCCCACTGATGGATTTCTTTGTTTGTAATGTCAGGAAGTTTTTTTAATCTTGAGAAGGCAGAGCTTGACGCCAGGATCTTCGCGAAGATTTTAGAGCCGTGGTAGCAGGCCGTGGGTGTGCTTGTGTAAAAGACTGCAACGAGGTTTCGCTGTGTAGTGTCTTTTGACCACAGTTTTCCCTCGGTGGCACGCTGCCGTGTGGTGCTGTGCAAAAGCCTGTAGCGGGGTTTCGCTGCGTAATGCCTTTTGGTCACAGTTCTTTCTTGGTGGTGACGTCGACGTGCGGTGTAAGAAACTGCTTGCGTAATCGCTGCGGGTTTGCGTAGTGCGATTACGTAGCATTTTGGTTTCTTTTGCCACTGTAACGTGCCTTGAAGGACCATCATGTAGCTGCCATCTTTGTCGTGCTGCTCAAGTTTTGTGGCTGATTTGCGGTCATGGTATTTTTCAAATTTTTTAGGAACAACACCATCACCATTCTTGCAAAGGAAGGCGATTCACAAGATGAGGGAACAGCGTTGAAGCTTTACCCGCCACTAACTGGTCCTAAGGCGCTTGCTTTTCTCGTGAAAGACAATTCCATGCATATTAAGTCGTGGTCTTCTGAAGTATCTTGGGAGGTGGTAGACGTTGTTCAACCAAATACGAAGAAAAAGGCGTGCACATTGAAGGTTCTTATTTTGAATCATTCGCACCATGCTCGTGACCATCATCCGGTCTCGTTTAAGCTTCTTGGTGATCACATTCGTAGCGGAGCCATGGCTTGGAATGGTACCCTGTCGACTACTAGAGAAGCCGTCTTTGATGAGTTTTATTGGGAGTGGCTTGAAGATGTCTTAAGCCGATTTAAAGATGTGCTTACTAAAGTGGGCCTTTACCACGCTGTGTACGCATCTTTGTTTAGTTATGATCGTCATCCTTCCGTTCTTCGAGCGTTCTTTGAGCATTGGTGTTCAGCGACCAACACACTTCACACGGCGCAAGGGGAGATGTCAATTTCACTGTGGGATCTTCACAGGATAGGAGGCTTGCCAATCCATGGTAAGTTTTATGACGAGGTCGTTCCCAGCGCGGAGGAACTTTCTCTTTGCAATAGCCGATGATTGTCTGCGAGTTACCGCTATTTGTTTTGGGCGTATCACAAGCTTTTCCAGGATGTTCAAGGTAAATTAGGCGTGAGGATTTCCTCATGGATCCGATTTTGGTACTGGGAGGCCATGAGGTATAAGAGGTATTCGAAGAAAAGTTGTCGTAACAAGACCACTAGGCCAAAGGGAGACTTAGACCCGTCCGGTGTTATTGGCTCAACCAAGCTCCGCTCTTCTGACGAGTTAAGAGTGTTTGAGGATCTTGGCATAGTATCAGAGCATGTTGATAAGTCTTACCTAGCTGCTTTCTTAGCTTGGCTTTGTAAGTTTGTTTTCTCGACAGGCGACGTCAACTTAGTTCGTCTTGGAGTTTTCAAAATTGCTAGCAAGATGGCTACATGTGAGTCTTTTAGTCTTGCTATTTCGGTTTTAGCCAACATTTACAATGGCTTGAGCATTGTTTCGAACTCGGAAAGCACTGAAGATCGTGCCGCGGTGCTTCCTTACCACTATGTGTATGGTTGGTTGGGTGAATATTTTGGCACTCACTTTTCTTTAACGACTCTAGACAAGTCAAGGCCTTCTTCATCGACTGCAGCCAAGATGGGGCCTTTGATGACGAAGTATTCTGGCGTGCTCTCCGCGAAAAGCCTTGATGATTTGCAGGCACGAGCGCTATTTGAAAGTTATGAAGATTTGAGGATGGACCTCTTAGCGAGAGTTGGCTCGGTGTGGCGAGGTATCATAGACAATTTGCATCTCCACTCGTCAGACTTATCTTATCTTATAAGTCTTCGTTCGGGGTTTGTTTCTTTGCGGCAAGAAGACCGATGCATTGTTCAGCCATATAGTCCCCACCATTTCAGCAGGCAATTTGGTTTTGTCCAAAACTTGCCAGGCAAGCTGAAGGAAAAGAACCAATTAGCATCCTTGCAAGCCGTGTATATGCATTGGGAGTCTTGTACCCGTGCATGTACAAATGCTGTTATCACGCTGCCAGCCAAGGACGAGTTCAAGAGTAATCCAGTGACCCGTGTTTATGCTCGTTGGTGGTCAAAGGTATATTATAAGAACTTGGGGATGGTAAGTGGTACCAATTCTTCTCACTCGGGCAATGATATGTCGAGAGAGGGCTGTCATGTGGTTCCTATGCAAGCGGTAGCTCTTGATTGCACCAGTGCGGCTCCCTTGCAAGATAAACCTGTAGCTTTAGCTCATCAACACCCATGCTTGTCTCCTCGACATCCGGATGCTTTTGAAGAGGCGGGAGATGAAGTTGACTCGCACGAAGATGGATTTATTTTGCAACAGCGTCAACAAGTTTCAAACAAGCGACCACTTGAGGATGCTCAGGTTGACAGTGATGTCAATTTTCATCATAAGAAGAAAGAAGTGTTTAGACGTCCTCTACTCGATGACCGTGTGCCATTTGAGAGAGATGTATGTACTTCATTCTCTCTTGTGATTTCTTATGCTTTAATTATTTCGTTTCTAACATCTTTCTTTGACCTCTTTAGGTTGGGCCTTCTTGTTCTTTTGATTTAGCAACTGCAGATGTTTATTCCTATACGGAGATGTTATTTGCGAGCGAACTACCTACAGACAGGAAGATCGGGGATATTCCTGGTGCAGAGCTTGTTCCAAATCCGCCGAACTTCCCAAGTTTGCCATGTGTAGGTGAAGGTATGCAAGAACCTGTCATGCGTCCAACACCTTTGCTAGCTAGCTCTGAGATCTCTTTGAGAAGGCCAAACCTTAGCGGTACTGAGCAAGTCATCCATCGCATCAGTCTTAGTGCGGCAATGGATATCAAGAGCCATATAGAGAAAAGGATTTCTAAGTGTCCATTGGAAGACCTTACGTTGCTCAATGAGGATTTATCAAAGCTTGTTTCTGTGATTGACAACCTTAACGTTGACTCTTCATCCTTGAAGATCAAGATTGCCGAACTTATGGCCGCCTCGACTGAGTATTCTTCCTTGCGTGCTATTTCCTTGGAGAAGTTGAGTCCAGATGTTAGAGCTCATCAGCTAGCAACAATAAACTCATCACTGGCTCAAGTCCAGTCTTCTCAGCAAGCTGCTTCGAGAGATTATCAAGTTAGAGAGACTTCTTTATCTTATGTCCAGGTGCGCGTTGGCGAGAGAGAGAAAACAGTTGGTAATCGAAGCATCGCAACTTGAAAGTGTTCTTGCGGAGCAAGGAACTACACTTTCTCAGTACCAGGAGGAGATTTCACGCCTAGAACGAGAGAAATGCATGACTATGGAGTTGCCCATCTTGTCTCCCACCGAGGCAGAGACTTTGAAGACTTTGGAAAACTTGCTTGAAGATCGTCTTCGTAGTTTTGGGGACATAGTTTTCAAGTAGTATCTTCTGTTTTTTTTTTTTTTTTGTAATATGGCTTTTAGAGCCGACTTCTTCTTACAAAGAAATAAAGTATTTACATTCTTGAATTTGCTCTTCATTCTTTAAAGTGTTTTTTTTAGATGGTGTGACTGTACTTGAAGTTTTGACGTTTCAAGTTGCCTACGTACCCTCTGTTGAGGAGAGATCAAGTCATAACGTAGTTCAAATGCATTTTTTTATAATGATTTTACCGTACACAGTTTATGCTCTTACGGGCCAGGAACTTTGGTTGTCGCCTTTTAGGGGTAGTAGCGCTTCAAGAATATTCCATTGATAGGGCCAATCTTCAAGCCATCTTCTGCCATGATTAAGTAGGCGCCGTTGGTGTAGACCTCTTGTATTACGTATGGTCCATCCCATTTTGATGTGAACTTGCTTTTCGTTTTGTGAGTTGTGATGATAGGCCTACACAATGTGAGGACGAGATTTCCAGTTTAGAAAGACCTTGGGCGGACCTTTTTGTTGAATGCCTTGGATAGCTGTGCTTGGTAGTATTCCAAGTGTTGTTGAGCTTCGAGCCTTCTTTCGTTGAGTGCTTCCAACTCTTGAAGGCGCAACTTTGCATTCTCCTCATCAGTCAAGCCTTCTTGTATAGCCATTCTCAGTGAGGGGATTTGACTTTCGAGCGGTAGAACAGCTTCCACGCCATATACAAGAGAATAAGGCGTAGCTTGGGTAGAAGTCCTATGTGTCGTCCGATATGCCCAAAGTGCTTCGCTTATTCTTTCATGCCAGTCTCTCTTTGTTCGGCCGATCACCTTCTTTAAGAGATTGCACAATGTTTTGTTGAATGCTTCTGCAAGACCGTTGTCCAGGGCATGATACATGGAAGACTTGTGCTGCTTGAACTTGTATTTCTCACATAGCTCATCCACAAGTCAGTTGGAGAATTGCTTTCCGTTGTCAGTGATGATGTAGCGAGGCACCCCATATCAGTGGATGATGTGCTCCTTGATGAAACGGACGATAATTTCCTTTTTTACTTCCCTTAGGGGTATGGCTTCAGCCAACTTGGAGAAGTAATCTGTTGCAGCTAGGATGTAAGCTTCTCCTGCAAATGATTTCGGAGAAATTGGTCATACGACGTCCAATCCTCATGCATCGAATGGCCATGAAGCAGCTGTAGGGTGTAATGGCTCAGGTGGTTGGTGTATGAAGTTGGCGTGGAATTGGCAGGCTTGGCACTTTTTGGCATGTTCCAGGCAGTCCTTCACCATGCTTGGCCAGTAGTAACCCATTCTTTTGAGCTGGAAATGTAGCTTTGGTCCAGATTGATGCGCCCCGCATACGCCTGAGTGTGCTTCTTCCATGGCTTGATTAACTTCTTCCTCACCTAGGCATCTCAGAAGTACTAATTCGAAAGAGCGTCGGTAGAGTGTTTCTTTGTAATAGAGGAAGCGAGGTGCTCGTCGACGTATTTCGGAGCGGTGTCTAGGATCATCTGGAAGTTTTCCATGCTCTAAGTAATCGATCAGCGGTTGTCTCCACTCTTCAACATCGACTGGAAGTACTGAGATGACATTTGTATCATCCAGTAGCATTTCGGTGATGAGGGGGATCACCCATCTTTGGCAGACTGGCACGTCTGCAGCTTCGTCTTCTCCTAATGTCATGCTTGAGGTTAGGTTGGCAAGAGTGTCTGCCATTTGATTTTCTTTTCTTGGCACATAATCTAGTGTCACAGTCTCAAACTCTTGTAGCAGTTAAGTTGCTAGCCGGAAGTATGGGATGAGATCATCTTTCTTCACCTCATATTCAGTTAAGAGTTGATTGATTATGAGCTTGGAGTCGCCAAATACCTCAAGGGCTGTGATTCCCATGTTGATCGCCATTTAGAGTCCGATGATCAGTGCTTGGTACTCAGCGACGTTGTTGGAGCATAATTCACTTAGTTGAAATGAATAAGGTAATATCTGCCTTTGCGGCGACATGAATACTACTCCTGCCCCTGCTCCGTCTGCTCGTGCAGATCCGTCGAAGAAAATCGTCCATGTCGGGAAGATGTCGATGTAGAACACTTCCTCGTTAGGTAAGTCGTATGAGATTTTCCAATCAGCTAGGATTGGGTGATCGGCAAGAAAGTCTGCTAACGCTTGTCCCTTTACGGCTTTAACTGGGACGTAGATGATCTCATATTGGTTAAGAAGCAGCGCCCATTTAGTGAGTCGCCCTGTCAAGACTGGTTTGGACATGACGTATTTGACTGGGTTAGCTTTTGCAACCAAGTGGATGGTGTAAGCGTGCATGTAATGCCTGAGTTTCTGGATGGTGAACACCAAGGCAAAGCACATCTTTTCTATTGGGGAGTAGTTTAACTCGGCGCCGGTAAGGGTTCGGCTGAGGTAATAGGCGCTCATTCTTTCTGGGATTCATTCTCTTGCACCAAGAGTGCTCCAACTGAACTTTCCTGAGCGGCGATGTACAATATGAGTGGTTTCCCGGACACAAGCGCCCCCAAGACAGGTGGACTTGACAAATACTTTTTTATGCTTTCAAAAGCATTGTGGCATGCTTCGTCCCATACAAACGGAACATCCTTCTTCATGAGTCGGCTGAACGGTTGACAACGCCCTGCAAGGTTAGAGATGAAACGTTTGATGAAGGCTAGCCGTCCTTGTAGACTTTTCAGCTCTTGCAGGTTTCTTGGCTCAGGCATGCTTTGAATGGCCTTGATTTTTTATTGGTCCACTTCAATACCATGGTGTTTGACAATGAAGCCGAGGAACTTTCCGGAGGTGACGCCAAACGCACATTTTAACGGGTTTATCTTGAGGTTGTATTTTCGCAACCTTTCGAACACTACTCGCAAATCCTTCAAGTGATCTGATTTTTTCTTTGTTTTGACCACCACATCGTCCACATAACATTCTACGTTCTTGTGTAGCATGTCATTGAAGATTTTCTGCATTGGGCGTTGATATGTAGCTCCAGCGTTCTTTAGACCAAATGGCATCACCTTGTAACAGTATATACCTTTTGGAGTGCGAAATGCTGTTAGTTCCTCGTCTTCGAGAGCCATACGAATTTGATTGTATCCAGAAAAGCTGTCCATGAATGACAGCGCCTCGTGGCCAGTGGTTGCGTCCACCATGATTTCGATGATTGGCAAAGGGAAGTCGTCATTCGGGCAAGCGTCGTTGAGGTCTCGGAAGTCTACGCAAACACATATTTGTCCAGATTTCTTAAGGACGATGACGATGTTGGAGATCCACTTGGGGTATTACACATCTCGAATGAATCCTGCTTCGATTAGCTTGTCAATCTCTGCCTCGATTTGTGGAATGAGCTCGGATCGATAGCGCATTTGAGTTTGCTTTATCGGTCGTGTTCCAGGCTTGACTGCAAGATGATGCACAGCGATGACAAGGTCAAGGCCGGGCATTTCTTTGTAAGTTCAAGCAAATATGTCTTTGTACTCTGATAGCAGTTGGTAGTACTCCTTTATCTCGTCTGCTCTTAGCAGTGCACTTACAAAGATAGGTTTTTGCTCCTCTTTTGTGCCCAAGTTGAGCTCGTTGAGATCGGCAACCGTGGCTTGCCCCCCCCATTCTCAAGTTGTGGTGGTGCAGCAGTGACATTTTCTTCAGGGGTCTCGTCTTCTTTGCCTTCTTGGATCGTGATGTGGAAGACATATTGGACTTCCTCTTTAGTGTCGTCCTCTTGGGTTTGTTGGAATGCAGATTGTCCAGTATGGATGATGGTGCTCCTTCTTACTATCAGTGGTCCATTTGGGTCAACCTCCAAGATTGCTTGGCGCTTCATCCTTGAAGGAATTGAACTTCGAATATCGCCTTTTTCTGCTAGCCTGTCGAGCTTTTCTTCCTTTGACGTTGTTTCCCTATTTCCAGAAAACTTCATGTTGTCTTCAAGTCTTTCCAAAGCTGATTGACGAGGACGAGAGCTAGCCGTGTTGCTTTGCTTCTTAGGTTTTGACAACCTTTAAAAAATAGAGCTTCGGGATGTTGGCCTGTTAAGCCTCTTGAAGACGGAGGTTCGGTTTTGACCACCAATGTGATCAAGGGCTGACGTTCTGGGTCTTGAACGATTCATCCTATCGAAGATTGGCGTTTGAGGGGCGGATTTAGGCTCCTCTCGATCTTGTTCAATGCTCACGCTAATGTGTTGAGTGCTAGCATTTTTCGCTTTGCTTGAAATCTTCACGGGTGCATTTGGTGTGAAGCCAAGTCCAGCTTTGTTGTTGTTAACTCTGTAACCATGCTTCTTCAACTTCTTTTGAGTCTCAGTGAGGTCACGTTCTTTATTGTTAATGGTGTTTGAAACCTTTTTTCTAGGATTCGAAGAAGAAGCGAAGTCGTACCCAGCTTTTGACATGAGTTTGTAGGTGTTTGGATCAAAACCTTCTTCGGTCCTCTTGGTTGGGAGAAAGCTTGGTTCCACCCCCTTTGGTAGAGCTTTTATGAAGCCTTGTGGTAATCTTGCAACCTTAGCGTTGCTTAGCTGTGTCAGAGGTAAAACTGCATTCGTCTCGAGCAACTTTACATTATCCATGTACCGTTGTGCATCGGCTTTGCTTGCTTCAGTTTCGAATGGGGATTGACCATTCTTTCTTCTTGACATCGGGATGTATCTGAAAACGGGTGTGTTTAGTCCATTTGAGGGCGTTCTACTCCCTTTGGTTGTTGCAGGTTTAGCAAGCTCATCATCGTTCTTGCTTGAAGACGACATGGCTTCTTCTTCTTGCTTCTTGGGCATGGCTTGCCACTCCTGCTTTTTAGGTGTTGCTTTGCCCGTGGATTTGATCTCTTTTGGAAGAGCTTCGAGCACCATGTCTTCATCCATGTAGAACTTGGCGTCTGCGAAATGTGATTCGGCTTCGGTGAATGGTTTGGTGTCGCCATAGATCACATTCACTCATTCTCGGTAGAATTTCAAGCATTGGTGAAGGGTGGACGGTACTACTCCATTTGCATGGATCCAAGGCCTTCCTAAGAGTAAGCCGTAGGAAGTTCTTGTATCAATCACGTGGAATATCGTGCTTGACTTGAGTTCACCAATAGTCATCTCCACTCGGATCATGCCTATCGCTCTTTGTACTCCTTGATTAAAACCTTGGATTAGTAGATGACTTAGGGACAGTTCATCCGCCTTGATGCCGATTGTAGTCATTGTTGACTTTGGCATGATGTTTATGGCTGATCCACCATCCACAAGCATGCGGTTGACTTTGTGCTCCCTTACGTACCCAGAGACAAAGAGATGACGGTTGTGAGGCTTGGATCCTAGCAGCAAGTCTTCGTCGGTGAAATGGATTACGTATTCGATGGCACAGCATGTGGCACATTCATGTGGCCGAAGCTTCAAGCCTTCATTCTTGCTTTCTTGCACTTCGTGGTCATTGGGACTTTCCAAGACCGCTATTAACGTTATTCGCATCTTCTTTGGTAATCGTAGCGCTTCCTTAATTCTAAAGTGTGTTGGCAGACCTTCTTCGAGCGTGAGAGTTTTTTTCTCCCTCAGTGGTGATATCTTTGCCTTTTGAAGGTTCTTCTATTTCTACTTCGACCATGTGGCATGCAGCGATAGTGCACTATTGGAAGAAGTCATTCGAGAAGTACTCGTGCAAGGAGACAGGAATGCGTGGCGCTTGCTCCATAGGTTCCCCAGCATACGTTGGCTTATCAACTTTTACGTTTCTTTTGGGCTTCCTACTGTTGCGACGACAATGCTTTCTCACTTGTTCCACCTTTTATCTTGTGGCTTGTGGTTTTGGTTTCCTTGTTTTTTTATAGGTCACCAATGTCCATCATTCTTCATCATCGGTATGTGCATCTTGTTCGTTTGCCCCCAGCGATGGTTGCGCAGAAGGTATCGTGTAACTTGAGCATTGATAGGAATGGTCAGGTGCTGCTTGGAGAGGCACGGGATCGAAAGATCCAAATGCAATTGTAGTGGTATGTGTTGCGGCCGTGCCTTCGAGGTCGAGCTCGATTCACCTTTGTTGTGCTAGCTTCATGATGAGCTCTTTGAGGACGAAGCATTTACCCACAGGATGGCTCACGATTCGATGGTACTTGCAGTGTTTAGGATCGTTTATGCGATTCATTTCTTCAGGCCGCTTGCATTCGGGTAGCTCGATTACCTTCTTTTCTAGCAAGTCGTCTAACATTGCATCCATGTCTGAGTCAGGAAAAGGGTATACCTTCTGCTCCAATTCCCTCAAGGTGTTTTTGTACCTTTCTTGGGTGCGAGGAGGCTCACTTTTCTTTATCTCATTTGCTTTGGTTTTGGAGGAGATCTTGATAAGCGCGGAGACGGTCTTGACGGGCGCAGTGCTGACGGTAAACGCTTCCTTGGGGGGTTTCTTTCTAGTCTTGTCTACATTTGGGAAGAACACCTTATCCTTCTTGAAGTCGGTGATCGGCTCTTTCTCCCCGTGATGGGCAATACTTAGCTCCATGTCGTGGGCACGGGTGGCTAACTCTTCAAATGTCCGTGGTTTGGTGCCTTGAAGGATATAGTGTAACCCCCATTGCATGCCTTGGACGCACATCTCGATCGAAGAGATCCCAGAGAGCCTGTCCTTGCAGTCGAGGCTCAGATTGCGTCATCGGTTGATGTAGTCCACGATTGGCTCATCCCTCCATTGCTTCGTGCTTGTCAGCTCTAGCATGCTCACGGCGCGGCGGGTGCTGTAAAAGCGGTTGAGGAATTCCTTTTCCAATTGCTCCCAACTGTTGATGGATTTAGGCTCTAGGTCTGTGTACCACTCAAAGGCATTTCCTTTCAGCGAGCGTACAAACTACTTAGCGAGGTAATCTCCTTCTGTCCCCGCGTTGTTGCAAGTCTCAATGAAATGGGCGACGTGTTGCTTCGAGTTTCCCTTTCCATCGAACTGTATGAACTTTGGTGGCTGATAACCCCTTGGCATCTTCAAAGTGTCAATTTTCTTGAAGTAGGGTTTTGAGTATAGTACGGAATCATGTGAACTTCCTTCGTATTGTGCCTTGATGGTGCTGGCGATCATCTCTTGCAACTGTTGGATAGAAAGAGATCCCATGAGTGTCGTTGCTTGGCCTGGCTCCGGCTTCACATCGATTTTCTTCATCGGAGGCTCTTCATCATCGTCGTTTTCCTTCTTTACTGAATCATCCCCTTACTTGATTTTCACGTCGGGCTTTACGTCTAGTTGGTTGACGAGTGCGGCGATTTGCTGGTCATTTTCTTCCACAATCCGTGTTAGCCTTGCGATCGCTTCATTCATATGAGCCAGTTGTTCATCGATTGAAGTCGCTCTAATAGTCATGACTTGCATGGCTGAGTTACCGCTTGAGTCGGCATCGGAAAGCATGCAATCGGAGTACTTCATTAGGCTTTCTTTCCTTGGCGCCCTTAGCGATGCCAGGATGATCACAAGTTCGTGCCTCATATGCTCTTGTTTCTTCAGCGGAGTTGATGCAGGGGTGGAAGAGGCGGCAAAAAGAGCTCTTGCCTTGCTTCGAGTTGTGACGCCCGAAGTGACACCGCCTGCGGTGATGACGCTCTTGTTCCTTGCATTGGTTGCGAGAACAACTTGAGCCTTCTTTGATGCCATTTGTGCTTTTTACGGATTCAAAGATAGAGATGAGAGGTAGAGATGGTCCCACCGAGCGTGCCAAATTTGTAAACACGGAAATTCCTGCGATGAACGAGACAAGAAACATGTGTACAAAATAATATTTGTATTGATGATTTAGGGGTTACAATCTCTTCTACAAATTTAGCCTCTGATTCTATCTTTGTAATGGGTGGATTTGATGTTGTTGATCCAAAGGGCCGTCGGGGCTTGATCTAGGGATAAACAGTTGTGCGGATTTGTTGACGTCGTTGATCCAAAGGGCCGTCGGGGCTTGATCTAGGGATGAACGAATGATGAATGATGAACACTTTCTTCAAGGGCCGTGAGGGGGGCTTGATCTTGAATTAGTGGAAGTTTTTCAAGGACCGGTGGGGCTTGCTTTTGAATGAGGATTTTTCGAAGAACGAATGGAGCTTTCTTGATCCTTCGGGATTTGCTTGGGAGCTTAGGAGTTTCAAAGCTTCAAGGTTGTGGTGTGAGGTGAATTGGTTATGAATTGGTGTCCAAAAATGAATGTCTTGGCCTCCTATTTATAGAATTCCAAAACTTGATTTTTTTTTATTTAAATAATCAGATGAAATAAATAATTTCTGCCCGGTGTTGACACGTGTCCTGTTTGATGACTTTTCCGATTTATTTTGATTTTTCGTTTAGTCACATGCTATGTGTAAAATTTATATGACACGTGAACATTGAAATTTTAATTATTGATCAACATATATTTCACCGAAATTTCGATGTCTACAGTTATATTTCTATGAAATTATTCTTACCTCAATTGCTTACTCTATTATATCTTGGCATGGCATATATATATGAATATGATTATGTGAAGCATGAATTGAATTGATATGATTTCATATATATATTTATGTATATGCTTATATCTTGATTCTGGGAAAAATTATACATGTTTTACAGCGAGGGGTTACATATGTTCATAAATGAAATAGTTTTGTAAAACATTTGTTTTTGCCCACTCACGTTTTCTATTTTGCGCCCCTCCAGGTTTTAAATAAGCTTGATGTTGATGGCTTGAGGACATTGGCAGTTCTGACCTATCTAAATAATAGTATGACATTCCTGGTACTGTATAACTAGTATTTGTCCTACTGGACTGCACCCAGACTTATTATGCTCTGATTATGAGTGTTTACTTTTGTAACTAACTCCTATCACTTCCTGTTTAGTAGTGCACTCTAGTAATTCGGTTTTTAATTATTCGTATATTTCTTATATCTATTGCTTCCGCACTGTGCACATGGCTACGTCACTCTCACGTGACGGCCAGCATGCTTTGATCTTGGTCGGGGTGTGTCAGTTTGGTATCAGAGCCTAGGTTTAGCAGTCTTGTTTAATTCTTGATTGTTCTAATCTTTGTGATGTCTTATGTAAGAACTATGCCGCCTCGTAGAGAGCCCCGTCACTCAGCTGAGCCTAGTTTTCTCGATATTACTCAATTAGGGGAAACTATTGGCTGCCTTTCAGACTGCTTTCCGTCCTCCCTAGAGGACATTTCTTGAGACTGTGTACAACCTGAAACTGAATCATTTCATTGGAAACAAAGATCATAAGGGGGCAGAAAAATGGCTTAATCATATTGAGAAGACATTTCTAGTGATGCAGAGTCAGAGGAATCTTCCTTCTGATAAGTGGGTCGAGACGACTACCTGGTTTTTGGGAGAGCAGCCTGCATCCTGGTGGAGACAGGAGTCTTACCAGTTGACCCCAGCAGAGACTACAGACTGGGGAGTATTTAAAGAAATGTTTTGAAAAAGGTTCATTCCTCCTAAGTATATTGATTGTAAGAAACAGGCGTTTACTCATTTGAAGTAAGGAAAGATGTCAGCTAATGAGTATTACAGGATGTTTACTGATTTATCGCGATATGATCCGGAGGTTGCTGCTAATCCGGTTGAGATGCTTTGTCGCTTCAGATTGAGTTCTAAGAATAAATGGCGTTCCATAGCGACATCGACTCACGGTGCCACTTACCAGGAGTTTTATGAGGTTCTACTGCGGATTGAGGACTCAAAAAACATGTCCAGTTAAAGTAAGGATGAGGAAGGAAAGAATGGGAACCAGAGGCGAGATGATAAGGGCAAATGGCAAACATTTCAGGGACCTTGCAAGACTTAGAATTTCAAGAGAAGCGGTGGCAGTTCCAGCTCTTCTAGTGGAGGTTTGAGTACTAATATGCAGATGAGAGGTGGTAGATTTACTGGAGGCCCAAGGTTCCAGAGACTGAGAGATTTTAGTGGTCCAGGTGGTTCTGGTGCTCCTTTATGTCGCAGGTGTAATAATAGGCATTTTGGGGAGTGTAGGAGAGGCAACAGTTGATGTTTTACTTGTGGTCAGATGGGTCATAGGGCTGCTCAATGCCCTCAAAGTCAGCAGAGACCGCAACAACCTTCCTTCCCACCACTTGCACCGACCCAGCAAGCTTCAGGATCTGGTGGTTATACTCAGACTGGGCGACGAATTACTTATCATTATCAGGGCGACGCCGCTCCTTACACCTTAGGACAGCATCAGTACTCCCATGATCCTCAGTATCATAGTGGCTACCCTCAGTATCAGGGAGGATCTATGTCTTATCAGCCATATTCAGCCGAAGGATCTCAGTGGTACCAAGGGGGACAACCCCAGCAGGGAGAGATTGCTGCTAGGAGTGCAGGATCTTCGAGGCAGTCAGGTCAACAGAGGCATGTACGTGATGTTCATGCCAACAGAGGTCGCGGTGGACGACAGCAGAATCAGGCACGTATCCACAACATATCACTACAAGATGCCCAGAATAATCCAGATTTAATCATAGGTTCGTTAAATACTCTTGGTCATTTTGCTAGAGTATTGATTGATTGTGGTGCTACACATTATGTTATTTCTCATACATTTGCTCAAGTGACACAACCCCGTCCTACACCCTAGGATATAATTTAGAATTTTCTATGCCTAGAGGGGATAGATGTTTTGTGGATCGAGTATATCCAAGATGTCCAGTGATAGTAGAGGATGTTATTATGCCACCTAATCTTATGCCGTTGGATATTATGGATTGTGATGTGATTTTGGGCACTGATTGGTTACATTATAATCTTGCCAAGATAGATTGTTATGGAAAGACAGTCACATTACATTGTCCTGGATTACCTGAAGTTACATTTGTAGGAGAGCCTAGTGGGGTGAGGCATGGTATTATTTCAGCCATGAAAGCAAAGAGATTGTTATCGAAAGGTTGTCAAGGATATTTGGCTCATGTGGTATTGAATGATGATACTCCTAGTAGTGTGGAGGATGTTCGTGTGGTCAGATATTTTTTGGATGTATTCCCTGAAGATTTGCCTGGATTACCGCCATATAGAGAGGTGGAGTTTGTTATTGATCTGCTTCCATGTACGAATCCTATATCCTTGACTCTTTATAGAATGGCTCCTGCTGAATTAAGAGAATTAAAAGTTCAGTTGCAAGAGTTAGTGGATAAAGGTTTTATTCAGCCTAGTACTTCACCTTGGAGAGCTCTATTTTTATTTGTGAGGAAGAAAGATGGAACTTTGAGGCTGTGCATTGATTACAGGCAACTGAATCGGGTAACCATTAAGAACCATTATCCATTGCCTCGCATAGATGATTTGTTTGATCAACTCAGAGGTGCCTGTGTATTTTCTAAGATTGACTTAAGGTCGGGTTACTACCAGTTAAAGATTAAAAATGATGATGTCCCTAAAACCGCATTCAGGACTTGATATGGTCATTATGAGTTTCTTGTGATGTCATTCGGGTTAACTAATGCACCAGCAGCTTTTATGGATTTGATGAATCGAGTATTCTAGCCATATTTGGATAGGTTTGTTATTGTCTTCATTGACGATATTCTGGTATACTCTAAGTATAAGGCTGAGCATGCTAAACATCTGAAGTTGGTGTTGAGCAGTTTAAGGGAACACCAGCTATATGCTAAGTTTAGCAAATGTGAATTTTGGTTGAATCAAGTGGCATTTTTGGGGTATGTCATTTCTGCTCAAGGCATTCAAGTGGATTCTCATAAAGTGGCAGCTATAGAGAATTGGGAGCAACCTCGAACCGTCACCGAGGTACGGAGTTTTCTTGGCTTAGTAGGCTAGTATAGACGGTTCGTTAAGGATTTTTCAGTGATTGTTTTGCCATTAACAAGGTTGACTCGAAAGGATGTTAAGTTTGAGTGGGATAATAAATGTGAGCAAAGTTTTCAGCAGTTGAAGTACCATCTCACTCATGCACCTGTTTTAGCACTTCCAGATGATAGCGGTAATTATGAGGTTTATAGTGACGCTTCTCTGAATGGTTTGGGTTGTGTATTGATGCAACATGGTAGGGTAATTGCTTATGCTTCAAGACAGTTGAAACCTCATGAGAAGAATTACCCTACACATGATTTGGAGTTAGCAGCTATCATTTTTGCTTTGAAGATTTGGAGACATTATCTTTATGGTGAGAAATGTAAGATCTTCACAGATCATAAGAGTCTTCAGTATCTGTTTACTCAGAGAGATCTTAATCTTCGACAGCGGAGGTGGATTGAGTTACTTAGTGACTATGATTGCACAATTGAGTATCATCCTGGTCGTGCAAATGCAGTGGCGGATGCACTTAG
Source organism: Malus sylvestris (assembly GCF_916048215.2). Lineage (NCBI taxonomy): Eukaryota > Viridiplantae > Streptophyta > Magnoliopsida > Rosales > Rosaceae > Malus > Malus sylvestris. The sequence continues at coordinate 4,990,680 of NC_062271.1, read as the reverse complement.
TAGGAAGACTCTAGCCAAACTTAATGCCATTTATGATTGTCATGTTCCTCTTCTAGCAGATTTGAGGTCCACTGGAGTGGAGTTAGGAGTGGAAGATCGAGAAGAAGCCTTGCTTGCTAATTTTCAAGTTAGGCCAATTTTAATTGATCGTGTGCTTAAAGCTCAGATGAATGATGAAGAGACCCAGGAAATAATTCAAGCAAGGAATCAAGGCAAAAAGAGAGATTTCGGGATTCGAGAAACTGATGGTATGCTTATGCAGGAAAGTAAGATGTATGTGCCAAATAATGCAGAATTAAAGAAAGAAATTTTGGATGAAGCACATATTTCGGCATATGCGATGCATCTAGGAGGCACTAAGATGTATCATACCATTAGAACATTTTATTATTGGTCGGGTATGAAAAGAGAAATTGCCGAATATGTGATTAGATGTGCCATTTACCAACAGGTTAAAGCTGAAAGGAAGAAGTCGTTTGGGTTAATGGAGCCACTTCTCGTTCCACAATGGAAATGGGAAAATATTACTATGGATTTTGTGTACAAGCTTCCTCGTACACAGAACGGTTATGACAGCATTTGGGTGGTAGTTGATCGGCTTACGAAGTCAGCACATTTTATTCCAGTGAGGGAGAAGTATTCGTTAAGCCGATTAACTAAGTTATTTATATCACAGATTGTGAAGTACCATGGTATGCCAGTTAATATTATCTCGGATCGGGATCCTAGATTTACTTCCAAGTTCTGGATAGCATTCCAGAAAGCTCTTGGTACGAGATTGCTTTATAGTAAGGCGTATCACCCTCAGACAGATGGATAATCTGAAAAGACTATTTAGACACTAGAGGATATGTTGAGATCTTCAGTGTTGCAGTTTGGAAATAGTTGGAATGATTGTTTAGATTTGATGGAGTTCGCCTATAACAACAGTTATCATTCGAGTATTGGTATGGCACCGTTTGAGGCACTTTATGGGAAATCTTGTCGTACGCCTCTATGTTGGTTAGAGGTTGGCGAAAGAGTTTTAATGGGCCCTGAAATTGTGGATGTGACTACTTAAAATGTTTAGGTAATTAAGTCTAACATGAAAACGGCCCAAGATCGACAAAAGAGCTTAGCAAACAAGCATGCCACTGATCGGAAGTATAGTGAAGGTGATTGGGTATTTCTAAAGCTATCACCTTGGAAAGGTGTTGTACGATTTGGAAAGAAAGGAAAATTGAGTCCTAGGTACATTGAACCATATATGATCACCGAGCGAGTCGGTAAGGTTGCTTACAGGCTTGAGTTACCTCCAGAGTTGTCCAAAGTGCACGATGTGTTTCATGTTTCGATGCTTTGACATTACATTTTAGATCCTTCACATGTGATTCCTCCTTAACCTCTAGAAATTAATCTGGATTTGACTTATGATGAGGAACCAGTGACTCTTTTGGATTGGAAGGATAAGGAACTAAGGAACAAGACCGTGCGCTTGGTAAAAGTATTATGGAGAAATCATTCGGTGGAAGAAGCTACTTGGGAGACAGAAGATTGGACGAGAGAGATGTATCCACGCTTGTTTTATGATTATTAGTGGATGTGTTGATTGTATGTAATTTTGAGGACAAAATTTTGTAAGGTGTGGAGATTGTCACAACCCATCCCGAATATTTAATTTTCAATGATATCAAATGGCAGTTTTATCCTTGGACGGGGAAATTGTAGTGTGTATGTGTGACATATTGAGACTCAGAGTTTATTGTGTGGTTGTGGATTGGTGACCACATGGATCACACACACACCACACTCATTCCCTCTCTCTTCCTTCCCGTGCCCTCATCTCTCTCAGACTCACTCTATCTCTCTCTTCTTTCTCGTACGGACCAAGCTCGAGGTGAGATTCCCAATCACAGATCAAAGATTCTAAAGGCACCATTGCATTCCTCATGCCATTTCGAGTTGGTTGGAACCCATTTCAGGTAAAGATTCCTTCGAAATCTCGAGAACCCGAAACTTATCTTTCATGCACTATTCATGTGGATGTAAAACCTTATGTTTAAGAAGATTTCAAGCTCACTAGGAGCTTTAGGAGGTCCTAAGGAAGCTCGGGGTAGTTCGTTGGAAGAGTTTGGACGTCGGAGACCGGATTATCGAGCTTCCTCAGGTAAATTCTAGTGGATTTCAAGGCTTAAAAATAGTATAACGTGATTCTTCATGTTGTTAGCTTTCCAATGGTTCAAATTTCATAAACAATGGTGCAAAAATGAAGAATTTAAGATGATTTTGATATTTTTCCAGAAACCGGCAAAGTCACCGGCGACCGATGACTCGCCGGAGAAGACAGAGAATATTCCGTCAGTTTTGACAGAATATGTTGACGCCGTCAGTTAGTTTGGACGGTTACTGTTGGGTTTAACATAATATTTTAGGGAATATTCCTAACGGCAGTTAGGGAATCCTACGGATTCCCTGCGCGTGGCAGCGCTTCTTGCCATGCACTAGTCGACGCGTGGCGGCGCGTGAAGGGTCCAAAAATTAATCTGAAAATTTGGGGATGATCATGAGGTTGTGTAGGTCACTGTGGTATATTCATATACCCATTATGAGCTATATATGAGAAGTTATTAGCTAGTTTTACCAATGTGCTTTAAAATAACGTTTTTATAGTTAATTCGCATATAGGTGAGACTTATCCCGAGGACGAGCGTATCCAAGGGTGACTCGAGGGCTACGACCCTTCGACATATCAGTAAGTGGGCTTTTGGTTTTCAATATATATTATATACTTGATATTTTCCTAGAAAAATGTGTTTAAATAATAGTGTTTGTACCATACTTAGGGCCTCCGTATTTAGATCTCATATAAATACTCGGGGAACTCAAATGTAATTATGTAATAAAGGAAGGGGCAAATATGTAATAAGTGATGAGCCCTTATTCTATAAAATGACTCCTCACTCTCCTCATTGAGAGAGGCCAATTCTTAGGCCTGACCCCTCACCTTCTCAAACCCTCTCATACTCTGAGATTCAGAGTTTTCATCCTCATAGAGAAGCTCTCTCTATCTTCTTCAACATCTCAGATAAATACAATAATCTGTGTGGACGTAGCCCAAACATTGGGGTGAACCACGATACATCTTGTGTTATTTACTTTCTTGTAGATTCACGGTCGGATTTACGTTGTTCCAAGACCTTTCCGGTTTTGTGCATCAACATTTGGCACCGTCTGTGGGAATCGATACGAAAAGCTATGTTGGTTCTCTTTCATTTTTCCATCTCACCACCGTGAGACCTCACCACACTCTACCGTGAATCTGTAGAAACCCAAGAACCCAAAAACCTCACTCTTTGGGCTTTTCTAGAAAACTTTCGCAGACCTTTAACCACCTCTTTCTCCCCTCTCAGTCAGTCAACACGAAAAAAAAAAACAAACATAGAAAGTCTCATCCGCCAGTTCAATCCATCTGCTTTTACAGAAAGCCATAAACAACTCTCAGCATAATTTGCCACACGGGAGTTTGACGGTGGAAGACTTGGACCTGCGAGTTGTAGTTCACTACGGCATCCCATCCACGGCGTCCATTCTTGCTTTCGACCCGATTAAACATCCACCCCACATATCCGATCCAATTCCTCAATTTTTGAATTCAGCAACCCAAATCTGAATCTTGAATTTTGTTCCTTCCATTGGTTTCGACTTCCATTTGTTTTTTTTTCAATCCAGATGGGTTTCAAATCCCTCTTCTCCCGGAAGAAGAATGAATATGGCAATCAGGAAGATAAGCGATGTTGCGGCAATGCGTCGAACACATTTGAGGCATTCTACGAGGGCTGGCTGGTCCGGCAAGAACACTTCCTTGATGAGCTCTTATCGGCCCAGCAGACGATTGACGAGGCCCGAGATGAAGACCTTCAAGATTTGGTGTCTTGGGTTCTCTTCCATTACCAGCCATGCTCTCATTCACAACCACCAGCCTACCTTCAGCTAGACTAATAATAATATGGCTTCAACTCGGATTCTCCTTTGATAGAACCTCATCTCAACTTTAGCTATGGTAGACTCGTCAGGGATGAAGCTGATGGATCTGATCACAGCAGACTCATCCACCGTATTAGCTTCTGCCTCCACAACGACGTCGGCGTCGGTGTCGACTCAGCCGGCTCAGTCCTCTGTTATGCGTTTTCGCCACTAAAAAATAGCGGTTAATGATGATGATCACCTAGAGCAGGCACTACAGAGGAACCCTCGTGATTTTAATAAGTTGGACAACTATATGCAGCAGTTCAAGGGAAGTAGCTCAAGCATCGGAGCCAAAAAGGTGAAAGCTGACTGCCAACAGTTTAGGGAATATTGTAATGCAAGAAACGCAGAAGGCGACTGAAGCAAGAACATGCAACATTGAAAAAGAAGCTTGAGGCTTATTTTCAGATGGCAAGGCAAGTTGGGCCAATCAAGACAGCATGTCGACCCAAGTAATCAAGAAATTCATCAACAGCCAGAGTTTAGCTTAAGATTTTCTAAGGAGGTTTTGCAGAAGTACCTTGATCTAATCAAATCTCTGCACTCCAAAGGTTTCTAGGAGATCTACTGAGAAGGTGAAGCTTACCGATGGCTTCTCCGGTGATGCCGATATTCTCTGTGTGTTCGCCGAAGCTTGACTGCCCCGATTCACCCTTGTGCGCACCAGCAGAGATGGAGAGCCGAGTTCCAGCCACGGCCTAGCAGACTCTCTACCATGTCCACCGGGTTACAGAGTGACAGAACAGACACAGGTTGGTTGGTTATTTTCCGGTCATTTCTCTCTTTTTCTGATCTTTGAACCCGACGAGTCGAACTCGGAGCCGCACATCGCAGCCGTTTTTGATCTGATTCGACCAGATCCGATGGCACAGTTGAGTCGATTCAAGCAACTTGGACGAGTTATGAAGCAGAGGCGCTGAGTCAAGCCGACGAGTTTTACACTTAGAATTCCATATTTGAACAGGGGAATTATAATCATGTGCTATGGGTCATCTTTCGGGAAAAAGAAAGAAAAGCAAAAGTAACAAAAAGAAAAAGGAGGAGGATATATCTTGACCAGGCTGCACATGCTCCTACTTTTTCTGAAGAAGCCACTGGAAAACAAGATAATTCTAATACTTTGAAATCTCAACTTGACCAACGGAAAGCTGTTGTTGATAATCTTGTGTCTAATACACAGCTTTTAGAAAGCAAGATACATGAGGTAAGATACCCTCAAAGCACGTGCTTAGTCTGCGAAGACTGCAACTAAAGTGAGTGAGATGGTGGGAAACGTCAATACAAGTAGTGCTATTTCAACTTTTGATAAGATGGAAGAGAAAGGAATTACCTTTATTTCGTCAAAAAGAAGAAAGAGTAGGGTCGAAGTGACAACAATAAAGGAAGACAATGATAGCTGTGATGCTTATCAGAGAATCAGAGATAATTGCGGTGGTGATGGCATGCAGAAAAGAGAATTATGGGCGTGACCCATTGAGCGGAGGGTCGGATTTTATTTTTGAATGATGTGATTTATTTTTCTTATCTTTCGGAAATATCTGTATAATCCCATCAGAGGGTAATCCAAAAAAAAAAAAAACGGCAAGCCCAAAATAATGGGCTGGAATGTTATGTGGAGGGCGAAGGCCCATATGCCCAAAAGAGCCAGGCTCTCTATTATCACCAACCAGATGATCAAAAGTACGTCTAGTACTATAAAAAATTATTCGGCAGCCTACCGCTATTACCACCAACCAGGTGATCAAAAGTACGCCCAGTACTTCAAAATTATTCGGCACCCTGCCGCTGTTATCACCAACCAGGTGATCAAAAGTACGTCCAGTACTATAAAAAATTATTCGGCAGCATGCCACTAGGTGATCAAAAGTACGCCTAGTACTCCAAAATTATTCGGCAACCTGCCGCTATTATCACCCACTAGGTGATCAAAAGTACGTCCAGTACTCCAAAATTATACATGAGCATCACTCATGTCCATCATACATAAACATTCATGAGCATCACTCATGTCAATCATAGATAAACATTCATGACCATCATTCATGTCAACATTCATGAGCATCACTCATGTCAACATTCATGAGCATCACTCATGTCAACATCCATGAGCATCACTCATGTCAATCAACATAAAACATTAATGAGCATCACTCATGTCAATTAGCTTCGAAAGCTTCATTTACAGAGTCCTAGCTTCGAAAGCTTCATTTATAGAACTCCAACTTCGAAAGCTTCATTTACAAAAGCTCCAGCTTCAAAAGCTTCATTCACAGAGCTCTAGATTCAAAAGCTTCATTTACAGAGCTCTAGCTTCAAAGCTTCACTTGCAAAGCTTCACGTACAAAGCTTCAATGCAGGGTATACAAATACCGCCTCCGAACAACTGCCACTTCGGCCCATACATGGATTCAATTTGAAGTCTCCAGCCAACAGACCCTATTGACTAAAGACTTGGGGGACTACATTATGTACCATATATTAGGCCTTATAAAAAATACTTGGGGGACTCTAACCCATCACTTATGTATTGAGGAGCAATTCTTTATTTTATAAAAGGGACTCCCTCACTTTCATTAGAGAGCACCCATTATTCATGTACTGAGGAGTGAACCCTTATCTTATAAAAGGGACTCTTTCCTATTCATTAGAGAACATCGCCGCCTACTGAGCAACCGCCTCGCCACGAGCACCACTCCTAACCCATTACTTATGTATTGAGAAACGAGCCCTTATTCTATAAAAGGGACTCACTCACAATCATTAGAGAACATCAACTCTAGCCCATCATTTATGTATTAAGAAGCGAGCCCTTATTCTATAAAAGGGACTCCCTCACCTTCGACGCCACAAGCCGAGCCAACCAAGGCAACATAAGCTACAAGCCTCGCAACATATGCTATTTCTAGTTGAGCATCATTTCAGATTGAGCACCGCCTCATATCGAGCATCAGTTCAAGACAACATCTAGTTACTTCGGCCCACACATGGACTGAGTTTCAAGTCTCCAGCCAAAAAACTCTCTTGACTGAAGACTTAGGGGACTACTGTTTGTACCATACTTAGGACCTCCGTATTTAGATCTCATATAAATACTCGGGAGACTCAAATGTAATTATGTAATAAAGGAAGGGGCAAATATGTAATAAGTGAGGAGCCCTTATTCTATAAAAGGACTCCTCACTCTCCTCATTGAGAGAGGCCAATTCTTAGGCCTGACCCCTCACCCTCTCAAACCCTCTCATACTCTAAGATTCAGAGCTCTCATCCTCATAGAAAAGCTCCCTCTATCTTCTTCAACATCTTAGAGAAATACAATAATCAATGTGGACGTAGCCCAAACATTGGGGTGAACCACGATACATCTTGTGTTATTTACTTTCTTACAGATTCACGATCGGATTTACGTTGTTCCAAGACCCCTCCGGTTTTGTGCATCAACAAATAGTATGCCATAAATGTCATGCATATAAGTTTATAATTCATACATGATTGGGTATGTGATGCTTTATATATATAAATGTGGTGATGTGGACACTCAGGTAAGCTCAGGTAAGTTGTGTATGATTATATGAATCATCGATGATGCGATATGTGATTGAATAATGTGAGCTCATAAAACTGCACTTAGGGTGATTGTGATTTAGCCATAGATATGGCACAGGCCTGTTTATTATGTCACCTATCGCACCATATGCTCATATTGGATCCAATTTAGGTGCATAGTATTGTCGTACAGACCTTATTTATGGTTCCGACTCGTAGGTAACTAGCAATTTATCGCCCAACTATTATATGAGAGTAGTATTGAGCATGATTGTATTACACCCATTATTGTCGTATAAACCTTTTGTTTGGTTTCGACTCTTGTGCAGTATATTGCCGTATAGGTCATAGTAGTGACTCCGGCTAGAGTGACTTTTGGAGCTATGAATTTAGCTGTACAGACTACCATAGGGGTTCCGGCTCCCATGTTATATTTCTATGAAATTATTCTTACCTGAATTGCTTACTCTATTATATCCTGGCATGACATATATATATATATATATATATATATATATATATATATATATATATATATATATATATATATGAATATGATTATATGAAGCATGAATTGAATTGATATGATTTCATATATATTTATGTATATGCTTATATCTTGATTTTGGGAAAAATTATACATGTTTTACAGCGAGGGGTTAGATATGTTGATAAATGAAATGGTTTTGTAAAACATTTGTTTTTGCCCACTCACATTTTCTGTTTTGCACGCCTCCAGGTTTTAAGTAAGCTTGTTGTTGGTGGCTTGAGGACGTCGGCAGTTCTAACCTATCTAAATAATAGTAGGACATTCCTAGTACGGTATAACTAGTATTTGTCCTACTGGACTGCACCCAGACTTATTATGCTCTGATTATAAGTGTTTACTTTTGTAACTAACTCTTATCACTTCCTGTTTAGTAGTGCACTCTAGTAATTCGGTTTTTAATTATTCGTATATTTGTTATATCTATTGCTTCCGCACTGTGCACATGGCTACGTCACTCTCACGTGACGGCCAACATGCCTTGATCTCGGTTGGGGTGTGTCACCATCGCCAGCACACACTGGACCAAGTCCCTCGGGCTATCTGGCCCTGTTCCAACGCCAGTCCACGGGGCAATAGCCCACAGTGGAACTGCTTTTAGGAGAATAGAGTTTGTGGATCCTCCGCCAACCGCCGTTGAGTTGATTAGAGCATGGCTGATCATGTACCCAACAACCAAGATCGCACAGACGAACTTCAATTGTCAATTCGACAGTAATTTCAAATTTACCCCACATATATTTTTTTGGTTAAAATTTACCCCACATATTTTATTCCACTTCCTCAATTGAGTCAAAATTCTAAAGTATAACTTTTCTGTTTTTTAGAAAAGTGGGTCGAAAAAGGGTTAATCACATTCCATGAACTTCAGGGGTTGCTCCACTATAGTTTTTGTTTTTTCTCTGGGGTCCCAAATTGGTTTATTGGGTAGGGCTCGAATATGGCCAATTTAAAAAGCAGCCCAACACGTGGCATGACACGAATTTTAGTGGGCGGATGAATCTTAATAAGCTACATTTTAAAATATGTTAGAAATTTACAACGATATTTTAAAGTTCTGCACTTTGAAATTAGTTATATATTTATTTTTTTACTAATATGTCATAAAATTATATGTTTCTACTTATATTATAAGACGTGAATTAATACAATATTTTTAAAAGAAATTAATACACCATTTAAAAAGTATTTCGGATATACTTAAAAAGGTCTCCAAATAAATTATTTGGTGGTTTTGTCGTGACCAAAGTAACTTAGTAAATATGCAAAAGTTGACCCAAACAAAAAAATGCAAGCAACATTTAGGGAGGTTGAATTTCTTCAAACCATCAGACGCCTAGTGCTATTCACACACTCTTGTTAATTTTTTATCGATCTTGTTTAATCCATTTGATCTGACGTCGAAATTTGAGAAATGTATGTGGGAAATTATCTGGTGGTTTGTCGTGACCAAAGAAACTTAGTAAATATGCAAAAAATGCAAGCAACATTTAGGGAGGTTGAATTTCTCCAAACCATCAGATGCCTAGTGTTATTCACACACTCTTGTTAATTTTTTTTAACCGATCTTCTTCTATCCATTCGATCTAACGTTGAAAATGGAGAAATAAAAATATGTGTAGATAGCACAACCGTATGCATAATGCATGTTGTGTAACATGTTATACCGTTTAATATGCGACAACAACAAAAAAGTAGTAGTCCTAGTTGTTGCTAGAACACGTTTTTTTCAAGACAATAGCTTTTTAATGGATTAAATTGTTAAATGTTAAGGGATAATCATTAGGAATTGAATCATCATAGGATATGCATAAGCATTATTGTTTTCTACCATTATGATAAAGCATCATCCGCATGGTCGTTAACCCCATAATAAAAGCACATGCTATAATACGAAAGTATACACTGTATAACTTTTTATCTTTTTTTTTTTGACAAGGAGATATTGATTTGTACTCGTCAACTATCAACGACTTGGTCTACCTGTTCCACCTAAGTTGATTCCTAAAATTACTGCAAGTATATGCATCATCAAGTATCGACGAATATGTCTTCCCCGTTTCGCCTTAAACGTATGTACTCTCTGTATGTGTTTTTGTTTTTGTTATTTTTTTAAATAACCGTCTAAAAAAGCGCGGGTCTTTTCCGGTTTAAACTCGCTTCGACTTCCGCGTGCTCCGTCGCCCACCACCACTAATTTTCCTTTATAAACCGCAGTTCGTTTCCCGAGAAAATTGAGAAGGAAAAGAGAATCGAGAAGGAAAAGAGAATCGAGCCTTCGGAGCTCGGTTCGGAAAACCTTCTCCCGCCACCACCTCCTCCTTCTCCTCACTCTCACCTCACGCCAAATCCTTCAAATTTTCATTTTCCTCCTGCTAATTCTAGGGTTTCAGAAGCCGGACTGAGTTGAATTTGATTAATTGGGAAAATATGAAATTTGGAGACACTTACACCGAGTTTTTGCACAAGGAAAAGATACGATTGTCGGACAATTGCTCGCATGTCGAGTACAAGCGGCTGAAGAATGTCCTCAAGACTTGTCAGAGTTGTAAGGCATTGCAGGAATCTTCAGCTACGGAAGGACAAGAAGGTGCTTCTAACCAAAATCAGCAATTGTGCCAATGCCAATCTTGCACTTGTAAGAATTGATTACCCAATAATTTGATTTCATTTAAAGGAAAACTAACTAAAATAGTTCGAAAACTTTGAGTTTTAATTAAAAAGACAAAAATGTGTTGTAAATGAATAGTAATAGGAGTAATTTTTAGAGTAAAAATGTTATTTTCGTTAAAAGTGAATCGGGAGTGTTTCGTTAAAACTCTCTTAATTTAATTTGCCTATTTTCATTTGGGTTTCTGGTTCTGTTTGAATTAAGCTCGTTAACAATTGGGTTTTTGTTTAATTACTGTATGGTTCGATTAAGGAGTTTTTGCAAATTTAGAACTATTTGGTTGTGTTTAAATCCTGGTAGGGAAACATGGGTTTTGATTTTCGAATCGTCAAGGTTGCAGGGTTTAATATTAAGATCTACCCAATTGCTTTTGTCCAGGTATCTACATTCTGCTCAAAGGATTTGAAGAAATCATAGGCATAAACCATGTTGTTTTAGTATTTTAGCCCTTTTTCGGGTTTAGTTTTACTTTGTACAAGTGAGCGTGCAGGTATATTTAAATAACGAAAGGACCATTTCAGAACTTTCTTAACGAATACGAGATGTTGCCACAACTGTGCTTTCCTACTTTTCTTGTTTCTTAAAAAGGATGTCGACATTTGGGAATTTTTAAAGTGGTGAGATATCATGACTAACATGTTTCTGTGGAATAAGTTTGCTTTATAAGTGGTTCACATAGCTGCAAACAATGAGCATTACTATTTGGTGGTCATCTAAGATTTAAAAGTTCGTTTGTTTGGATTCTTTTAGAGTGACAATTAATCAGTAGTTAGACGTTTGAGGCCTATTTTGTAAGAGATTTGTTATTTTTTCTCGGTGTTAGTATTGTTGCTTACTTTTAAGTTCATAACTAATGTTCGTAGTCTCATCAACTCTCATTTTTCTATATTGTAGTGTGCGACCAGGCATTTTTCACGGAGTTAATGAAGGAAGTTTCAGAAATAGATCTATGCTTTAGTTTAAGAGTCAGACATCTCCTTCATCTCCATGTTGCTACCGGGTTGCAGAGATACTTTCTGCGGTTCCGTCAGTGCTTCATGAATGATCAACAAGCCATGGTAGAAAAAGGGCGGATGTTGATTGAGTATGTTACGATGAACGCAATTGCTATCAGAAAAATCCTTAAGAAATATGATAAAGTATGCACGAGACTGGTCAATTATTATTTTTTTTTTAATTTGCTAATTTGGTTCATGGTGTTGTGTATCTAACAGTGTTCATTTGTTTTAATCTTATACTACAGATACATAGCTCCGAAAATGGCAAGCTTTTCAAATCCAAGATGCGGGCTGAACATATTGAGATTTTGCAATCACCTTGGCTTATAGAATTGGGTGCATTTTATTTGAATCTTGATGTATTGGATGGTGACGAGCTTAATGAGGTTTCTGGTCGCTTTTCCTGTGATCTCTCTGCAACACCACCTACAATGACATTGATGCTTCCTGACTCCTTAAAGATGGAATATGATCTAACTTGTGCTGTATGCTTGGTAAGGTCCTTTTCACTTGCATTCTGAAAGAGAAATTGGCTTTTGTACATAAATGTCTGATGTGTATTTGATGATTCGCAGGAAACTGTTTTCAATCCCTATGCTTTGAGCTGCGGCCACCTGTTCTGCAAGTCTTGTGCGTGTGCAGCTGCTTCTGTGTTTATCTTCCAAGGCCCTAAATCTGCAGCCCCGGATGCAAAGTGCCCAATATGCAGAGAGGTAGATACCTAGTTTTTGAAGAAAATGGTTATAATCATTTGTAGTCCAAGAACCTTTAACTTGTTAATTTGCCGAACCATACAATACAACTTAAAAGTGCTGTTGGGCGAAAAGTATGAATCATATTCAGAAATGTGATCACAATGCCGGCAAGATCTAGTGGCCCTAGTCCTTGAATGGTGTTCATCTTGATCATCATATTCTTTTCTGATGTTGTAGTCTCCACTTAGTAGTATATCTTTAGTAAAGGGTGCTTTTAAAAACATGGTTTATAACATAATGCTAAAACTATTGAAGTTCTATCAAATTATATTTTCCAACTTGGCATTTGGGAGGGAACTCTGTCCTTCGGATTCTCATCTTTCACTCGCAGAATCCACTCCAGCCCTAGGGATTATATGTGTGTGAACTTTTTAATAAGTATCAGATGACTTATATTGCATTGGACGGGATTCTCACTTAATTTTGATGTTTGGCTTTCCTTCAACTGTAGTTCTCGTTTCCCAAACTTCATTCTCTGCTTATTTAAAATTTGAAAGAAAAGATTGACATTTCGTATCATATATTGTTTGATCTTAAGTTCGTATCCTCCTCGAATGCAGGCTGGAGTGTATGCTAAAGCAGTGCACATGTTGGAAATAGACCTGCTCCTGAAAACAAGGTGAGAAAATTGAAAACCTTCAATAGTTCTTAACTTTTGATGAAAGAGCTACCTTTTTCTGACTCCTAAAACCCTACCAGGTGCAACAACCATTGGAAAAAGAGGTATAATGCAGAACGCGCAGAGATACTGAAGCAAACTAAGGAGTTCTGGGATACGCAAGCAAAATATGCAGGGTTTTGATTGATCAATTGAGGGGGCACAGGGTCCCATATCTATAATCACGTGATGAGAAATGCAGGAAGACGGTGATATATCCCCGGGGACAGCCAAGAACCTCCTGTGATCTAGCCAATAAAGCGTTTAATGCTGCAAATCCATCGCGTTGGAAAGATCATTGTTTGAAGCTGGTATATTTATATGTATTTGTGTTTGTGTACCGGCATTTTTCGTTACTTTATTCATTGACATGTTAGGCAAATTAGGTATTAATTATCGTACATAAACATTATTTTTCCAATTAAAATTGTATGGCTCGTGAGCCTGTTTTTTTTTTTTTTTTGGTAAATTTTACATTCTTGATTTCTGCAGAACTTTTTTTTTGGGTAAAGTTTAAGAGTAAATGTAAAAGAAAGCAAAAAAAAGGTTACATTCTGTTTGATGAGTTAACATTAGTTTGGTGATGTATGGGACTACTTGGTGTCTCACACAAGAAATTCAACTAAAATAAAATAACAATAATATTAAGCAAAGAAAATAAAAATAAAAGAACTAATTTAATATATAAAATAATTTTTTTATTACAAATTATATTCATATTTGATGTGTAAAAACCACATTTACATATCATTTTTATTAGCACATTATAATTATTAATAAAAATGTAAGTAATTCTTGAAAAAGCAGTTGAAGTGCTTCATCAAAGAAGTACACAATTAGAACTTCTTACAACCTATAAGCACTTCTAATTGGGGCTTCCTCAATATCTGGTATTGAAATTTTTATTATAGGGAGAGAAAAGAAAAGAAAAAAAAAAGTGAGAGAGAAGGGGATTTGGATGGGAGAGTATACTCTTTACTTTCTATGTGAGATAAATTTCAAAAATTTCTTAAAAATGAAGAATGCATAAGTTCCAATGTCTCGATTTCACACCTTCCTAATATTGCCTGTATTTTACATATAAGAAGCCTTTAAGGGAAGAGATTCCCAATTTTTTTTTTAAAAATGGGGTTATCATCTTGACCGTTAGATTTGACTTTAATGAAATCCTGTGATTGAGATTCCGTGGCCTGTGATTTAATCTCAACCACAAAATTTCATTAAAGCCAAATCTAATGGTTAAGGGGGTGTCCTCATTTTTTTTGAAAAATGGGGATCCCTTCCCTTAGACCATCTCCAACCCTTGGGCTAAAAGCCAAATTTTTTAGCCCAAAAAATTTGGCTTTTAGCCCAGAAACATCTTTTCTGCTCCAACTCTTCTGCCCTAAAATTTTAGCCCGGAATTATTAAAGAATGAACTTAGGCTAATTTTTTTCTTAAATCAATTTTAAAAAAAAAATATGTAGATTATTGTAAATTAATTTTATGAACATTTTAATCTAAAAAAATTTAAATTCTGATAAACATTTGGCATTTAGCCCGGGGGGAAAGCTGGGGGTATTTGGCCCAGAAATAACATTTGGCATTTAGCCTAAAATTTTAACATGGGTTGGAGAGTGTTTGGGGGGGTAATTTGGCTTTTAGCCCAGGTTTGGAGATGGTCTTAAGGGGCCTGTATATAAATAAATATATATATATATATGTATGTGTGTGTGTATATATATATATGTATGTATGTGTATATATATATGTATGTGTGTATATATATATGTATATGTATGTGTATATATGTGTGTGTGTGTGTGTGTGTGTAAGCTTATATAATAGTTTATTTTTTGTTTTTGAATTATGTCATTTGTTGTACTAGTAGTTCTTTTCATTAACTCTATTAACTTTTCCGTTAAGTTAAGGAATAAAATAGAAATTTCATAAAAAAAAAATAAGAAAATGATTTTTTTTTTTTTTTAAAGAAAGACTTGACTCCTCAAAATTGACGAGGAACTCCTTCTTCAAATACCTCGTGATCTATTTACAGAATTTCATACTTATATTCAGAACTTCTTAAGGATTGACTAAAGGATCTTAGTTTTAATTGATTTTTTGTAGAGATGATTTTTACATAATGATTTATAATATGAACAGTTTTAATTATAAGCACGAAATTCTGTGAACAAATCTCTCCTTAACCTCAAGGAGCCAAACTCTTTTTTTTTTTATATATATAAATAAATCCGATTTTTTTTGTATGAATAGACCACTATACCCTTATATTTAATGGAAAAGATAGATTTGATGAAAGGATCACTCATGCAATGTAGAATTAAGTTGAAGGACACAAGAAACTAATATAAGAGTTTAGGAACAAAAGGTAAATATGATATAAAGTTCACGGACCTTCGCTATTACGCATCAAAAAATAAAAACTGATTTTTACACAGTTTTCACGTACTCTTGTTATAATTTCTAACCATAGATGAAATATAATCTTTATATATAAAGCCAACAACCTCTTTTGGGATCACAAGCTTCACCAAGTTTTTTTGGACAAAAATGCTCCCAAAACAAAAAAAATTCAAAGCAGCCCAACATAATGCACCAAATAATGTAAGGGTATTTTCATCATTTTAATAATGTTTTTTTAATAATTAAGTTTTTTTGTATAGTTTTTTTAATTAGTACCTCACAATAGGCTAGCAATAATCTAATTCAATCAGTTGTTCATTAAATATTATTTTCTCTATTTTTAAACACATTCAAAACATCTTAAAAGGTATGTAATGCTGGTTATAAAAAAGATCTTCCACACGCACATAATAATGTTATTAAATTAGTTGTCAAATGATTGTTTTTTTTTTTAACAAATGATATTATCTATACTAAGGAGGAAAGGGTGGGCTTAGCCTCACAATGGGCTGGCAATAATGTGATTCAAATCAGTTGTTTATTAAATATTATTTTCTCTATTCTTAATGTAAATGGAAATTGAAAGACCGATTTTATTATGTGAATTCAGCTGCTTTGATTGGTTTGTGAGGCATTTTTTCTAGCATGATCTACTTCAAATATTTGACTTTCCTTTTGTCAATTCACACATATAAGTACATTTAAAACGTGTAAGTCGCGAGTAGCATGCCGTGATTCAAAAAAGTGCACAAAAATGTCCCCAAAACAAAAAATTTCAAAAGCAACTCAAAATAATGCAAGGGTATTTTCATCATTTTAATAGTGTTTTTTTAATAATTAATTCTTTTTTTATAGTTTTTTTTAAATTAGTACCTCACAATAAGCTAGCAATAATGTGATTCAATCAGTTGCTTATTAAATATTTTTTTTTCTATTTTTAAACACGTTCAAAACATCTTAAGAGGCGTATAATGCTGGATATAAAAAAGATCTTTTGCACGAGCATAATAATGTAATTAAATTAGTTGTCAAATGATTTTTTTTTAAACAAACGATATTATCTACACTATGGGAAAATGAGTGTGCTTAGACTCACAATGAGGTAGCAATAATGTGATTCAATCAGTTGTTTATTAAATATTATTTTCAATATTCTTAATGTAAATTCAATAGAATGTAGATGGAAATTGAAAGACTGATTGTATTTTGTGAATTTAGCTGTTTTGATTGGTTTGTGAGAGGTTTTTCCTAGCATGATCTAAGATGGTTTATTTATTTATATATAAACCCAACAACCCCTTTTGGGGTCACAAGCTTCACCAAAAAGTTTTGGACAAAAATGACCCAAAACAAAAAAATTTCAAAAGCAGCCCAAAATAATGCACCAAATAATGCAAGGGTATTTTCGTTATTTTAACAGTGTTTTTTAAATAATTAATTCTTTTTGTACAATTTTTTTAATTAGTACCTCGCAATAGGCTAGCAATAATGTGATTCAATCAGTTGTTCATTAAATATTATTTTGTCTATTTTTAAATACGTTCAAAATATCTTAAGAGGTGTGTAATATTGGTTATAAAAAATGTTTTTCACATGCGTAAATAATGTAATTAAATTACTGTCAAATGATTGTTTATTTATTTATTTATTTATTTTTAATAGACAATATTATCTACACTAAGGAAGAGGATGTGAGCTTATGCTCACAATGGGCTAGCAATAATGTGATTCAATCAGTTGTTTATTAAATATTATTTTCTCTATTCTTAATGTAAATTCAATAGAATGTAGATGGAAATTGAAAGATCAAATTTATTATGTGAATTCAGCTGCCTTGATTGGTTTGTGATGGGTTTTTTCTAGCATGATCTAAGATTATTCATTTACTTCAAATATTTGACTTTCCCTTTATCAATTCACGCATATAGATACATTTAAAATGTGTAAGTCGCGCGTAGCATGCCGTGATTCAATAAATGTCCAAAAATGCCCCCAAAACAAAAAAAAATATCAAAAGCAACTCAAAATAATGCAAGGGTATTTTCTTCATTTTAATAGTTTTTTTTAATAATTATTTCTTTTTGTACATTTTTTAATTAGTACCTCACAATAGGTTAGCAATAATATGATTCAATCAGTTATTAATTAAATATTATTTTCTCTATTTTTAAACACGTTTAAAATATCATAAGGGGCGTGTAATGCCGATTATAAAAAATGTCTTTTGTACACGCATAATAATGTAATTAAATTATTTGTCAAATGATTGTTTTTTTTTTTTTTACAAATGATATTATCTACACGAAAGGGGAGAGGGGTGAGCCTAGGCTAACAATGGGCTAGCAATAATGTGATTTAACCAATTGTTTATTAAATATTATTTTCTCTATTCTTAATTTAAATTCAATAGAATGTAGATGGAAATTGAATGATCGATTTTGTTATGTAAATTCAGCTGTTTTGATTGGTTTATGAGGTGTTTTTTGACACATCCCGGCCCGGAATGTCCACAAGGACTCCGAATCGAGCTGTGCTGGCTGACACCTAGAAGGTGACGAAGCCATAAAGTGTGATGATATGAAAAAATATGAATAAATTTGAACCTAAGAGTGCCTAAATACCATAGTGCGTTGGTGAGTGGGAATGAACTCACTTCACATGTGATGCTAGAGCATAGGTAAAGTATAGTAGAGTAAGATATGGACTATACCATCAAAGGTAGTCACTTATTTTGGACTATGCCAATCATCCTTGTTGATACTGAAGCACAACCACTAAAACCTGGAGGGGCAGAAAACAGAAAACGTGAGTGGCCTGAAAACAAAGTTTTAATAAAGATCTTCTAAACGTTATAACCCTTCGCTGTAACACCTGTTTAGTTTCCAGAAAACCATACTACGTATAAGGATGAAATCAATTGTATACTATCAGTAAATCCAGAAGTATACCACAATACAACATCTCATCAGCAATATAAATAATCAGGTGCTTACTAATCCATACTAGCACGCAAGTTGGAGTTACCTAATGTGACCTGTATGACTGCACCCATATCTCATCAATCCATGCTAGCACATAAGTTGAAGTCATTTATAGTGACCTATACGACTCACCCATATCTCATTAATCAATGCTAGCACGTAAGTCGGAGTCACATATAGTGACCTATACGACTCATTCATATCTCATCAATCAATGCTAGCACGTAAGTCGAAGTTATCTATATAGCTCATCAACCAATTCCTGCACATGAGTCGGAACCACCTAAAGTGGTATGTACGACATGCTGGGTGTAAATAAATACGCTCAAGTGCTACGATCACGTGAAGGCTATGCGAAGTATCGCAAGTCACCTACGAGTCGGAACCACCTAATGTGATCTGTACGATAGGCTGGCACTTACCTTGGATCCAAGGTGAGCATAAGGTGCAGGAGGTGAACGATCACGTGGAGGCTAGGCCCTGGCCACGGGTAGAGCACTGACACCGGGGTGCAGGATAATGAGCTTTAACTACATCTATTATAACATGTACGACTCATGGATAACATGCACGACAGTGTTAGAGTTGCATATCATTGCAACCTATACGACAAGGTCGGAGTTGCCTAAAACATACATGTAGTCATGCCATAACTTAATCATTTCAACTAATACCATAAACTCACCTAAACTTACCTGGGTCTCATGTGTTCACCTTTACACTTCAGAGCATTCACAATAATTATGTGCAAGCAATATACATATGGATATACCATGATGCAATCTACTACTCAACCATGTCATAGCATTTTCAATTATATACATATATGTATAATATGCCATAAAATGCATACGTTGTAACGCCCTATTCCCGAACTATTTATTTTCGGGAATAATTATCGATGATAAGCCCATTTAGACACTAGTTTAATTAACTATCATCACCTACGTTTCCTTACTTCAATTTCTTGATTCTTCACACTTTGATTTATGAATAACATTTAACCACCAAATCATAAGGTTAAATCTCACATTTTCCACCAACCTCCCTCACATTGCTCAATTCCTCAAACAAGGTTATTGTCTCAATTATTTAGTCTCATTTATTGTATGGCTGCATCTAAAGTCTCATTAGACTGCCTACGTACCCTAAATAGGGATCAAGTCAATCGTAGTTCACAGTAATTATTTGTAGGTAACATGTATAAATCAATTTAGAAGCGTTTGTGGAACTATCAATTATTATACATATGATAAAAAGGACCTTAGGTCCGCGCTACAACTCCCAAGCATAAATATCGAGACGTTACGAACGATCGGCGCCTAGAACAATTATCAAATCACATCTCAGAATTCTTATCGATAGAATACACAATTTGCATAAAACACACCTCTACGATTCAATCTGGAAGATCCGCATCATGAATTCCCGATCCGTTACTTCCAAAGATCCACATTATACTTCTAGAACATAATACTAAAGTTTCATTACGATTCAACGGTTGGATCTCCACTAATTGCCAATTCAAGAAGCGGTTAACGTTTTATTTTATGAACTTACAAATCCAATTTGAGAAGATCCGTACGTTAGATTTCCAATCCGTAAGTTTCTAATATCCTCAAATATTACATACTATAATGTATTAAAATTTGGTGACGATCCAACGGTCGGATTGTCAATTCATGCAAGGATCTCTTGATGGCCAATTAGGTGGTCAACTATGAAACTACATTAAACATAATAAGTTCCCTAAACGGATGTCAAATATGGAATCGGGGCTTCAAAATTAGCTTAGGAAGGTCAGGTGGCCCGCCGCCACAGTTCGCCGGAAAATTCCACTATTTCTAAAAATTCTCAAATTTCACAGTAATGAAGATCTCAAAGAGAGGAACAACTTTCATACCTTCCATGAAGTCCAAAAGTGGACAGAAAATGGTCAATTTTGCCCACAAAGCCGGCGGGTGCCTAAAGCTTTCCGGCGTCAATTCGTCGTCTACAATGGTCCAACAGGATCAAGGTTGGTTGGGATGTTATCCTGGGATGATGGGTTACAAAGCCCAAGTGGTGGCATCGGCCATTGCTTTGCCGATTTTCCGAAAATTTGAAAAGAGTGGCTGGACACAATTTTGACGCGTCGGATTTCGTGGCTTCGCCCGGCCACATGTGGTGGTTTATAAAGGTGGTTCTTGGTTGGGTTTTGTAGAGGAGAATGAGAGCTTCAAGATGGTGGTGGTGGGGTCCAAAAACTCCATCGAAGTTGGCCGGAATCGGCCTTAGAAAATGGAAGGTCGTGAAGGTGGTTTTGGGTTGTACACGGGAAAGAAAAGCTGGGAGCTTCTCTCCCTTTCTCTGATTGGCTGCTGCCCTCCTTTCTCCCCTTCTGATTGGTCACTCACTTCTTTATCTAATTGGTCCTTTACTAACACAAGTCTGATTGGGCCACTTTCCCACAAGGTGGTAATTCAAATAATTTCTAACTAAGCTTTAAATAACCATTTTCAAACGCCCATAACTATACCGTTATAATCCGGACTAGCAAATGGTTTTCACCTATGCGTTCGTACCAACGAGTACTATGAGGATACGCTAAAAGAATAAGTCCTACATCTCTTAAACCGATGGTCAACAGAAGTCAAAATCCTTGCTTCTAGGGTATTTTTGTAAATTCACGCTTTTAAAATTAATAAAAACGTAAAATTAGGGACGGGTTGTCACATTTTTTCTAGCATGATCTAAGATTATTCATTTACTTCAAATATTTGACTTTTCTTTTGTCAATTCATGTATATAAATACATTTAAAATGTGTAAGTTGCGCTTAGCAAAATGTGATTTAAAAAAAAAGAGTAGTCATAGAATTTAGGGTTAATCTCTGTTTACTGCCCTGAAGTTTCGTGGTTTTCAACATTTAGTACATGAAGTTTTTTTCATCCCAAAGTCATACCTCAAGTCTTAATTTTGGGACATTTTCATTAGGGGTGGGCATAAAAACCGTCAAACCGCAAAACCGCATCGAACCATATAAAAAAACCAAAAAAATCGTGTTGACCGGAAAAGTCAACTTTGAGTCAAAAACCGAACCGAACCGTTCAAACCAATTTCGGTTTCGGTTTCGAATGAACAAGAATTGGTTAGAACCGAACTGAACCGTCTTATTAATAATTAATTAATTAATTGTATATATACACACATGTCATGATATAATAAGTTGACAAATTAGTTTCACCAAGTTGCAAAGCATTGGATCCCATCCCAATTAGGTTTTACACTTTTACTCACTCACTCACCTGGTCCTCCCCCTCAACTCACTCTGACTTACACGACCTCACCCCTCTCATATCCCCATTCTCCCATTTCGCACATCTGAGATCCGACCCTCACCACGGCCTCAGCTTCCGCGACTGCGACGGCCCTCATCATCCCTCCTTCGCGATAGCTCACGACTCTTCATCCTCCGTCCTCCCTACTTGGTATTTTCTATATCTTATCTCATATAAGATGGAACACCAGTAAAAGCTTGAATGTTTAGGAATCTCGTTTGCTTGAAATGTGGGTCGTCTTGTTATTAATGTGGGTTTCTGAATTTGATATCTTTAATCTTGTTTCTGGGTTTTGATTTGAGCTTATGACAGTTTTTTATTTCTGGGTTTTTTTTGTTTTTGTGAATTTCTGTGGGTTTTGGCAATTCCTGAGTTCCGATTTCTCGTATTGGATGGATATTTGCATTCTTATTCATGTTCATGTTTACAACCTTATATTTCTTTTTCTTTGTCTACATTTTCTCAGCAACCAAACATATCCTCACCAACTCTGAAGATGCATTTTGTTCTTGTGAATCGATTGCGTTCGGTTCTGTCTTTACACAATGTGGAATAGAAAAAGGATTTGGAGTTTTAAACATTTACAGAACCCCATTATTACATTAGGATTAATTGTACTGAAATTAAGTGTTTAACTGTGTTGAAATTAAAGTGGTTTAACTCTAATTGACAACACTATTGCCCGGGGAAAAATAAAGTGTTAATTGTGCTCTGCAGTGGCACGATTTGAAGGTTAATTAACAATTTGTTTTTTTGGTTGCTCTGTAGTGGCACAACTGACGACAAAAATCAAGAATCTATCTTTATTGTGAGGAGAAATGAAGATCTCATTAGTGTATGTAAAAGCATTGGAAGACTGTCTTCATCAGATTCCTCCTAATAGTTTCTCTAAGGTATAAAATGGTTTAATTGTAGATCTTCTGGAGTTTCATTTTAGATATATTTGTTACAAATGTTCATTTATATTATTTTTCACTACAAATATTGCTCCATGTTTTCTGCTACTATCATTAATAACCCCGAGAAAGTAGAATGTAGCTTGTCCTTTAGGCCGTACAACATTTGGCTTGACTGCCTTTAAGTGATTGAGATCCATACTAATTCAAGTCTTTCATGCTTCTGTTTGGTTGGAATTTTAACCTGTTTGAATTTGGGGTATCCAGCTCGTAGCTTTGGAGAATAGGTTTAGCATTGGAGCTTACTGCTCAGCTGGGTTTTCTCCTTAATCTTTCACTTTTACATGATATGATTATACAGAAAGAGTGGGTATATTTGTCAGCAGATTCTGTTTAATTGTTGTGTAATTAAATTTAAACCTGCAATTTGCTTCTTCAAACTTTTAAAACTGGGGAAGCCCATGTTCCCTTTCTGAAATAAGTTGTTTGATTCTGCTTGCTTTCTGAAATAAGTTGTTTGATTTGATCATATGTTGTTTGATTGTGTACAGGAGCTGTTGCAGTGCTGATTGCTCTCTGAGATTTTTGGATGGCCTTCTTGCTTGCTGGAATGGCAACTTTGAAGGTCATCTAGTCTCACAGAGGATTTGTTTGAAGAGCACTTTGTGCATTCTGCGGTGCATTTTGTGGGAATTGAAGGACATACCTCTTGTGTATACTTATCATGCACTTGGAAATGAACACTAATCTATATGAGGAGATAAACCTGCAGTTTGCTTCTTAATTTTTTTGTTTGTTGACTGACTGATCAATGCATGTGTCTTGTAGTTCTCTTTTTATTGATTTGGTGCCACTACCAAAGACATTTGCATTAAAAAAAAAAAGTGTTGTATGCAACTTTATATAATCAGTTTTAGAAGATGTATTTGAATGTGCGATGATTTGGTGTTCAAATAATTTAGTATTCGGAACCGTAAACCGGCAGAAACCGAATCGGAACCCTTGTAGACCGAACCATAAGGGTTCTAATAATAAATTTAAGTGGAACCGCACCGAACCGAACCGTTGATATTTTCTGATTCCGATTTCGGTTTTGGGGTGGAACCGCATCGAACCGCACCGTGCCTACCCCTAAGTTTCATACATCCGTTAAGTTTTCCATTAGAAATTATGTTAACTGATGATGTGGCACCTACGTGGACAATAACTGAGCATCACGTGTCAATATAGGCCCAATTCAATATTAAAAAATTTAAAAAAAACAAAAACACAAAAAAAAAAACCCAACCTTCCCTCACCACCTGCACGTTCTCTCTCCCTTCTCTCTTCTGCAAATCCCAACACCTCACCCAAATCCCACCCCACCCAAATCCCATCTCCCTTAAACGACATTTCGAAAAACTCCGACCCATCAGGAGGCGGCGGCAGGACGCGCACGAAGGTTGCGAAGGCCAGGTTGTGGTTGCCGGTGAGGAAGATGTGTTTCTGATTCGGTTTCCTAGAGGGTCAGGCCAAGCCAGGCCAGGCTAGGTCATTGATGTCGTACAGGACCTCCGCAAGTCTCTCAGCAAAGGGTCAGCCATTGATGACTGCTTCATGAGCCCTTCGAACCCTGGCAGCCGCCACGAGCTTAATGGCTTCTGTGATTTTTTGGGTATTTTTTATGGAATCGATTCAGACTCAGAGCTTACGCAGACCGCAGTGGGTTGTTGAAGATTGAGAACGAAGAGGTTGGGGTGAGATTTGGGGCAAAATTGTGACAGCCCGTCCCTGATTTTAAGAGTTTTAAAGTTTTAATAAAGGATTTTACAAAAATGCCCTTTGAGGTATGCGCATTATTCGAGATTAATCATTGTGTCATGCCATCTAAGATTTGTTTTATTGATATATCCTCGTAGTACTCGTTGTTACGGACGTGTGGGCGCTAACAGTTCGTTATTTGGAGTTATAACGAAAAAGATTTTAAAGTTTGAAGTTTGGGCATTTTATAAATTTTATTATTAAAATTTGGATGGCCCAGATTTAATGAAGAATTAAATGGATGGCTTGGATGTAAGGAAAACAAAAATAAATAAATATAAGTGAAAGAAGGTTTTTGTGTGTGTGTGTGCGTGAGAGGAAGAAACAGAGGAAGGAGATTGGGCAGAAATGCCCAATCGGGACAAAAGAGAAGAAGGCATCAGGATGGATTGAGAGAGGGAGAAGCCGACCAATCGGAACAGAGGAAATGAGGAAAGGAGAGAGGGCGAGAAGCGGAGGAGAGAAGATTAGAAAATGGGTTTTCCCCCAACCCGTTTACCCGCGACACCCACACCCAAATTCCGGCGATTTTCACCGGATTTCTCACAAATTGGATCAAGGTACCACTTCCAATCAACACCTAGGCCTTCCCTCTTCATGTTTCACCCCCAAAATCATGAAATTTCGTGGTGATTTCGCGAAGAACACCCACACGGGTGCCGCGACTTTCTTGTCCAAATTCTTCAAATCTTGAAATGTTTTCTTTCAATTACTAACACCATTAGTATTCCCTTAGGACCTGGAACAAAGCCCAAGCTTTGATTTGGACGGTGGAGTTGATTTGAAGGTCGAATTGGAACTCACCCAATTCTAGGGTCCGCACGGAATTGATGAATTTGAAGTGTTTCCAGGCCAAATTGGCCTTGGCCACAGGTATGAAAGTTTCTCTACTCATTGAGATCTTCAATTCTGTATTTTTTGAGAATTTTTGGAAATAGTTAGATTTTCCGGCGAGCCGGGGCGGCCAACCGCCACCCACCGCGGCCCGTGCGGCGGCGCATGGCCAATGGCCCGCCAATGTCATTCTTAGCATGTGTTTAAGGTTCTAGGTTCAGTTTTGATAATTGATGGACGTAAATTGAGTAATTGAACCTAAGTTCGTTTCGATTCGTGGTTAGGTGAAAATGTGAATTTACGATCCAACCGTCGGATCGTCACCAAACTTTGATACGTTGTAATACGTAATATTTGAGGATTATAGGAACTTACGGATCTAGAATCCGATATACGGGTCTTTCGGAATTGGAGTTGTAAGTTCATAATGTAGAATGTTAACCGTCACTTGGTTTTGGAAATTGACGGAGATCCGACCGTTGGATGGTAATGAAATTTTAGGATGTTGTCCTAGAGGTATATTGTGGACCTCTGGAAGTTATGGATTTGAAATCTGAGTTGCAGATCTTCCAGATCGAACTACGTAGTGACGTGTTTTATATAAGTTACATATTCTATCGATATGAATTCTGAGGTTGGATTTGATTATTGTTCTAGGCGCCGATCGTCATGACGCCTTGATGTGTGGTGCTAGGGAGTTGTTGGACGAACTCTAGGTGAGTGGGCAGTATTTCTGTTTATACCTATATACTATTGATATTTTTCCCAGAAATTGAGTTTGAATGAAAATACATTTTCAAATGCCATGCATGCATATTATGAGATATGTGAATTGATAATTGATGCATATATATATGTGAATTGGTGCTGTGGACGCACAGGTAAGTATCAGGTGAGTTTTATGTTATTCATGTGAATCATTGATGATGTATATTATGTTGATAGCTCATAACCTGCAATCATGGTGTTAGTGCTTATATTATTCACCTCGCACCGCACGCTCACCTTGGATCCAAGTAGGTGCATGTCGTACAGACCATGAGAGGGTTCCGACTGATAGGTGACCTTAGATATGTGCACAGATTATTGATGAGAGAAGCACTAGAGCGTATTATCACACCATTCATGTCGTACAGACTACTTTAGGTAGTTCCGACTTATATGCAGTGTAGTGCCGTACAGGTCACCGAGGTGACTCCGGTTAGATTGGATGTTGAGCTATAGAATTAACCATACAGGATCAACTGCAGGGTCTCCGGTTAATTCATTATTTCACCTGTTACATTGATGCATCATTCATTCTGTTTTTGAAATTATAACATGACATACTTTTTGGTTTTTGAGAAAAATTGATGATTTGAGATTTATGAAAAGTATTATGCTATTATGCTATTTTCTGGGAAAGTATACAGGTTTTACAGCGAGGGGTTAGAAATGTTTTAAATGAAAAGTTTTCGAAAAACTTTGTTTTACTGACCCACTCAATTTTGTTTTGCGCCCCTCCAGGTTCTAGATAGCAGAGCTTTGGTGGCCATGAGGAATCCAACGGTGTTCTGACAGAATTCACAAAAGTAGGACTCACCCTCGGGTGTTTCATCTTAGTAATTGTATTTTTAAAGCTTCCGAACTGTGTAAATGGTTACGTCACTCTCACGTGACAGCCAGCATGCCCTCCTTCGGGACGGGGTGTGTCAAAAAAGGGTTTAGGGTTTTGGAGAAATGTGTTAGAAAAATAGGGGTTTTGCAGATACCCACATGATTGAATTGGACATCACCATTGGGTTGTGGTTTTGGTTTTGCAGAAATTAAACGAATTCAAAATCTTTGCAAAATACCTAATTGGATTGAAGCTTTACGAAAGCATCAAAATCTCTGCAATCTGATTCACCATTGGAGATAGAACCGGATATGGGTATTTGCACGGTGCAGAGCTCAAATCCGTTCACAATCAAGCTATTGCAGAAAAAGGCTTGAGGTTTGGACTTGTAGGCAGTAGCGTTGGCCAACGTCCATAAGTTCTGGTAGAGGCTGGTGACCTCGGCGAGGATCAGGAAGGAGAGAATGGCGGCTGCGCTATGCGAGGTGACATAGTGGCATGTGAGGAAGATGAAAAGTGTGATGAGGACGACGACGGGGGTGCTGTGGGCGAGGAGAACAGAGGTGTGGAATTGGAGAAGAGAGAAGGGATGGAGAGGGTGGGGGGGGTTAGTGATGGGTAGGATATATATTATTAATATTTTTGTTTGTGTTTTTGTATTTTTTAAATTTTTTAATATTGAATTGGGCACATGTTGACACTCGCTCAGTTATTGTCCACGTGGGTGCCACATCATCAGTTAATAGAATTTCTAACGAAAAACTTAACGGATGTATGAAACTGTCCCAAAATTAAGACTTGATGTATGACTCTGGGATGAAAAAAACTTCATGTACAAAATGTTGAAAACCACAAAACTTCAAGGTAATAAACATTGATTAACCCTAGAATTTAACGGCTACTGAAAAGTTAAAGGGAAATTTTATTTAAACCCATGTATCCTCTTTTTACACCCAACTTAAATTCTAAATGTTAATTGTCTATTTTACCATATTACATAATTACTATTAAGTACCAAATAAAATTAATAATAAAACTCAAATTTATCAATAAACCCACACACTATAATTAAACACTAGCATCATTCTATGTTATTGATCGATAGTGATTTTGAAGTTATAAATCCTCTAATTAAGGTATGACTCGATTTATGGATATGTTATTTGTTTGATTAAACTTTTTTTTTTTCGGAGTTTACAAGATGAGTATTTGGGTTTCAATTTTTTTTTCCATCAATCCCGCATAGTACCCTTTGTTAAACTTGCTGCAACAACAAATTGTTGCAGACACTCTCCCGGTGTCTATCTTCATCCCAAAACGAAAACACCCTCCAATACGATTTCTGCTGCTGCTGCTAGTACATGTATAGCTGCTGCTGTCCTGTGTCCACATGCCCTCCAATACGATTTACATTCACCCGTGCATGCATATAATGCTGCTGCTGGTACATGTATGGCTGCTGCTGTCCTGTGTCAACATGCCCTCCAATACGATTTACGTTCACCCGTGCATGCATATAATGCATACAACACGAGCCCAAATGTTGCGACCGAATCTGATGGAAATTACCAACTAGCTATTGCTATTATCGACCTCCACTTTGACCTTTTTAAACAACTCTTTTCGTGCAATATAAACCGGTTGTGAAGGTTCACCTCTTCGCTTTAACTTTTTTCCTTGAAGGCTTCCAGTAAAGACACTTCAACTAGAGCAAATGGCAGTGGTTGGACAAGCCGAGGAACCATCAGTTGTTGCAAGTCGAATGCGATTAGTTTTTAGCATACTTGAGGTTAGCTGAATATAGTTCATTTTCTTAATTGAGAATGTTACGTGTTTAATATCAAGCCCCCTGCCCTTGTGGCGATTTCAACTCTGTAGTCTGCGTGTTGCTAATCTAATTTCCGTAATCTGTTTTTGGATGGTATCGAACCAAATTAGGCTCTGCCGTAGAATATGTGATAAGGAATTGACTGTGATGACCGAAAAATTCTTTGCTTGTGCAGGTTGAGTCCACACTGGCCCAGGGTATAGCGGTTCGGTGTCAAGAACAGATGACATGTTGTCCGTATTTTTACATTTGTAGTATGTGAATCTGTATGGCCTAAACCTTTTCCACTTTAGAATGGAAAACAGGGGGAAATACTATAGCCTCGTAATCGAATTTTACTGAACCTTGCATGATACCCTTTCAAAAGCTAAAATCATTGGATGGCCGCACAATGTCATTAATAGAAGTAAAGATAAATTTGCATATTGAATTAGGTTTGTAAGGTATTTTAGATAGTAAATTTGGGTTTAAAGAGATATTGATAGTTTAGTTAAAAATGAAATAGGTGTAAAAAATAAGTTGGATGTATAAAGAGATTACGGGGTTTAAATAAAATTTCTTAAAGTTAAAAGACAAATTTTCAGACCATGAAATAAAAAGTTGACATTTTGATTTGAAGCTCAGTGGTGAGATAAAACTAGAATCACCAAGCATATGATCAAATCAAACACCCAAATTTCGTCCATTCCTGCATTTCATCAACAAAATCTCTGTACCTCCTAGACCGCCATGGCCATGGCGTCGTGGTTCTCTCGTCTCCGCCGTTCCTCACAGCGCTTCTTCTTCACCTCCTCCGCCCTCCGAACCTCCATGTCCACCAAGCTGGCGAGAACCCAAAATACAACGAACTCCGAGAGCCCGAAAACCCCATTTCTCTTCTGGTCGAGCTCGCTGCTTCCGGTCGCACTCGCAGTCTCAGCCGGATCGCTTGCCCTCCGCCCCCAATCGGACCCATCACTCTGTGAAGCCCCCAGTGCAAATTCTCGGTAAATTTCATTCATTTCAATCAAATGTGAAAGCTTTTTCTTGTTTCTTGTTGGTATTGATTGGTTATAGGCTCTCTCTCTCTGATCGCACACAGCAACGAGTTTGTTGTTAAAGGGCCGTGCAAGGAAGTCCCACAAGAGCTTGTTGATGAATTGAAGGATGTTTGTCAAGTATTGTATTCACCCAATTTGGCAATCTGTTCAATTCATTGTTCTCTTTCTTTGATTTGAAAATTCCTGTTAGTTTTTTAACTGGGTTTTTGTTGATAGTGGTATTTGGTGATTTTTATAGGATAACATGACAATGGATTATGAGGAGAGGTATAACCATGGAAAACCGCAGAACAGCTTTCACAAAGCGGTTAATATTCCCGACATCGTTGTGTTTCCGGGGTGAGAAGCTTGCTTCATTTGCTTCAATGCCAGCTGCTTATTGCGTTTTCCTTTATGCTTCAAGACTACCAACTTTAGATTGAAAACTCTTCAACATGTGATGATAGTTTCCGTACAAAGATATGCCCTTCAAGTAATATTATGTACTTAATTCCGATTTTCTCCACAAAATGTGTTTGGATTCATGATTTCAGGTCTGAAGAGCAAGTTTCTATGATAGTCAAGTCATGCGACAAGCATAAGGTCTGAATTTCTTTTTCCTTCTATAAAGGATTAAAGGGTTTTTTTTTTCTACATTTTCTGTTAGTTTGTGCTACGGCTCATGCTTTTCTATGTTTACAACTTCATATTTCCATTGGATTGTTCTTTATTTGAAGTTTATAATTTTGGATTGTGATCCCAATAATATAGTGAATATAATTTCTCACATGAACTTCCAGATTGAGAATAACATATGATTGAGCCCACATCTTATCTTGTGTATATTATTTCTTAGATTCACAGGTTTCGGGATGATTAATTCCCCTATAGAAGTAACAAACTGGTTTTGCTTTTGTTTGTAAAACAGGTTCCAATTGTACCATATGGCGGAGCTACATCCATTGAGGGTCACACCTTGTCTCCCAATGGAGGTGTTTGCATTGACATGTCATTAATGAATGTATGTATATGCACGCAGTGCTGTTTAGTATCAGAATATTATTGAAATTTCTTTTTCTGCTTCAAGATATCACTTTGTTCTTCTGCTGATTGGTCTAGTGTCAGTCCTTAATTTTTGTAATAAGTAAACCTCAAAATAGTAATCACATTTATGCAACTAACAAAGGTTGTAGAATAATTACTTGTAAATTTCTTAGTAAAGCTCCAAATTGTCTTCAGTTGTGAACATATATACCTGGAGCAGATACTTTCTGTTTAACCTATATCACCTTTTCCTTCGGACAAATTCACAACATAAAAGAAAAGTTTCTAGGCTAGATTATACTATGAGTGTGTCTAATTCTTATCCCTCTGTGTACATTTTCCTTTTGTACTTTCCTCCTGATATTCCCTCCATTTTGTTTCAAATTTTAGCATGTTAAAGCATTACATATTGAGGACATGGATGTTGTTGTTGAGCCTGGGATTGGATGGATGGAGCTTAATGAATACCTGGCTCCTTATGGTCTATTTTTTCCCCTGGATCCAGGTAAATTTCTTTTATGTTTTCTTTTTGCGCATAGGTTATCAGACAATGTAATATATCCCTGGATGTAGAAGTTGTTTTCAGTTTTATACTTTTTGAATAATTTTTCAAATAATTTGTAGCAGTGGTGCATTGTGAATGAAAAACTCTATCTGTAGCTGTATATAGGCAATGCATGTGTTAAAGAATTCTCTGATAATACCACTTTAGCTGGTCTTAATGCATAGGTGAATTTGGTGCTCTCTTGCTTCACAACCTATAGAATAAATTTTTTACCCTTTAATATTGTGGTTTAAAGTGTATTGGACAATTTCAAGATCAGTTTGACATGGCAAAGTTTCATCTTACATATTCAAGATTTATGAATAGGAGATTGGAATCTTTATGTGCTTTAATCTCTCTACCTATTATTTCTGTTAGAAGTGATACTTAATACATTGTCAAGTTGGAGTTTTGCATTTGTGAAAATCTTGTCTAATATCGATCCAATTGAGCTCTAGTCTTTTCTGTCCATGCTTACATGCTGGTATGGAATTGTAGATCAGTTCAATACATAGGTAGAGAGATTGCACATAAAGATTTTCTTCACATGCAATGTTCGTATGGAAGAGACCATTTCTTCTAACCCTCAGATTCCCAAAGAAGATTATAGGTTTGTGTTTTCCGGGTGGAGTTAATGATTTTTGGTGGTTGTTATATGTAGGAATTAGAAACACTGTATAAAACTTTACATTTGCTTAACTGCTTAAAAGTTAATCTGACCCTAGTACCGTATCTTTCTATAGCCAGGCCGGAAACAAACCACAAGAATGGATAATTTAGAATATAGTTCTGTTTACTAAATATATTATTGCTAACCAAAAACCTCACTTGGATAACATTGTTTTATATCAGTCCTCATGATATGTGTTAATCACCAGTTTACTGTTTAATGTGCATTTTCTATCATCTTTAAAATTTTTGTTTGTAAGTGCTATCCTTTGGTGTTGCCATGTAGCCTTGAGTACATGGATAATAAATTGATAATGGAAGGCATGCTCCTTAAGTTAATGTAATTGTTCGTTTTTATCTTTTGTCGTATTAGTTTCACTTAATACGCTGAGAGTTACAACATACTTGTTTTGATGTGTTTCTTTCCACCACAATTTGTCCTCGTTCTCTCCTAAGTCAAAGTTTTATGTATTTCCTATTTGTACGCATGCAGGGCCTGGTGCAACAATTGGAGGAATGTGTGCGACACGTTGCTCTGGTTCCTTAGCTGTTAGGTAGTTGCTCTGCTCTTTTAACTTTTAAATATTTTATGGATAGAATGACGTATACACATTACATTTGATTACCTACTGGTGTACCTGCAAATTTAACTGAATAATGGAGTTTTGGCTTTCTAAGTAGTGCTAATTAACCTCGTTTACTAGGCTTTAAACTGTAGCCTTTACTTTTAACGAAAGAAAATCTTTAATCACCTACTCAAGTGTGTCTTGTTGAAGTTATTGGTCTAAGCACATATGATGGTGTCACCCTAGTTTTACCCATTTGTTAATATGTGTCGTGTGATATCCTGAATCTTTGGATGTCCAAAATAAACTAATAGGAGATTTAATATATATACACAATATGTAAGATATATCTCAGAATATTAATCAATAGACCTGGAAAGTTGCAATGATGAAAAAAAGATTTTTTCATGAGTCTTCCAGACTTTCTTGATCCTGCCGTCCACTTAGTTTTGATCACGTTAAGATCTCTCTCTCTCTCTCCTCCTCTGTCTCTCACTCCCTTTCTCTTTTCACCAAATAGTAGCCCCATCGATCTTTGTCATAACCAAACTTCATATCTCGAACGAAGCTTGAGGAGACTGCTTGAGACCATATATCGCCTTTTTTCACCTGAAAACTTTCCTTTCCTTCCCCTGAGCTGGAAAACCTGGTGGAGGTCTCCACGAAGAAATGCCCTTTCGACAACGAGCTGATGCAGTGGCCAAAATCTGTTAGTTGCAACTGACAGAATGAATCGTATGGAATTGAGTTTAGATTGTCCACAAGAGCAAACGTCTCGAGATAATCAATACTATTGGAATTGAATGATTCCTTCTTTGTATTAAGCATTGACAGATACCATTGAGTAACAGATGCCTTTGATTTTAAACTTATATACAATTAATAGCGTGATTATCTTATCATTTGCACTATTGATTTTTTAGTCTATCAATGATTCCATGAAAAATTTCGTTTCATAGGTCTAGTTTAATATTGATTTTAATGATTTTGTTTTTAGCATGTAGGTATGGAACCATGCGTGATAATGTCATCAGTCTCAAGGTTTGTCAATTATCTTGACTGATGCTTGACTCTAATTTGTGATGTTTGTATTTCTTATGTTGCTTATCTTCCAGGTAGTTCTTGCAAATGGAGATATTGTTAAGACTGCATCTCGTGCTAGAAAGAGTGCTGCAGGGTTTGTTTTCTATTCTATTTTATTTTATAACTATGTGGTTGATCTTTGAGTAGTTCTCCCCAACTGAGGCATGTTGTGAACATTAAAATTTTTGCACATCATAGGTATGATTTGACCCGCCTGGTGATTGGAAGTGAAGGAACACTTGGTGTAATAACGGAAGTCACTCTACGCCTTCAGAAAATTCCGCAATACTCAGTGGTAAGTTGATAGGTCTATTACTATAACTGATAAGCTTAATTTATTTGAACATCATGACCTCGTTGGACTGTTGTATGATTTTTGTCTTTCAGTTGATTACTTCTAGCCGTTTACATTATCTCGAATTACAGTTACATTTGCAGGGTATACTTCTGTAATTTCATTCTGTTATTAATATTAATTTAAATTGTAGGTTGCTATGTGTAATTTCCCTTCAATTAAGGATGCAGCAGATGTTGCTATTGCTACTATGCTGTCGGGCATTCAGGTAAGAGTTTTAGGCGCATATTACATATCTGAATTCATAGTTCAGTTTCTTGACAGAGTTCTTCTTCATAACCATTAGGTTTCACGGGTTGAACTACTGGATGAGGTTCAAGTGAGGGCAATCAACATTGCGAATGGGAAGAATTTTCTTGAAACTCCAACTTTAATGTTCGAATTTATAGGCACAGGTAAAATGAGGTCTCTTATTTTTCATCTTGACTGTCATTTATTTTTTATTTTTTATTTTTGTTTTGGCTAAATACATTTCCAGAAAGGAGAACATCTTAATCATTGAGATAACTGCACTGCATATAAAAAGTGTATCTTTGTTTAAATCTTATCTATTGATGGTTTGACACAACAAGGAAAATCAGAAGCAATCTGGCAGTTCATGATTGTTTTGAGTCCTGACTGAAGTAATTAAATTGTTTAGGTGTGGGATCACATCTTATTTATTTATGATAATTTCATAATGGTGGTTTACCGGGTTGTCTTCTAAAGGTTTGTGTTTGCCTCATATTTTGGCGACTGCGGGTTTAGTGATTGGACAGGGCTATACCAGCGCCTAGTCATCATTATTGCTGAAATAAATGGGGGTAAGAAGAAAAGAAAAAAGAGGGAAACAAGAGAATATGTCCAAGAGGATACCAAATTGCTGTGATTGATTGCCTTCTTCCATATTAATAATTGGAAATGGGTTAGATATTTCGTATACTGTTTAGTAGAATGCTTTTTTTTTTTCAAAATTTTTTATGCTCTTTAGATTTTCCAAGCATTGTGAAAGGAAACTATTTATGGATATTTTCTCAAAGGTCTTGCCAGATTTTTCTTATCAGTCCTAGTTGAATATGCTGAGCAGGGAATAATTAGTTTTCAATGCAAAGAACTAGTATTTTCCATGGGACAAAAGGCTTTAGTTTGTTGACTCCCTGCCATTTATTGCCCACTGCCTTCTTTCTACCTGTTGTAATTTGTGATTTATTTTCTTTCTGTTATTAGAGGCATATTCCCGTGAGCAAACCCATATAGTTCAACAGATTGTTTCCGAACACAATGGCTCAGACTTTGTTTTTGCAGAAGACCCTGAAGCTAAAAAGGAACTCTGGAAGGTAGTGAATACTTAATTGGTGTATGATAAATAAATGGAAAAGATGTATGATAAATAAATGGATGCCCTTTCTTGTCTTAGTTGGTAAATTATCTCCTGCTGTCCTCTATAGGCACTTACAATTTTCTTTTGTTTCACTTATACTTAATACTAAGTCGCACCAATTGCAATTAGTACTTGTATCACTTAATTGGTCAAAATTAGTTCTGCATCATAAATATGTGGCTGCTAGTCACTTCCATTAATGGAACTCTGTTCCTAGCTGCAGTTATTGTCCACTCTTACAGCTTAAATTGCTACTCGATTTCAAATTGTTGTAATACCTTACTTCCAACAAAGATGGTTGAGTTCTTTGATAGATTGAAGCCAGAGTCTTGAACCAACTCATCCTTGTTTTCATTTTCTCTATTTAATTCTCTCTTTTACATGTAGATAAGGAAGGAGGCACTCTGGGCATGCTTTGCAATGGAGCCTAATTTTGAGGCAATGATTTCGGTAAGTTGATATCAATGGATCTGAAAAAATTTCTAGACTTTTGGCAGTTGTTCACACAGTTGCATAATATTTTTTAATAGTTAAAAACTTGTTGAACATGCTTGTTTGCTCCTACAACAATCACTTATAGGAATCCTACATTCTAAAAAATTGTCAAGTTTTTCATTCGAGTTCCTGATACTTTCAGCCATTTTCTTGCCTACTAATTCTCATCATTTGTAAGAATGGAAGTATTATAAATTCAAAGAATTAGTAAATGGGTTACTAGAATGACATTTTTCTGGCTGTTTTGTTAAGTTCAAATGGTTCTTTTTAATTTTTACTTTTCATATATGCAGGATGTATGTGTTCCTTTATCATGTCTTGCAGAATTGATATCAAGGTCCAAAGAACAGCTGGATGCATCAGAACTTGTTTGGTAATGTCTGATCAAATGACTGTACCCCTATTACTCAGTAGAGAGGCGATGATGAAATATGTTGTGGTTCGCAAATAGCATGGAGGATTAAATGGGCTGACTATCGTTGTGCGTTTTTTTAATTTTTCCTAACAACAGCACAGTTATTGCTCATGCTGGTGACGGGAACTTCCATACAGTGATTCTCTTTGACCCTAACAATGAAGAACATCAACAAGAAGCAGAGAGACTGAACCATTTTATGGTCCATACTGCCTTGTCAATGGAAGGTATGGACTATCCTGGAATTCTTTAGAATTTCTCTACTCTCCAAGTCAATGCATTGTTGAAAGTAATATGCAATGTGGCTGTTATTGGTTATCCTTTTTGGATTCTTTCTATATTGTGGTTTATTAATTCCATTAAGTTTGTTAATCTAGTATCTTTACATGTAATAAACAACAGTTGATCTTATCTCAAGTTAGTCAATTCTTTTTATATTTCGCTAGTCATGTATTATTATAACACAATGGTCGAGGAGTTAGGGTGCTAAAAGTTGGTATTTGAAAACTGAGCAGGAACATGTACGGGTGAACATGGCGTTGGTACAGGAAAAATGAAGGTACTTAATTTTCTGTTGACTTGCTAGCCGTTTAAGGTAAAATAGGCATGCCTATATGCTTTGGAATCTGGAATC
Source organism: Malus sylvestris (assembly GCF_916048215.2). NCBI lineage: Eukaryota > Viridiplantae > Streptophyta > Magnoliopsida > Rosales > Rosaceae > Malus > Malus sylvestris. The sequence goes on along the minus strand of NC_062271.1, from coordinate 4,953,661 downwards.
TATACATAAGTATATTAGCCAAATGAATATTATGCTTGGTAACTGCAGTTTCTGGCCAATGTTATGGAAGGCATATGTCGGCACGGATAGTTAAATCAGAAGCGTAAATACTATATAGTGAAAGTTATAAATAAACTAGATGGACTTTGGGCGTTACGAGTAAGAAGAGACGGGGTCTATCATTCATTATGTCATTAAATATAGCTTGAAGATCGAGTATTCTTTATTCTAAATGGATTCTCGCTTTTGGTTTCAGTATCTTGAGCAAGAACTGGGAATGGAGGCTTTGAAGACAATGAAAAGAATAAAAGCAGCATTAGATCCCAACAACACTATGAATCCAGGAAAGCTAATTCCTGCTCATGTTTGTTTTTAAGAGCTTCACTCTATTTGCGCACGCACATGCACATCTGCACTCCCTATGCCTACCAACTTCCTTCCCGTCGCTGTCGGAATTGAGAAATCAAGCTGAAATCATTTCGTATGATTCTCTTACGTTCTTATAATCTTAAATGGTACCCCATGCATAAAAGGATTGAGGTGAAAACCTGTCTGCTAAGCTTTGTTAATATTAAATATTTCTCTTAGTTTTGCTTGTTTGCCTTGGAAGCATTGATGTGGGAGGCAGGCCTTCGAGAAAACGATTTGAAAACCAATAACATGCATTGGAATATTAAGTGCTGTGTGTTTTAATGACATTGGAATTTGTTAAGTCAATTTAGATTATGATGAGTCTTCTAGGAAATTGTAACATTTATGCTTTCTTATCTTTACTTGAGAGATTTTTTCAATGTGCTCGGAATACGGGATGGTACCGTATATGTCATATGTTATTATACAAGAAGGATAAGGTATTTGCTCCAAAGGTGGACAATCATGGGAAGAAGCCTGCCAATGAAGCTTTTACTATCAACATTACCCTTATTAAAACCTCCTATGTGCCCATTAAGATCTCCTCCAAGAACAAAGCGAAGGAGTTAAAAAGAGATGAGCTTTCTCGCACCCTAGACAGGTACAAAAATACCTTGAGGGAGCTGGAGTAAAAGACGTACCTTTTTCCTGACTCAGATATGGCTGTAATGTTAGATGACTTGTTGGAAAAGAAAGTGATCGTGCTACCTGAATGCAAGCGTCCCAAAGAGATGAATCGTGTAAACGATCCTAAGTACTGCAAGTACCATCGTATCGTGAGCTATCCTGTTGGCAAGTGCTTTGTCCTCAAAGAACTCATCATGAAGCTAGCACAACAAGGGCAAATCGAGCTTGACCTTGAAGATACTGCTGCAACACATACTACTACAATTGCGTTGGGATCCTTTGATGTGACAACCCATCTCTAAAATTTCGTTTTTTATTTATTTTAATCGAGGGAATTGACGAAAATGCCTAGAGGCAAGGATTTTGATTTCTGTTGACCATCATCTAGAGGAACGTATGACTTATTCTTTTGGCGTATTTAAGTAGTACTTGTTGGTACAAACACATAGACGAAAGCCGTTTGCGAGTCCGGATTATAACGATATAGTTATGAATGTTTGAAGTTGGTTATTAAAGTTAATTAATTGGTTAAGGAGGACCAATTAGATAAAAGGTAGAAAAAGGATAGCAGCCCAATTAGAAATAAAAAAAGATAAAAAAAAAAAAAAGAAAAAAAAAAGGAGAAAGCTTCCAGCTTTCTCGTGCATGCCACCACCGAGACCACCCAACTTCCAAGGTCGATTCCGGCCAACTACAGTGGAATTTTTCGACGCCACCACCGCCATCTTGAAGCTCTCATTCCCCTTTACAAAATCCACCCAAGAACTACCTTGATTAACCTTTGTATGTGGTGGTTTGAGGCCACGAAAGTTGACGGTTCTCACGGTGCTCCAGCTACCCTTTTTTATTTTTCCAGCAAATCGGCAAAGCGATGGCTGATGCCACCACTTGTGCTTTGTAGCCCATCATCCCAAGAGCAAAACCCAACCAACCTTGACCCTATTGGACCACCGTAGACTACGAATCGACACCAAGAAGCTTTAGGCACCCGCCAACTTCGTGGGCAAAATTGACCATCTTCCGTCCACTTTTGGACTTCGTGGCAGGTATGAAAGTTGTTCCTCTCATTGAGATCTTCATTTATGTGAAATTTGAGAATTTTTAGAGATAGTTAAATTTTCCGACGAATCGGGACGACTGACCGCCGTATGCGGCAGTGCTTGAGCCGAGTCACCCCTGACCTTTCTAAGTTAAGTTTGACACCCCAATTCCATTGGTAAAGTTTGATTGATGAAATCTCATCGTTTGAACATAATTTTGATAAAGACTGCTACTTGAGCATTATGTGAATTGACAATCCGACCGTTGGATCGTCACCAAATTTTAATACATTATAATATGTAATAATTGAGGACCATACAAACTTACGGATCAGGAATCCGACGTACAGATCTTTCTGAATTGGATTTGTAAGTTCATGAAATAAAATGTTGACCGCCACTTGGTTTTGGCAATTAGCGGAGATCCAACCGTTGGATCGTAATGAAACCTTAGGATGTTGTTCTAGAAACATAATGTGGATCCCTGGAAGTAACGGATTGAAAATTCGTGTTGCAGATCTTCCGAATTGAATTACGTAGGGATGTGTTTTATGTAAATTATGTATTCTATCGGTAAGAACTCTGAGATGTGAATTGATAACTGTTCTAAGTGATGATGGTTCATGATGTCTCGATATTCGTGCTAGGGAGTCGTAGTGTGGACCTAAGGTGAGTGGGTCTTTTCATTTCTATCATATATATATATATATATATATATATATATATATAATTGACAATTCCACAAACGTTTATAAATTGATTATTGCATATAATTACTGTGAATGCTTTGAAGTACTAATGTGAACCAATGACTTAATCCCTATTTAGGGTACAGAGGCAGTCTAACGAGACATTAGATGCAACCATACAAGAAGTGAGATTAAATAATTGAGACAATAACCTTGTTTAGGGAATTGAGTAATGTGAGGGACATTGGTGGAAAATGTGAGATTTAACCTTATGATTTGGTGGTTAATGTTGGTCATAATCAATGTGTGAAGAATCAAGAATTTGAAGTAAGAAAACGTAAGTAATGATAGTTAATTAAATTAGTGTTTAGTTGGGCTTATTACCGATAATTATTCCAAAAAATAAATAGTTTGGGAGTAGGGCGTTATAGCCTATGCATTGTTATGCCATATATATATGTATATAATTGAAAATGCTATAACCTAATTGAGTATTAGATTGCATCATGATTTATCTATATATATATATTACCTGCACATAATTATTTTGAATGCTTTGAAGTGCAAAGAGGAACGTAGGACAACCAGGTAAGTTCAGGTGAGTTTATGGTATTAGTTGAAATGATGGAGTTATGGCATGACTACATGTATGTTTTAGGCAACTCTGACCTTGTCGTATAGGTTGCAATGGTAGGCAACTCCGACACTGTCGTATAGGTTGCCCATGAGTCGTATATGTTACATTAGATGCAATTAGAGCTCATAAACCTGCACCCCGGTGTTAGTGCTCCCGCCCGTGGCTAGGGCACAGTCCTTCACGTGATGTTCACCTCCCGCACCTTATGCTCACCTTGGATCCAAGGTAGGTGCACAATCCTGTCGTACAGACCACTATAGGTGGTTCCGACTTGTGTGTAGGGATATATGATGAGCTATAGGTTTAGCCGTACAGGCCACAAGAGGTGGATCCGGCTAACATATTACTTGGATATGTGATGGGATATGGATAAGTCGTACATGTCACTATAGGTGACTCTGACTTATGTGCTAGCATTGATTGATGAGATATGGATAAGTCATAGAGGTCACTATAGGTGACTCCAACTTATGTGCTAGCATTGATTGATGAGATATGGATAAGTCGTACAGGTCATTATAGGTGACTCCGACTTATGTGCTAGCATTGGTTGATGAGATATGGGTACAGTCGTATAGGTCACCATAAGTGATTCTGACTTGCGTGTTAGTATGGGTTATTAAGCACATGATTCTTTATATTGCTAATGAGATGGTAGGTAGTATTATACTTCTGGATTTACTATTAGTATACTTTTGATTTCATACTTATATGTAGTATGATTTTTGGGAAACTATACAGGTTTTACGACGAGGGGTTACTACCTTTGATAATTGAAATGATCTTGAAAATCTTTGTGTTGCTCACTCACACTTTCAATTTTTGCACCCCTCCAGGTTCTAGTAGCAAAGTTCCATATCGACAAGGACTTGTGGCACTCCCAGTTCAGGTGGCTCCTTATGATGATATAATTATTATCTTAGCTCACTGTACTTTTTTTATACTCTGTATCACGTGTGAAATGGGTCTATACTCGCTCACCGTGCACTTGTGTATGTAGGCACTTTTAGGTTTAAATTTATTCACATTTTACACATTATCACATTCTATGGCTTCGTCACCTTCCAGGTGTAGGCCAGCACAACTTGATTCGGAGTTTTAGTGGACATTCAGGGTCGGGGTGTGTCATTCGATCATGTGCCTCTCCAAGTGACACCTGACCATTCCCGTTAATGCTCAAGCTGCACGGCACATTCTGCATAACCATCACTGGGGGCAAGTGACCAAGATACACCTACCGATTATGAAGAAGGATGGACATTGGCGACCTACAAAAAGGTAAGGAAGCCAAAACCACGAGTCACATAGCCAAAGGTGGAACAATGAGGAAATCGCCACCGCCACAACAATAGGAAGTCTAAAAAAACATAAGAGTTGATAAGCCAACATATGCTGGGAACCTATGGAGCAAGAGCCACGCATTCCCGTCTCCGTGCACGAGTATTTCCCGAAGGACTTTTTCCAATGGTGCATTACCGTCTTCTATCACATGGTTGAAGTAGAGATGGAAGAGCTATCAAAAGGCAAAGCTATTGCCACTGGGAGAAAAGACCCTCATGCCTAAAGAAGGTCGACCAACAGACTTTAGCATCGAGGAAGCGCTACGATTGCCAAAGAAGATGCGAAGAGCACTAGCAGTGGTCTTGGCAAGTCCGGACGACCACGAAGTGTAAGAAAGCAAGGACGAAGGCTTGAAGCTTTGGCCACATGAATGTGCCACATGATGCAATCAACTTCACTGACGAAGACTTACTGCTGGGATTAAAGCCTCACAACCGTCATCTCTTTTTCTCGGGGAACGTAAGGGAGCACAAAGTCAACCGCATGCTTGTAAATGGTGGGTCGGCCATAAACATCATGCCAAAGTCAACAATGACCACAATCGGCATCAAGGTGGATGAACTGTCCCTAAGCCATCTGCTGATCCAGGGTTTTAACCAAGGAGGATAAAAGGGATGGGCATGATCCGAGTGAAGATAACCATTGGTGAACTCAATCAAACACGATATTCCATGTGATTGATGCAAGAACCTCCTACAGCTTGCTCCTAGGAAGGCCTTGGATCCACGGGAATGAAGTAGTGCCATCCACCATCCACCAATGCTTAAATTCTACCGGGAAAGAGTAAAGGTGATCCAAGGTAATACCAAGCCATTCACCGAAGCCGAATCACACTTCGCAGACGTTAAGTTCTACATGGATGAAGACATGTGCTCGAAACTCTTTCAGAAGAGATCAAATCCATGGGCAAAGCAGCACCTAAAAAGCAGGAATGGCAAGCTATGCCCAATAAGCAAAAAGGGCAAGCCGTGCGATCTTCAAGCAAAAATGATGACGAGCCTGCTAAACCTGCAACAACCAAAGGGAGTAGGACACCTTCAAAATGACTGAACACACCCATATTTCGATACTTCCCGATGTCAAGAAGAAAGAATGGTTCATCCCCGTTTGAAACTGGAGTAAGCAAAGCGGACACACAGTGGCACAAAGATAATGTGAAGTTGCTTAAGACGAATGCAGTTTTGCCTTTAACACTTCTAGGCGACGCTAAGGTTGCAAGACTACCACAAGGCTTCATAAAAGCTCTGCTAAAGGGGGTGGAACCAAGCTTTCTTCCAACCAAGATGATCAAAGAAGGTTTTGATCCAAACGCCTACAAACGCATGTCGAAGGTTGCGTACGACTTCGCTTCCTCTTTGAATCCTGGAAAGAAGGTTTCAAACACCATCAATGACAAAGAACGTAACCTCACCAAGACTCAAAAGAGGTTGAAGGAGCATGGTTACGGAGTTGACAACAATAAAGCTGGACTCGGCTTCACACCAAATGCACCCGTGAAGATTTCAAGCAAAGCAAAAAATGCTAGCACCCAACACATCAGCGTGAACGTTGAACAAGATTAAGAGGAGCCTAAGTCTGCCCCTTGTACGTCAATCTTCGATAGGATGAATCATTGATTGCATTAGTGGTCAAGACCAAACCTTTGTTTTCAAGAGGCTTAACACGTCAACATCCTAAAGCTTTGTTTTCGAAAGGTTGTCAAAACCTAAGAAACAAAGAAACATGGCTAGCTCTCCTCTGTGATGGTCAACTTTGGAAAGACTTGAAGATAACAAGAAACATTCTAGAAAGAGGATGACAACGCTGAAGGAAGAAAAAATTGACGGTCTGGCAGGAAAAGATGATGTTCGAAGCTCTATTCCTTTAAGGATGAAGTGCCAAGCAATCTTAGAGGTTGACACAATTAGATCACTAAAAGTGAGAAGGCGCACTATTATCCACATTGGCCAATCTTCACGCCAACAAGCCCGAAAGGACGGCATTGAAGATGAGGTCCAAGACATCTTCCACATCAAGATCCAAGAAGGCAAAGAAGATGAAATCACTGAGGAAGACGTCACTGCCGCACCACCATAAGAGAAGCTGAGGCCTATCTTCATAAGTGCGGACGAGATAAAAGAGTATTACCAATTGCTATTAGAGTACAAAGACGTCTTTGCTTGGACCTACAAGGAAATGCCCGGCCTTGACCCTGTCATCTATGTGCATCATCTTGTAGTCAAGCCACAAATTGAGGTTGAGATTGACAAGCTAATCGAAGCAGGCTTCATTCGAGAGGTGTAATACCCCAAGTGGATCTCCAACATCGTTATTATCCTTAAGAAATGTAGACAAATATGTGTTTGCGTAGACTTCCGGGACCTCAACGATGCTTGCTCGAAAGATGACTTCCCCTTGCCAATCATCGAAATCATGGTGGATGCAACCACTAGCCATAAGGCACTGTCATTCATGGACAACTCTTCTGGATACAATCAAATTCGCATGGCTTTCGAAGACGAGGAACTAATAGCCTTCCGCACTTCAAAAGGTATCTATTACTACAAGGTGATGCCCTTTGGTCTGAAAAACACTGGAGCCACATATCAACACGCAATGCAGAAAATCTTTAATGACATGCTACACAAAAACGTAGAATGTTACGTAGGCGATATGGTGGTTAAGACAAAGAAAATATCAGATCACTTGAAGGATTTGCGAATAGTGTTCGAAAGGTTGCAAAAATACAACCTCAAAATGGACCCGTTAAAGTACGCATTTGGCGTCACCTCTGGAAAGCTCCTCGGCTTCATTGTCAAGCACCGTGGCATTGAAGTGGACCAATAAAAGATCAAGGCCATTTAAAGCATGCTTGAGCCAAGAAACATGCATGAGCTAAAAAGTCTACAAGCACGACTAGCCTTCATCAGACGTTTCATCTCCAACCTTGCAAGGCGTTGTCAACCGTTCAGTCGACTCATGAAGAATGATGTTTCGTTTGTATGGGATGAAGCATGCCACAATGTTTTTGAAAGCATAAAAAAATATTTATCAAGTCTACCTGTTCTGGGGGCGCCTATGCCCAGGAAATCGCTTATATTATACATCGCCGCTGAGGAAAGTTTAGTTGGAGCATTCTTGGCACAAGAGAATGGATCCCAGAAAGAATGAGCGCTTCACTACCTCAGTTGAACTCTCATCAGTGCTGAGTTGAACTACTCCCCAATAGAAAAAGATGTGCCTTGCCTTGGTGTTCGCCATCTAGAAGCTCAGGCATTACATGCATGCTTACACCACCCACTTGGTTGCTAAAGCTGACTCGGTCAAATACATCATGTCCAAACTAGTCTTGACAGGGCGACTTGCTAAATGGGCTTTGCTTCTTAATCAATATGAGATCATCTACATCCCAGCTAAAGCCGTCAAGGGACAAACGTTAGCAGACTTCTTTGTCGATCACCCAATCCCAGATGATTGAAAAATCTCAGATGACTTGCCTGACGAGGAGGTGTTCTACATCGACATTTTCCCAACATGGACGATGTTCTTCGACGGATCCGCACGAGTAGACGGAGCTGGGGCATGAGTAGTATTCATGTCGCCATAAAGGCAAATACTACCTTATTCATTCCAACTAAGCGAATTATGTTCCAACAACGTTGCTGAGTACCAAGCATTGATCATCGGGCTCTAAATGGCGATCAACATGGAAATCACAACCCTTGAGGTATATGGCGACTCCAAGCTCATAATCAATCAACTCTTGACTGAATATGAGGTGAGGAAAGATGATCTCGTCCCATACTTCCGGCTGGCAACTCAACTGCTACAAAAGTTCGAGGCCGTAACATTAGAACATGTGCCAAGAAAATAAAATCAAATGGCATATGCTCTCGTCAACCTAGCCTTGAGTATGACATTAGGAGAAAACGAAGCTACAGACATGCCAGTTTGCCAAAGATGGGTGATCCCGCTTGTCACTGAAATGTTACTGGACGATACAAATGTCATCTTAGTACTTTCGGTCAACGCTGAAGAGTGGAGATGACCACTGATCGACAATTTGGAGCATGGAAAGCTTTCAGATGATCCTACACACCGCTCTGAAATATGTCGACGAGCACCTCACTTCATCTATTACAAAGGAACACTCTATCGACGCTCTTTTGAAGGAGTACTTCTGAGATGCCTAGGTGAGGAATAAGCCAATCAAGCCATGGAAGAGGCACACTCAGGTGTATGCGGGGCACATCAGTTCGGACCGAAGCTACATTTCCATCTCAAAAGAATGGGTTACTACTGGCCAAGCATGGTGAAGAACTGCCTGGAACATGCCAAAAGGTACCAAGCTTGCCAATTCCACACTAACTTCATACATCAACTACCTGAACCATTACACCCTACAACTGCTTCATGGCCATTCGATGCATAGAGATTGGACGTCGTAGGACCAATTACGCCAAAGTCATTTACAGGAGAAGCTTACATCCTAGTTGCAATATATTACTTCTCCAAGTGGGCTGAAGCCATACCCCTAAGGGAAGTCAATAAGGAAATTGTCGTCCGTTTCATCAAAGGGCATATCATCCATCGATATGGTGTGCCTTGCTACATTTTAACTAACAACGGAAAACAATTCTTCAACCGACTCATGGACGAGCTATGCGAGAAATACAAGTTCAAGCAGTATAAGTCTTCCATGTATCATGCTTTGGCCAACGATCTTACAGAAACATTTAACAAAACATTATGCAACCTCCTAAAGAAGGTGATCGGCCGAACAAAGAGAGACTAGCATGAAAGAATAAGCAAAGCACTTTGGGCATATAGGACAACACATAGGACTCCTACCCAAGCTACGCCTTATTCTCTCGTATATGACGTGGAAACTGTTCTACCGCTTGAAAGTCAAATCCCGTCACTAAGGATGGCTATATAAGAAGGATTGACTGATGAAGATAATGCAAAGTTGCACTTTCAAGAGCTGGAAGTGCTGGATGAGAAAAGGCTCGAAGCCCAGCAGTACTTGGAGTGTTATCAAGCACGACTTTCCAAGGCTTTTAAGAGGAAAGTTCGCCCTTATTCTTTTCAAATGGGAGATCTCGTCCTTGCATTGCGTAGGCCTATCATCATAACTCACAAAACAAAAAGCAAGTTCACATCAAAGTGGGATGGACCTTACGTAAGAAGTTTACACCAATGGCACCTACTTAATCATGGCAGAAGACGGCTTGAAGATCGACCCAATCAATGGCAGATTCTTGAAGCGCTACTACCCCTAAAACAAACGCACCACGCTTCTGGCCCACAAGAGCATAAACTGCATACGGCACAAAAAAAAAAGCATTTGAACTATGTTATGACTTATCCCTTCTCAATTGAGGGTACGTAGGCAATTGAAACTTCGAAACTTCAAGTATAGTCACACCATCAACAACACAAAAAAAAAAAAAAAAACAAAACAAAACAAGAGAAGAAAAAAAAAAGGAAGTAACACATCTTAGTGAGATATATGTTTTACTTGTATTTAGCACAATGCACTGAATAAAATAAAGCTCGTCTATTGATATCTCTAGAAATTACAAATATGTACCCAAAAAAAAAAAAAGGGGAAGCCTTCACAAAGGTTGCTCACGTGACGCCACAGTACTTGGCAAAATTCCAGGAAGAAGAGGCACCAGAGGTTGATTATTCGGAGCCTCAATACTTGGTCGAACTCCAGATCACGAAGGCAGAAAATGCCTATGGAGTACAGCCACAAACCTCTGATGGTCATTTTGAATCCGACATTCGGAGTCCTACAGCTGATCAAGCTTTCTCTTCATGCTCGTGAATAATTATTTGCAAGCATGTGCAAATCTCTATTCTCAGGCTTGAGCTGTCTAATCTCTTGGCTAAGATTTGCCACCTCGGTCGTCAATGATTCAAGTTGGCAAGTTTGAGCAAGTAGGCGTTGGCCCATATTAGATACAGAGCCCGCACACTAAACACTAAGAGCCAGGGAGTCTTGGACAGCCAACTCATCGGACCATCTTGAAAGTAGCCTATTATCTCTAGGAGTGAGGAGGTTCCTAGCTACTACTTGCATCTTTCATCACGGAGTCTTCAATTGTAAGAGGGCCATTAGAAGATAAGAAGGACGGACACCATATATTACCCTGACACGGCACACCTATATCACTCCCGAGACTCAAATATAAGCAAATGTTAGACGGGTAGGCCATTTTCAAAAATGGTAAAAGAAAAGGGTTGGATGGAGTAAAATCTCATAAATACACCATAGACAATTTTCACAAGTGGGCAATCTTCAAAGTGTGCATGTGATAGGAGCATATTTATGCGACTTAGTTAGCTTGTTTCTTGGCATTTATGTTGTTAGTTCGTAGTTATTTTAGTATTTTAAGCTATTTTCGTGTGTTTGTAGGTCCACAGGGTTAATGTGGCAAATAAGTGCATTTTGGAGCATTTTTTGGCATGGAATGGATAACATATGCTTGGAGCAAAAGGAATGGACGAAATTTGAAGTTTGTGCATCATCCTCTCCCTATAAATAACCATTTTAGCACACTCATTTCACCCAACACATCCACTCATTACAACCACCCAACACATTCACCTACCACTACATCCACTCATTTCACCCAACACATCCATTCACCTACCACTACATCCACTAATTTCACCCACTACATCTACTCATTTCACCCAACACATCCACTCATTTCAACCACCCAACACATTCACCTACCACTACATCCACTCATTACCACCACCCATTACATCCTCTCCCTAGCCTATAAATATATCCATCCAAAGACACATTCAAGGGGACAATTTAGGGAGAAGGGAGAAAGACACATTCTGTCGCAAGGCAGAGTCTTTTGTTCTTAACCATTCTACACATTCCCACAACAAAAACACAATTCCATGCACCTTCATTTCCCTTTCCTTGCCGTGACCTTCATCCAACCTAAACACATTCAGCCATTCCTCCATACAAACAAACCTTCAAACACTCACCAACACCTTGTGACGTAGCAAAGGAAGGGAAAGAAAGTGCTTGGACGTGTTTGATGTCCAACTTAGATCGTTGGAGCGTTTAGGTGTTTTCTTTCTTTTGTTTCTAATGTTTAAATTTATTTCCTTTCGTTTTGTTGTAAATATGAGTGGTTGGCTAGGGGTGATTTCAAAGCCATGATTATGTGTGCAATATAATTTGATAAATTACAGTTATGAATTCTTGAATCGTGAGTGCAATTGGCTTAACTATTTGATTGATAACTTATTTGTATTTGTTAATTAAGGGTCGACACTTAATTGGCATGCATAAATTCGTTGCTAGAATATAAGGAAGTTTCACATAATCGTTACAAACTTATATTCACATGTAGTGAAGGTCGCTTATAAACGATCGCGTTAAGTTCAATTCCTAGCATGAGTGACATGATGTCATAGTTGCAAGTGCTTTGTCAATGCTTATGATTTTCATTAAACGTAATGATCTTTGATTGTATCTCTATTATGATGTCATGTAGGGAACTTTAGAAGAATATTTTGGGTTGTCGAATGATGTCATCCAATCCAATAAAACAAGGAAAATCTGAGAGTTAACTAGTGATGTCACGGTTAATTTGGAGCATTGTCATTCATAATTCAATGAAGTAGTAACTGGAAATCAAGTTATTTGCATACATGTCATGTGTGGAGAAAAAGCCTCTAGCTATCCCATCCATCATCTTATTTCTCAAATTTGTTTTACAATTTGTCTAGTTTTTTATACTTGTTTGTTTGTTTCAACTTCATCCAAAACTCAATCCCCCTTTAATTTAGTGTGTCTAATTAGTTAGAATCTGTTTTAATTTGTGTTTTTAAATGTTTTGATTCAAGTAAAAGTTAATTTTCGTCCAAAGTCATTCATAGTGTCTAGTTTAAGTTTATTTAGTTGTTTTAAGCTGTTTTGAGTATTTTAAGTTTGCTTTGAGTCTTGTGAGTCTTGTTAAGTATTTTTAAGTTTAGTTTTATGTTTTTGAGTCAGTTTAGAGGTTATTAGCAAGCCCTCCTAATCCCCGGTCCAGAACGATCCTTACTTATACTTATACTACAGTTGTCAAAAGAGGGTTAAATTTGTGTGTTAAGATAATTTTCGCATCAGCATGTTGGATGTGATCGATACCTTTACAAAAGGAGAGACAACACAGCCACCAATTCAAAAAATCGAAGAGACACTACTATTCAAATTTCAAAAGCCGGATTTTCCTGCATAAAGTTTGTTAACACTTTTCGGACGCGACCTTAGCTTGTGGGATAGCACGTGCAACTTTGTCAAAGATCTCTGGCAGAGTTGAAAATGCGGGAAGTTCACTATTCCAACTACCACACTTTTACTGACAAGCGTGGGTGACAAGGCCAAATTCGCACTAGTACCAGCTATTAGGAAATCCCTATATAGGTCGACCTTCATCCTCCGTGGTAAGGCACGCACCCAAAATGCTTGACTCTTCTTCCTTGCCAAGAATACATCTGCAACCAAACCTCTCAACATACTTAGTTTTCTTCTTTCCTAAAGATACCTCTTCAACCAAGTCACACCAGAGCAAATGTATCTCATATCATCATGGTTGAAAGCAAGGGTATCTCATAGCATGTTTCTCCCTGTCATTTTCTTTGTTTTTGTTCTTCCATGCAGCATAAGGAGAAAAAGAGCAATCGGTCGGTACTTCTTCCAATCAGGAATTGACTGCTTGGAACCCCTTCCCTGATTGCTTACCTAGCATCGCTCTTGAGTACTCATCTTCAACTGTTGATGCACTTCCAGAGAAGATACCAGATGCTTGGAAAACAAATAAAGCAAGCGAAAATGACACATCGAAGCATGTGGAGACAAGCGCAACAAATACATGTGCTGATTAATCCATTACTTCTTCAAAAGCCAAAGTATCTCATATCATCTAGGTCAAAAGCAAAGGTATCTTATATCATGCTTCTTCCCTGCCTTTTCCTTTGCCCTTGCTTTTACCTGCAAGACAAGGAGAAAGAAAACAATCAGTCGGAACTTGAAATCAAACTTCCAATCTGGAACTGATTGCCCAAAACCTTTGCCTGGTTGCTCACCTAGCATTGCTCTCGAGTGCTCGTTTTCAACTTTTAATAGGTCTCGAATTTCCTTAGCGAATACTTCAGGACAGTTGATATGATATTGGCTATTTACACTAAAGCTGCTAAGCATGGATGAGTCGCTGAGAGATGATGTTTTAAAGGATCATTTGAAGGCAAAAGGTTACGCACCACTTCTGCTATGCAAAAGAAACAAGCAGAGAAGAATGCAGCACAATGAACTGGAACAAATCATTGTAGCACGACACTCTTCCCTGCAAAACTGCATAATCCAGACAGAGAAGTCTAAGTCAAATCCAAGCCCGGCGTCGTTGCTATAATTGAATAGCCCGAGAAGCTCAACATCCTTTCGCTGGTATTGTCGCCAAAGAGCAAAGCCTCGCCGTGCAACACCGTCAAATCACCCATGCTTGTTCAAAAGCAAAAGTATCTTATATCATACTTTCCCCCTGTCATTTTCTTTGTCCTTGTTCTTACCTACTGGACAATGAGAATGAGAGCAATCATTCAGCACTTGGAATCAAGCTTCCAGTCAGGAAATAACTGCCTGGAACCCATTCCTTGATTGCTTACCTAGCATCGCTCTCAAGTACTCATCCATATCTGCCTAGAGAACAGATAAGACGACTAACAATGAAACATCAAGTTTGTGGATAATCAACAAACGCAACAACTACATATGGTGATTCATCCCCAACAAAGCCGAATCTTACTTGCTAGGTGAAACCCCTCATGGTCCCATTTAAATTCAAGATCAAGCCTCGATGGCCGTTGAAGAAATCACGAGTCTGATTCAAGATCAAGTGCCCACCACACTTGAATCAAATTCAGCTCCAAGATAAAAGGAGTAAGTTCAGACCTTTGGAGGAAGCCAAAAAACCCTCCAGCCCAGTTCAAGATTAAGCCTGTGGAAAATCAACAATTGGAGGAAACTAAAAAATCTTCTAGCCAAATTCAAGATCAAGCCTTGACGGCCTCTGAAGAAATTTCCAGCCCAATTCAAGATCAAGCCTCGGCGACCCTTGGATCGACGTCTACATTAAGGGACTACAAAATGTATCTTTTACATGTGACAAGCACATGTATATGACGCGCCTTGAAGTGGGGGCATTTGTAGACATCGAAATTTCGGTGAAATAAATGTTGATCAATAATTAAAATTTCAACGTTCACGTGGCACATAAATTTTACACGTATCATGTGACTCAACGAAAAATAAAAAATCATCGGAAAAGTCATCAAAAAGGACACGTGTCAACACCTGGCAGAAATGATTTATTTCATCTGATTATTTAAATCCAAAAAAATCAAGTTTTGGAATTCTATAAATAGGAAGCCAAGACATTCATTTTAGGGTACCAATTCACATCACACCAAAACCTTGAAGCTTTGAAACTCTAAAGCTCCCAAGCATATTCCGAAGGATCAAGAAAGCTCTTTTTGTTTTTTTGTCAAATCCTCATTCAAGATTAAGCCCCAACGGCCCTTGAAGAAAGTGTTAATCGTTCATCACCCGTTCATCCTAAGATTAAGCCCCGACAGCCCTTTTGATCAACAACATCAATAAATTCATCCACCGTTCTTCAAGATCAAGCCCAAAAGCATTCGAAGATCTGTTCATCCGTTCATCAAGATCAAGTCCAACGGCCCCTTGAAGAAACCATCCGTACACCACTGTTCATCCTAAAGATCAAGCCCCGACGGCCCTTTGGATCAGTAGCCCATCCACAAATCAACACCTTACGAAGATCCAATCAGAGGATAAATTTGTAGAAGAGATTGTAATCCCAAAATCATTAATACAAATATTATTTTGTACACGTGTTATTGTCTCATTCATTGCAGGAATTTTCGTGTTTACAGCAACAACAACAGAGTTTGCAATCATTCTTAGAGGAATATGAGGTATTGTTTTCAACACCTAACACTTTGCCTTCACATCAAATTCATGATCACAGAATTCCATTAGTTAAGGGACTTAAGCCTCCTAATAATAAGGTACTGTTCAAAAGTCTGAAATAGAGAAGTGTGTAAATGAGTTATTGCAAGCTGGGTTCATAAGGGTCAGTAATAGCCCTTACTTATCTCTAGTTATTTTGGTTAGGAAAAAAAAGGGCACTTGGAGAATGTGTATGGATTATAAGAGTTTAAATTTTATCACCATTAAGGACAAATTCCCTATACCTCTTATTGATGAATTGCTAGATGAACTGTTTGGAGCTCAGTACTTCTAAAATTGGATCTTCGAGCCGGTTACCACCAGATTCGCATGCATCCTGATGACATGGAGAAGACAGCTTTCAGAACACATGATGGCCATAATGAGTTTTTAGTTATGCCATTTGGCTTAACTAATGATTTAGCCACTTTTCAGTGTTTAATGAATGAGATTTTTAGGCCATTCCTGAGGAAGTTTATTTTGGTCTTTTTTGATGACATTTTGGTATACAGTTCATCTTGGGAATCTCATATGCAACATTTGAGAGTTGTCTTTGATACTCTACAACATCACACTCTATTTGTTAAGAAGTTCAAGTGTGCATTTGGGATGGATAAGGTGGAATACTTAGGTCACATTGTGTCTCAAGAAGGAGTTGCTGCAGATCTTGCAAAATTAGATGCTATATCCAAATGGCCTATTCCTACTTCTGTTATTTAAGAGGTTTTTTGGGATTGACTGGATACTACATGAAATTCATTCCCTATTTTGGGAAGATAATTGGCCCACTCACTACCTTAACCAAGAAAGACAGCTTCAAATGGTCAGATGAGGCTACCAAGGCATTTCACACTCTCAAGGAAGCTATATTGTCACCTCAAGTCTTGGCATTACCTAATTTTAGCAAACCCTTTATAATTGAAAGTGATGCTTCGGGTCATGTAATTGGGGCAGTGTTGCAGCAAGATGGCAGAGCAATTGCTTACACAAGTAAGGCTCTTAGTCCTCAAAATCAAGTTCTTTCAACCTATGAACAAGAGATGTTAGCCATTATCCATGCCATTCACTAATGGCAAGCTTATTTGGTTGGCAACCATTTTATAATTCAAAGAGACCGTCACAACTTGAAATATTTTCTGCAAGGCCGAGCTCACACTCATTTTCAATAGAAATGGGTGTCGAAACTCATGAGATTCGACTATGAAATTCAATATAGGCAAGGTTGTGATAATCAAGCTGCAGATGCTCTTTCTCGTAATCCATTAACCACTGAATCTTCAGTACTTGCTGATTGTACTATGGGTGAGTGTGTGGCAATTTCCTATCCTTACTCTACATGGATTAATGATTTGAGGAGATACAATGAGAAAGACTCTTGGATTATTGAGAAGACGCATAATGTGTTATCAACTTCTTTAGTTGATAATGGGTTTCTAAAGTATAGCCAGTGAATTGTTCTTAGTCATCTTAATGCTTGGAGGTCTAAAGTATTTGAGGAACAACATGCTATCCCCACTGCAAGCCATGAAGGTTTTCTCAAAACTTACAAACAAATTTTAAGGACATTCTTTTGGGAAGGCATGAAAAAGGATGTGAAAGATATGGTTGCGGCTTGTACAATTTGTCAACAACACAAATATGAGATTTTCTCTCATTTTGGATTTTTACAACCATTACCAATCCTTTTGAAGATCTGGACAGATATTTTATGGATTTCATAGTTGGTCTTCCTCCTTGTAAGGGCAAAACAGTGATTTGGATGGTAGTGAATCGTTTATCGAAATATGCATATTTCTTGGCTTTGGCTCATCCTTCTCAGCTTCAATGATTGCTTAACTCTTTGTTGACAACATTTTTAAGCTCCATGGCATGCCTACTTCTATAATTAGTGATCGAGATCATATTTTCATAAGTAAATTCTGGAAGGAGTTCTTCACATTACAAGGATCTGTATTATGTTATAGTTCAGGGTATCACCCTCAAACAGATGGCCAAACATAAGTGATGAATCGATGCCTAGAAACATATCTCAGGTGCTTTTGCAGTTTATAACCAAAGAAATGGGCTATGTGGCTATCTTAGGCAAAATGGAGTTTTAATATTGGTTATAATACTGCTACTAAGTTAACACCTTATGAGATTGTGTATGGTCAACCGTTTCCAATTATTCCCTCTTATGAACTTGGTACTACAAAAGTGGAATCTGTAGAGCAATGTTTGTTGGAGAGAAACAGGATGTTGTCCCTACTCAAATCCAATTTGGAGGCAGCACAATGTCGAAAAAATGTCCAATATGATAAAAAGCGAAAAGATAGGAGTTTTGAAGTAGATGATTGGGTTTATTTGAGTTTAGTGCCTTATCTGCATAAGTCTCTGGCTTTTCACTCATTCCAGAAGCTGCAGCCTCGTTTTTATGGACCCTTTGAGATTCTGGCAAAAATTGGAACAGTGGCATACAAATTGAAGTTACCTGACAATTCTAAATTGCATCCAGTCTTTCATGTATCTTGCTTAAAAAAGCATTTGGGTAGCCAAGTCACTCCCATAATGCCCTTACATGTCATTACTGAAGCTGGGATTCTGCATATTCCAGTTGCAATTTTAGAAAAGAGAATGGTTAAGAAAAGTCAAGGGGTTGTCATTGAAGTGCTGGTGCAACGGCAAAATCATTCACCAGAGGATGCTACTTGGGAGCCTTGTACAGAGTTGAAGACCAAATTTCCAGAAATTGTCAATCTCTTATATGCTATTAAATCACTCAATTGTACTTGTTTCTGTCTTCTGTATTAGTAGGTTTTCAAAGGGGGGTATTTTTAGAGTGATGTTAGAGTGCCAAATGGCAACACCTCATTGTGACAGATGTAGGGTTGTGATGAAGGAATTACTAGATAAGATTGGGTTGTTAAGGTTGTTAGAGGTTCTTAGAAGGTAGCTTAAGGAGTAAGCTAGGAAATTACGACAAAAAGCAACAGTTGTAATAATTGAGGGTTGTTGATGATGTAATATTCTTTTAATAATACAAGTTACAGTACTATTGTGAAGACATAAAGTTGGTTTCTAACAAATAATTGATATGAATCTAGCACCTAAAGGAGTTAGGCCTAAGGTACAATGATTCTACCATCTAATTATGTCATACCTAAACCTCGCTTTATTCAAGCAATATTACAATCTAATCGAGACTGCATGTCTCCATAAACTCGAATGTAAAAGTAGAGTATGTTGTTTTAGTCAGTTAGACTACGCATATGATCTAGATGTAATTTGGTTAGTAGACATAGTTCGGTTAGAAAGTGAAAATAGAGATTTTGGTAGTTTTAGCTAAGGCTGGTTCGATATAGGATGCCGAACTGATCGAATCCCAAACCAATTATTTTCGGGACAGGAATTTGAGGATTGATCCCAAATCGAAATTGGGTATTCCCGAATTTCAGGATTTTCAAAATGTTTTCTGTATTTCGGATGAGATTGGGACTGGTAAGCAAAACTCACGTTCCAATTCCAGATAAAAAATTCTCAAATTCGCTTCAGAATCCCTAATTGAGAAGCCCAAATTCCGAATCCCTAAATTCAATTCAAAATAGAAATGATGGCTTATGTTGAAATGTGGTGCACCTGTAGTTTTCCAACACAAACAAGCAGATAAAAAAAATGGAGGAATCTCCTACGTACCCAGGTTGTGCACATGGTTGTGTATGATCCGTATGTATCGACAACATATTGATAGTATAATGACAATATAATGATGATGCAATATCTATATATTATTGATAAGCTGGAGATATGTTGTCAATACATCGTCAATACAGATCATACGTAACGCATTACACACAACCCGCATGCGCAAGGGAGAATTTCTGATCAAAATGTGGCCGACCTATAATTGCGCATGGTGAAAATATATCGCAGCCACCGCCATCAGCGTCATGCATGCAATAATTCTCAGATTTCCATTTTCCTGCCTGTTACTTTTGCAATCACAAACAGTCCAGTCAAAGAAGGGGAGTTCCGACGTCGGACCTTTTCCAAAGAATGGTACACCACTTGACAAGCACGAGGTTTTGCTTTTTGACAAGAAGAAAAAGGCAATTACCTAACCAGAATGAGCAAGTATACATCTTGTTTGTTGTTTATGATCAAATCAAACACTCAAATTTCGTCCGTTCCTGCATTTCATCAACAAAATCTCTGTACCTCCTAGACCGCCTTGGCCATGGCATCGTGGTTCTCTCGCCTCCGCCGTTCCTCACAGCGCTTCTTCTTCACCTCCTCCGCCTCCTCCGCGCTCCGAACCTCCATGTCCACCAAGCTGGCGAGAACCCAAAATACAACGAACTCCGAGAGCCCGAAAACCCCATTTCTCTTCTGGTCGAGCTCGCTGCTTCCGGTCGCACTCGCAGTCTCAGCCGGATCGCTTGCCCTCCGCCCCCAGTCGGACCCATCACTCTGTGAAGCCCCCAATGCAAATTCTCGGTAAATTTCATTCATTTCGATCAAATTTGAAAGCTTTTCTTTGTTATTGTTGGTATTGGTTGTTATAGGCTCTCTTTCTATGTTCACACACAGCAACGAGTTTGTGGTTAAAGGGTTGCGCAAGGAAGTCCCACAAGAGCTTATTGATGAATTGAAGGATGTTTGTCAAGTATTGCATTAACCCAATTTGGCAATCTGTTCAATACATTGTTCTCTTTCCTTAATTTGAAAATTCCTGTTAGTGTTTTTGTCTGGCTCTATGATGGTAGTTATAAATCGATAGTAGTATTTGATGATTTTTATAGGATAACATGACAATGGATTATGAGGAGAGGGATAACCATGGAAAACCGCAGAGCAGCTTTCACAGAGCGGTTAATATTCCCGACATCGTTGTGTTTCCGAGGTGAGAAGCTTGCTTCATCTGCTTCAATGCCAGCTGGTTATTGCGTTTCCTTTATGCTTCACGACTGCCAACTTTAGATTGAAAACTCTTCAACATGTGATGATAGTTTCCGTGCAAAGATATGCCCTTCATGTAATATTATGTACTTAATTCTGATTTCCTCCACAAAATGTGTTTGGATTCATGATTTTCAGGTCTGAAGAGCAAGTTTCTAAGATAGTCAGGTCATGCGACAAGCATAAGGTCTGAATTTCTTTTTCCTTCCATAAAAGCTTCTATAAAGGGTTAAAGGTTTTTTTTTTCCTACCTTTCTGTTAATTTGTGCTACAGCTTATGCTTTTCTATGTTTAAAACTTCATATTTCCATTGGACTGTTCTTTATTTAAAGTTTATAATTTTGGTTTGTGATCCCAATAATATAGCGAATATAATTTCTCACATGAACTTCCAGATTGAGAACAGCATATGATTAAGCCCACATCTTATCTTGTGTATGTGATTTCTTAGATTCACAGGTTTCGGGATGATTAATTCCCCTGTAAAAGTAATGAACTGGTTTCGCTTTTGTTTGTAAAACAGGTTCCAATTGTACCATATGGCGGAGCTACATCCCTTGAGGGTCACACCTTGTCTCCCAATGGAGGTGTTTGCATTGACATGTCATTAATGAATGTATGTATATGCACCCAGTGCATTTTAGTATCAGAATACTATTGAACTTTCTTTTTCTGTTTCAAGATATCACTTTGTTCTTCTGCTGATTGGTCTAGTGTCAGTCCTTATATTTTGTAAAAAGTAAACCTCATAATAGTAATCACATTTATGCAACTAATAAAGGTTGTAGAATGATTACTTCTAAATTTCTTAGTAAAGTGCCAAATTGTCTTCAGTTGTGAACATATACCCGGAGCTGATGCTTTCTGTTTAACCTATATCACCTTTTCCCTCGGACAAATTTACAACAGAAAAGAAAAGTTTCTAGGCTAGATTATACTATGAGTGTGTCCAATTCATATCCCTCTGTGTACATTTCCCTTTTGTACTGTCCTCCTGATGTTCCCCCTTTTTGTTTCAAATTTTAGCATGTTAAAGCATTACATATTGAGGACATGGATGTTGTTGTTGAGCCTGGGATTGGATGGATGGAGCTTAATGAATACCTGGCTCCTTATGGTCTATTTTTTCCCCTGGATCCAGGTAAATTTCTTTATGTTTTCTTTTTGCGCGTAAGTTATCAGACAATGTAATATATCCCTGGATGCATAAGTTGTTTTCAGTTTTATTCGCTATACTGTTTGAATAATTTTTCAAATAATTCGTAGCAGTGTTGCATTGTGAATGAAAAACTCTATCTGTAGCTGTATATAGGCAATGCATGTGTTAAAGAATTATCTGATAATACTACTTTAGCTTGTCTTAATGCATATGTGAATTTGGTCCTCTCTTGCTTCACAACCTATAGGATAAATTTTTTACCTTTTAATATTGTGGTTTAAAGTGTATTGGACAATTTCAAGATCAGTTTGACATGGCAAAGTTTCATCTTACATATTCAAGATTTTTGAATAGGAGATTGGAATCTTTATGTGCCTTAATCTCTCTACCTATTATTTCTGTTAGAAGTGATACTTAATACATTGTTAAGTTGGAGTCTTGCATTTGTGAAAATCTTGTCTAATATCGATCCAATTGAGCTCTAGTCTTTTCTGTCCATGCTTACATGCTGGTATAGAATTGTAGATCAGTTCAATACATAGGTAGAGAGATTGCACATAAAGATTTTCTTCACATGCAATGTTCATATGGAAGAGACCATTTCTTCTAACCCTCAGATTCCCAAAGAACATTTTAGGTTTTTGTTTTCCGGGTGGAGTTAATGATTTTTGGTGGTTGTTATATTTAGGAATTAGAAACACTGTTTAAAACTTTAAATTTGCTTAACTGCTTAAAAGTTAATCTGACCCTAGTACCTTATCTTTCTACAGCCAGGCTGGAAACAAACCACAAGAATGGATAATTTAGAATATAGTACCGTTTACTAAATATATTGTTGCTAACCAAAAACCTCACTTGGATAACATAGTTTTATTTCAGTCCTCATGATATGTGTTTATCACCAGTTTACTGTTTAATGTGCATTTTCTATGATCTTTAAAATTTTTGTTTGTAAGTACTATCCCTTGGTGTTGCCATGTAGCCTTGAGTACATGGATAATAAATTGATAATTGAAGGCATGCTCCTTAAGTTAATGTAATTGTTCGTTTTTATCTTTTGTTGTATTAGTTTCACTTAATATGCAGAGAGTAACAAACAGTGTTTTAAAAGGCTCGCCTCAGCACACTCCTAGGCGGCCTCTGAGGCTGGGCGTCAGTGTTCCCGCCTCTGTTTTGAGGGAGTGGGCGGAAGGCGAGCGTGTCTGGGCGGCGGAGGCTCGCCTCAGGCCGTCTGGGGCGTTCATCTGGGCATTTTTTTTCTTCAAAATCCAGGTTTTCTTAAATGTTTTCTGCCATTCTAGTTTCAACAAAGAATAAGGAGAGACTTTCTCTCTCCAAATCCCATAAATTTCCATAATAATTGCTCCACTCAGCCTTTATTTCATTTTAAATACCCGATAAATACTCCACTCAACCCTTTACTTTCGCCATTTATTTCATTTTAAATACCCTAAATTACTCCAACCCATTTATTTCATTTTAAATATCCTATAAATACTCCACTCAATCCTTTATTTTCCTTTAAATTCCCATAATTATTGCTTTATATCATTTTAAATACTCTATAACTACTTCACTTAGCCTTTATTTCCTTTTAAATACTTATAATTGCAACATTCAGCCTTTATTTTGCTTGAAATTTTCCTATAATTGTGACCATTCATCCTTATTTTCCTTGAAGTTCTTTATAATTGCTTACAATAAAATAAATAAAAAGGTCGTACCCAGTGCACAAAGCTCCCGCTTTACGCAGGGTCTGGGAGAGGTGAATGTCGACTAGCCTTACCCCCATTTATGGAGAGGCTGCTCCCAAGTCTCGAACCCGAGACCTACCGCTCATGGGCGAAGGCACTTGCCATCGCACCAAGTGCGACCTCTTACTTACAATAAAATAAATAATTATAAAATTTTGAAACTATATGACATAGTTTCCAAGTACAACTAGACTTAGTAATAAAGAAGATGATATTATCTTTGATTTAGTTATAGTTATATTTGTTTTTACAAATTATTATATTGTTATAAATATACTCATATATATAATATATATTAAAATTTTAGGTTACGTGAGGCTTCACCTCACACCTCACGTCTCGCGCCTAGGCTGGGCTATCCATTGGTTGCCTTGGCCACGCCCCCACCTTTTAATGCTTTGGTAACAACATACTTGTTTTGATGTGTTTCTTTCCACCACAATTTGTCCTCGTTCTCTCCAAAGTCAAATTTTCATGTATTTCATATTTGTACACATACAGGGCCTGGTGCAACAATTGGAGGAATGTGCGCGACACGTTGCTCTGGTTCCTTAGCTGTTAGGTAATTGCTCTGCTCTTTTAACTTTTAAATATTTAATGGATACAATGACATTATACACATTACCTACTGGTGTACCTGCAAATTTAACTGAATAATAGAGTTTTGGCTTTCTAAGTAGTCTTAATTAACCTTGTTTACTAGGCTTTAAACCGTAGCCTTTACTTTTAACGAAAGAAAACCGTAATCACCTACTCAAGTGTGTCCTGTTGAAGTTATTGGTCTAAAGCACATACGATGGTGTCACCCAAGTTTTACCCATTTGTTAATATGTGTCATGTGATAGCCTGAATCTTGGGATGTCCAAAATAAACAAATAGGAGATTTAATATATATACACAATATGTAAGATATATCTCAGAATAATAATCAATGAGACCTGGAAAGTTGCAATGATGAATGAAAGATTTTTCACATGAGTCTTCCAGACTTTCTTGATCCTGCTGTCCACTTAGTTTTGATCACGTTAAGATCTCTCTCTCTGTCCCCTTCTGTCTCTCACACCCTCTCTCTTGTCACCAAATAGTAGCCCCATCGATCTTCGTCATAACCAAACTTCATATCTCGAACCAAGCCTGAGGAGACTGCTTGAGACCATATATCGCCTTTTTTCACCTGAAAACTTTCCTTTCCTTCCCCTGAGCTTGAAAACCTGGTGGAGTTCTCCACAAAGAAAGGCCCTTTTGACATCGAGCTGATGCAGTGGCCAAGATCTGTTAGCTGCAACTGACAGAATGAATCGTATGGAACTGAGTTTAGGTTGTCCACAAGAGCAAACGTCTTGAGATAATTGAATGATTCCTTCTTTGTATTAAGTATTGACAGATACTATTTGAGTAACAGATGCCTTTGATTTTAAACTTATATACAATTAATAGTGTGATTATCTTATCATTTTGCACTATTGTTTTTTTATTCTATAAATGATTCCATGTAAAATTTAGTTTCATAGGTCTAGTTTAATATTGATTTTAATGATTTTGTTTTTGGCTTGTAGGTATGGAACCATGCGTGATAATGTCATCAGTCTCAAGGTTTGTCAATTATCTTGACTGATGCTTGACTCAAATTTGTAATGTTGTATTTCTGATGTTGTCTATCTTCCAGGTAGTTCTTGCAAATGGAGATATTGTTAAGACTGCATCTCGTGCTAGAAAGAGTGCTGCAGGGTTTGTTTTCTATTCTATTTTATTTTATAACTATGTGGTTAATCTTTGAGGTAGTTCTCCCCAACTCAGGCATGTTGTGAACATTAAAATTTTTGCACATCATAGGTATGATTTGACCCGCCTGGTGATTGGAAGTGAAGGAACACTAGGTGTAATAACGGAAGTCACTCTACGCCTTCAGAAAATTCCGCAATACTCAGTGGTAAGTTGATAGGTCTATTACTATAACTGATAAGCTTCATTTATTTGAACATCATGACCTCTTTGGACTCTTGTATGATTTTTGTCTTTCAGTTGATTACTTCTAGATGCTTACATTATCTCGAATTACTGTTACATTTGCAGGGTATACTTTTGTGATTTCATTCTGTTATTAATATAAATTTAAATTGTAGGTTGCTATGTGTAATTTCCCTTCATTTAAGGATGCAGCAGATGTTGCTATTGCTACTATGCTGTCAGGCATTCAGGTAGAGTTTTAGGTGCATATTACGTATCTGAATTCATAGTTCAGTTTCTTGACAGAGTTCTTCTTCATAATTATTAGGTTTCACGGGTTGAACTACTGGATGAGGTTCAAGTGAGGGCAATCAACATTGCGAATGGGAAGAATTTTCCTGAAACTCCAACTTTAATGTTCGAATTTATAGGCACAGGTAAAATAAGGTCTCTTATTTTTCATCTTGACTGTCATTTATTTTTTATTTTTGTTTTGGCTAAATACATTTCCAGAAAGGAGAACATCTTAATCATTGAGATAACTGCACTGCATATAAAAATCATATCTTTGTTTAAATCTTATCTATTGATGGTTTGACACAACGAGGAAAATCAGGAGCAATCTGGCAGTTCATCATCGTTTACGAGTCCTGACTGAAGTAATTAAATTGTTTAGGTGTAGGATCACAGCTTATTTATGATAAATACATAATGGTGGTTTACTGGTTTGTCTTCTAAAGGTTTGTGTTTGCCTCATATTTTGGCAACTGCGGGTTTAGTGATTGGACAGGGCTAAACCAGTGCCTAGTCATCATTATTGCTGAAATAAATGGGGGTAAGAAGAAAAGAAAAAAGAGGGAAACAAGAGAATATGTCCAAGAGGATACCAAATTGCTGTGATTGATTGCCTTCTTCCATATTAATAATTGGAAATGGGTTAGATATTTCATATACCGTTTAGTAGAATGCTTTTTTTTTATTTTTAATTTTAATAAATTTTTATGCTCTTTAGTTTTTCCAAGCCTTGTGAAGGGAAACTATTTATGGATAATTTTCTCAAAGGTCTTGCCCGATTTTCTTATCAATCCTAGTTGAATATGCTGAGCTGGGAATAATTAGTTTTCAATGCAAAGAACTAGTATTTTCCATGGGACAAAAGGGTTGGTTTGTTGACTCCCTGCCATTTAGTGCCCTCTGCCTTCTTTCTACCTGTTGTAATTCGTGATTTATTTTCTTCCTGTTTTTAGAGGCATATTCTCATGAGCAAACCCATATAGTTCAACAGATTGTTTCTGAACACAATGGCTCAGACTTTGTTTTTGCGGAAGACCCTGAAGCTAAAAAGGAACTCTGGAAGGTAGTGAATACTTAATTGGTGTATGCTAAATAAATGGAAGTCCTTTCTTGTAGTAGTTGGTAAATTATCTCTTGGTATCCTTTAAAAGCACTTACTATTTTCTTTTGTTTCACTTATACTTAATACATAGTCGCACCATTTCCAATTAGTACTTGTGCCATTTCCAATTAGTACTTGTGTCACTTAATTGGCATCAAAATTAGTTCTGCATCATAAATATGTGGCTGCTAGTCACTTCCATTAATGGAACTCTGTTCCTAGCTGCAGTTATTGTCCAATCTTACAGCTTAAATTGCTACTCGATTTCAAATTGTTGTAATACCTTACTTCCAACAAAGATGGTTGAGTTCTTTGATAGATTGAAGCCAGAGGCTTGATCCAACTCGTCCTTGTTTTCATTTTCTCTATTTAATTCTCTCTTTTACATGTAGATAAGGAAAGAGGCACTCTGGGCATGCTTTGCAATGGAGCCTAATTTTGAGGCAATGATTACGGTAAGTTGATACCAATGGATCTGAAAAAATTTCTAGACTTTTAGCATTTGTTCACACAGTTGCATAATATTTTTTTAATAGTTAAAAACTTGTTGAACATGCTTGTTTGCTCCTACAACAATCACTTATGGGAATCCTACATTCTAAAAAATTGTCAAGTTTTTCATTTGAGTTCCTGATAGTTTCCCATTTTCTTGCCTACTAATTCTCATCATTTGTAAGAATGGAAGTATTATAAATTCAAAGAATTAGTTAATGGGTTACTAGAATGACATTTTTCTGGCTGTTTTGTTAAGTTCAAATGGTTCTTTTTAATTTTTACTTTTCATATATGCAGGATGTATGTGTTCCTTTATCATGTCTTGCAGAATTGATATCAAGGTCCAAAGAACAGCTGGATGCATCAGAACTTGTTTGGTAATGTCTGATCAAATGACTGTACCCCTATCATTCAGTAGAGAGGCGATGATGAAATATGTTGTGGTTCGCAAATAGCATGGAGGATTAAATGGGCTGACTATCGTTGTGCTTTTTTTAATTTTTCCTAACAACAGCACTGTTATTGCTCATGCTGGTGACGGGAACTTCCACACATTTATTCTCTTTGACCCTAACAATGAAGAACATCGAAGAGAAGCAGAGAGACTGAGCCATTTTATGGTCCATGCTGCCTTGTCAATGGAAGGTATGGACTATCCTGGAATTCTTTAGAATTTCTCTACTCTCCAAGTCAATGAATTGTTGAAGTGATATGCAATGTGGCTGTTATTGGTTATCCTTTTTGGATTCTTTCTATATTGTGGTTTATTAATTCCATTAAGTTTGTTAATCTAGTATCTTTACATGTAATAAACAACAGTTGATCTTATCAAGTTAGTTAATTCTATTCATATTTCGCTACCCAATATATTATTATAACACAATGGTCGACGAGTTAGGGTGCTAAAAGCTGGTATTTGAAAACTGAGCAGGAACATGTACGGGTGAACATGGCGTTGGTACAGGAAAAATGAAGGTACGTAGTTTTCTGTTGACTTGCTTGCCGTTCAATTTAAAATAGGCATGCCTATATGCTTTGGAATCTGGAATCTATACATAAATATATTAGCCAAATGAATACTATGCTTGGTAACTGCCGTTTCTGGCCAATGTTATGGGAGGCATATGTCGGCACGGATAGTTAAATCAGAAGCGTGAAAGTTATAAATAAACATTGAAGACCGAGTAACAGACTTGGTATATCATTAAATATAGGTTGAAGACCGAGTATTCTTTATTCTAAATGGATTCTGGTTTTTGGTTTCAGTATCTTGAGCAAGAACTGGGAATGGAGGCTTTGAAGACAATGAAAAGAATAAAAGCAGCATTAGATCCCAACAACATTATGAATCCAGGAAAGCTAATTCCTGCTCATGTTTGCTTTTAAGAGCTTTACTCCCTATGCCTACCATCTTCCTTCCCGTCGCTGTCGGATTGAGAAATCAAGCTGAAATCATTTCGTATGATTCTCTTACGTTCTTATAATCTTAAATGGTACCCCATGCATAAAAGGATTGAGATGAAAACATTGTCTGCTAATCTTTGTTAATATTAAATATTTATCTTAGTTTTGCTTGTTTTCCTTGGAAGCATTGATGCGGGAGGCAGGCCTTCGAGAAAACGATTTGAAAACCAATAACATGCATTGGAATATTAAGTGCTGTGTGTTTTAATGACATCGGAATTTGTTAAGTCTGTTGATGCACAAAATCAGTGAACACTTTGGAACAACTTAAAGTGTAAGTTTGTGACATTTGCTCGGTTGCTCCAGTCACTAGTGAAGATAAATATGTAAAGAGATAGAGATAGGGAAGCAAACACAAGATGTACGTGGTTCATCCTAAGTTTTAGCTACGTCCATGGAGTAGAGGAGTTCTCATTAAAAGTGAAGGGTTTACACAAATATACAAGTTTAAGCACAATCATCATTAATAGGTTCTGATGACCAATTTAAGTACCATAATGACATTAGGGATTAATTGTCGGCGAATGATCTCCTTTTATAGTTGAGGAGAGTCTTCAACTTCTGTCCATGGTCAATGTGGGACTTTATGAGCTTTATTTCGACGTTGACATGTGTCGTGCTATGATTGGCCTCTTGGTTGGAGGGAAACTCTTGTGCTTCAGCAGGGGTGCCTCAACATGAACTCCTCAGTGGGTTCTTGAAGGTATGGCGTTGACTGGTGCTTGGTAGTTTTGGGATTGGTTAAGTATGGTACAAACAAAGTCAATTTCGATTATGATTAGGAAATTGTAAAATTTATGCTTTCCTTATCTTTACTTGAGAGATTTTTCAATGTGCTTGGAATATGGGACGATACTGTATATGCCATACGTTATTATACAAGTGGAGATAAGTTTTTTTGTTTTCAAGTTTCCCTCAACTTATATAATAACATATGACGTATTATGACGTATGTGCCCATGTTCCGAGCACATTGAAAAGTCTCTCTTTACTACCATTAAATTGTGATGTAATACAAGCATTAGGCAAACTTGATTGAATTGAAAATATATTTGCCTTGTGCAATTAAAGTGAGTGTTTCCTCCTAAAATCAATCGTTTGAGTTGGTCCTGGTGGTGAAGCCACGATTAGCAACATGAGTGATTATGTTGTCCTAGGTTTAGTGATTCACAGATATTTACCCTCGATCTTTCCATTTACCCTTAGTTTGTCCTACGTTAGGCATTGCTGTGGGTTAGAGTGCGAAAACCTCTAGTAACTGGTATCTAGATCAAAGAGAACTGTAAACGATATTTGTCTGAGTCGAATGTAAACGAGCCCCCCTATTATGAATGCTGGGAGTAAAGAAAATTTGGATGTGATTACATTAAGTGAAGTCCAAACCTCTTTGTTCTTCTGTTTTTGCTTGAGAAATACAAACTTTATGTTGCTTTCTTAAATTTCATTCTTCTATGCCCATTTCTTCCTTTCTCTAATGTCTTTCCATTAAATTATTTATCCCATATTTTTAACTTTTGCTTTTCTTGTGCAATCGATATTTGGGGGAGAGGAACTTGAACACAGAATCTCTGTGCAAAGACAAATAATCTTAACTGCTATAGCTACAAGTATCTTTGCATAAAGAGTCGAACGTAAGACTTGTTAATTAAAAAGTCGAAGTCAATCCCTAGACTTGTCAATCTAATTTTTTGAAGGAATTGGCCAATGGAATAGATGTCCCATGGCTCCATTAGGGTAGGCTAACATGGCTCAAAACATTTGCTGGGAGACATGGATTGGAAGTCAATGAAGGAATTGGAAACTGCCAAAACAAGAGTGGGACAAAATAAAACTCTGATAAGATTCGCATGGATTTGAATAAAGTGTCTTGTTTTTTTCTTTAGAAAGTTTTTGATCCTCATGATTATCTGATAAGGCCATTAACCTTAAATTGGAACCAATAATTGATATGAATCTAGCACCTAAAGGAGTTAGGCCTCAGGTACAATGATTCTACCATCTAATTGTGTTATACCTAAACCGAGATCAAGGCCGAGAGACCTCCAATTTCGACTTTCAAGAGGGAGAATTAGAGATGTGGTGTGTGATGACCGTGACTATGGACTGGTGGTGCGGGTGGATTTAGGCGATGGAGTTAGGGGAGGAGGACTGGAGGAGTGCTCGAGTTTTGGTTGGGTTTGGGCGGACGAGAGGAGTCGGAGAGAGATAGAGTGAAAGTGAGGTGAAATTGAGAGAGGGAGTTAGGGTTAATTCGAACATACGGTTGAGATTAAATCTCAACCAAATCCAACGGCCTACTATTTAATTATTATGTATTATTTTCAGTTCGATATGAGATTACCAAACATACCTATGTGGAAAACCAAATTCCATACCAAAATTATCGGTTTTGGTTCAGTATTGGGTACCGATATTTTTAAGAATATTGGTTTCAGTTTGGTTTCGATTTAGTTTGATTCGGTTTCGACATTTTCAATATTTTTTTCCACCCCTAGTTTTAGCAAATTGTCATATAGTTGTGTATCTTTTAATTGATTATTTTTTTATGAATTGGGGAAGGGAAGTTCCGACGTTGGACCTTTTCCAAAGAAAGGTACACCACTTGACAAGCATGAGGTTTTGCTTTTTGATAACAAGAAAAAGGCAATTACCTAACCAGAATGGGCGAGTATACCAACTCAATAAAACCTCTTGTTTGTTGTTTAGGATTAGATTGGATTGAATAACTCGAAAACTATATCATAGAGAGGAGATGCTTGAGTTTGGAATACAATAAGCTGAAGAGAAAACTCATATTCATCAAGATAATCCAACACTTAGAAACATGAAAGAACCTTAAAATTCGTTTGGATGTACTTTTAAAATGACTGAAAGTGCTTTTAGTGAAAATGTTTTTGGAAACAATCATTAGTAAAAATGCTAGCAAATCCTAGAAAAACACTTAAAGTGCTTCCTGGAAGAAGCACATAACTGATGCTTCTTGTAGAAAACACTTTAAGTGCTTTTGAAACATAAAAACATTTTCTCTAAAAGCGATTTCAGTCATTTTAAAAGTACATCCAAACGAGCCCTTATTCATTCTATCCTACCAATATGAAAAAATTGGAAGGGATAATCCACCACTACGTTGGATTAATCTTTCCATTCTTTATTTAACATGCACCGAATCTAATTAGTTATTCGGTCAATCAAATCCTAAACAACAAATAAACCCTTAAATTTAAGGATTCTCATGTTTATAGACTACCCAACAAGGAATGGACAATTACCAACTCATAAACCATACATTTTATCCCTCTTTTAAAACATGGTTGTCCTTTCATTTTCTGTTTGAATCATGGCTTATGTTGAAATGTGGTCCACCTGTAGTTTTCCAAGCCAAACAAGCAGATAAAAAATGGAGGAATCTCCTACGCACCCAGGTTGTGCACATGGGTTGTGCATGATCCGTATGCATTGACAACATATGTTATCGATAAGCTAGAGATATGTTGTCAATACACTGTCAATGCAGATCATGCGTAACCCATTACGCACAACCCGCATGCGCAAGGGAGAATGTCTGATCAAAATGTGGCTGACCTATAATTTGGGCAAAAAGTATTGTGATAGATACAATACATTAAAGCACATAATAAAATGCAGGATTGCTCCTGCAAATTGGTGTACGGAGCTTAGCTTTGAACAATGGCGACCTTGCTACTTTCACCATCACGACAGCTTCAACCAACTTAATTACCGAATTTTCCAGGCACTCAGTATAATACGGATGAACGACGAGGTTATGTTTTATGGATGTGATATTAATTACAAATTCATGTGTGAGTGGATGTTTACATCATGCAGCTATATTCCAATATCGTACCATACAAATTTTTTTCGTGCTTAGACTTAATAAACGCATAAGCATGCAGGGTACACCACATGTTACCAATATCGTATTTGATTTAACACCGATAATTTTGAAATAGAATTCTCTAGTTACTGAATTCTGCACTTACCCTTTTTCTCTACGTGGACTCCTTTCTTCGTTTTTTTTTTTTTTATTTCAACTTTTGTATTGAAGAAATTTAAAGTAAAAGCAAGGTACATAAACAAAGAGGAGCTCACATGTACAAAAATAATGTGCGAAAATCACTTTCCTAACTTGAAAAAGCATTTAGATGTAGAGGTGGAATAACATGGAGGGCAGGATATATTAGCTGCTCGATCGGCCCTAGTTTTGAGACAGCTTAAATAATTCGTCATCTTGGTTCCGCCACTAGGTGGGTGGTTTTCTAAAAGCTGTAAAACAATGTTTTTATAATTGAGAAGCAGTATTAGGTTTAACTTTTTTGGTCAAACATTGTTAGATACATTTTTTTATTATAAAAGTGTTTTTATGCCACAAAGATAATGAATTAGGAGTCAAAATTGAGGTAATTTTGATCACGAAGGAAGTTAAAGTTTCATTATAAAGCTAATTGAATATAGTAATCCAACTCTTTACGTCCCATAATTTTTCGATGTGAAATAACACTCAAGATCCTCAATATACATAAAATACAATAGAATATAATAAAAAGAAAATTTTGAACTGGATAGTGATAGTTATACTATGGATGTTATTTATCTTGAGTCAAGTATGAATGCATGGTGAAGATATATCACAGCCGTCGCTACCACTTTTACCCTGATTCCCACTAATCCGTGGCTGCCACTATCACCAGCTTATATATCGATCATGCATGATAAAGAAACAACAACTAATATATCGCAGCCGCAGCCATCAGCGTCATGCATTCCATTTTCCTACCTGTTACTTTTGCAATCACAAACAGTCCAGTCAAAGAAGAAATATTAAGTTTTAACCCCAGTTGGTTAGCAACTTGCATAGCATGGCCTGCGGCCAAAGTGATGCGTAATTATTTTACTCGTTGAGGGAAGATCAAAACCCTAATTTAATATGCCGTATTAAACATGATCTCACGTGGTCTGCAGGAGTGATTTGCAATTTCAAATATGGCTTAAGTTAAAGTTAAAGGTCAGGGTCCCCTTAATATTTTGGTTAATTTGGATTCTTTATAAACTATTGCTATCAACTTATCATGTGGCCCGTATATGGATCAAGACAGAAGACTACCTGTTTTCTTTCTGATAGGGTGACATTTCACCCAATCTTGCATTGACTGGAGTAATAGATGTATATTATATACAATTGTTAGTGCGAGTTAGGATCATATTTTGATCAGGAGTGATTTGAATTTGAAAATGTTATCTTGTTTGGGTTAATTTATACTGTTATGAGGGGTAAAGGATTGGTTTAAGAATATTCAAAATGCGTCTGAGGTTTTGAGTTCGAATATTACCGTCTTCACTTATTTTAATCAACAATGGAAAGGACTGAAAATTCCATTATTGAGTTCATATACTGTATTTAGTTTGGAAGTGTTCATTTATTTCTGTAAACACAATAGAATGATCACCTCCAAGTTAGGCACAACGTCTCATTCCATTCTTAATTAATATCCAAATTTATGCACCAGAGATGTGAGACTAGGGCTTTTGAGACTTGACTCTAGAACGCGAGATACTGAACATAAACCCTAATACCCAAACCATACAGTAAGTTTAAAACCTTTTGGCTCTTTAGGGTTTGCTTTTCTTATCACTCTGAAAAACATTTAGGGGGCCGCATATATTGTATATAGAGTTTGATAGATTTTCGTAGAGCTATGAGTACATGGATTTTGGGGGAGTTTACTTCCACAAAATTCATGTGCATTTTGATTGAATTCTACATAGATTTTAATGAAGTTTGTGAGATTTTAGAATTTGTCTACAATACTTACATGTATTACTATCTCGATGGTCAGATGGTGATTGTTTTATATACATGTAATTATTGTAGCCAATCCCGAGACTTTATCATGGATTTAAATAGAACCATGTGGATTCACATGAACTTTTAGTGATCAATTTATTAAGAAACATTACTAGTTTTTTAAATTATCATGGCTAATTTGGCAGTGCTTTTAATGGGTGAAAGCGTTTTTTGTGAAAATATTTTTGGAATCAATCCTTGATAAATATGTAAGATAACCTGGAAAAACACTTAAACTGTGTGATTCTTGTAGGAAGCAAGTGTTTTGGAAACTACAAACATTTGCTTTAAAAATGTTTTCAGTCATTTAAAAAGCACTTCCAATCGAACCCTCATTATTTGAAATGGTGATTATGACCTTGACAAAGTGGTCGTATGAGGTGGTGGAAGTGCCATATGATGGTGGTTGGTGATGATGCTCATGGCAATGACGGTGGTGACGGCATTGGCTACAATGGTGGTGGTGGGGGTGGAGGAGATGCTCATCGTAAGGTGGCGGTGGCGACTACATGGTGG
Organism: Malus sylvestris; assembly: GCF_916048215.2. Taxonomy (NCBI): domain Eukaryota; kingdom Viridiplantae; phylum Streptophyta; class Magnoliopsida; order Rosales; family Rosaceae; genus Malus; species Malus sylvestris. The sequence goes on along the minus strand of NC_062271.1, from coordinate 4,918,355 downwards.
TGAAACGAGAGTCATTGCATTATTGGTGGGTTGGAGTATTATCAAAAGTGAAAAAAATGAAGTCCCTCAAAATCTTAGGGAGACAGGTTAGATTTGTTATGATAAAAACTTATTATAAGAGCGCTCAATATCCATGATGTTTTAAAATTCTTTGAATTAATGAAATTTGAATACATCTGGATTTTTGTTGACTCCCAAAACATCATAATTGTATAACAAAAGATCTTCAGACTTTTAGAAGTCATAAAAAATCTTTATTAAATACAGAGTGACTTTTATTAACTCTTTAAAAGTCTACATTCAATACAACTGAATTTCAAAATCGAGCAAAGTGGATCAAACTCATATACAATACTAAGCCATGTGTATTGAACTGGGATTTTAATACAGTTATAAATTCATGCAATGAAAATATATCATTGGGTAAATCATGAAGTTTGATGGAGTTTGATTTGATTTCCTAAAGCCTAAAACAGTGTAAAATCTTTCCAAATACATCAAACTCTTTAACTTTTAAAATACTTTAAAAATTAAATTTTAATTGAATACACATGGAGTTTTAGGGACTACTTATTTCTCTAGAGTTTTATAAAAGGAAAACTAATGAAAAAGGCCTAAAAACTTTGAGTTTTAACGATAAGGACAAAATAAAGGGTAAAGTGAACAGTACTATGATTGACTTTTTAGTGTAAAAATATTTTTCGTTAAAGTGAACAGTATCGGAAGCTTTTCGTTAAAGTTCCCTTTTATAACTCCTTTGGAATCTTGATTGGATACCCATAGACTTCCATGGATACATTTAAATCCTCATATAACTACTAGTGTTTTAAAATTAAATCATTATTTAATACACATGAACTTTTTTTGTTTTTCTCAAACAATAAATTTGTTAGATTAGATATTAGAGGATTTGAACCCATGTCATGGTACAAGGGCAACACTCTTCTCCACCATTGTGGTAGAAGGCTACTTGCATACACATGAACTTTTATATACTCCTTTAAAATACTAATCGAACATCTCTCACCTTTAAGATACATTTGAATCCTAAAAAATACTCCAATATTTTTATTTTTAAATTTTTTACAAACATTAGGATAATCTACATTAAACTACAGGAAAGGGCCAGGGATTTAAACTCGGAAACTCGGGTACAAAGACAAAAGCTCTTAACCAACTAAGTTAAAAGCCACTTGCATTTTTAAACTCTTTAAAATTCTTCAATATCTCAATTGAATACGTTCCTGAAAAGTACACACATTTGTTTTATATTTTTCTAGATATTCCATTTTTAACATGAATATTATTGAATATTTTGAACAAATTTTAATATCTACTAAACTACTAAAGAAAACAACCATAGCAAGCGACCCAGTGGTAAGGGAACGAACTATGGCTCCTCAATAACAAAAATGTGGGAAGTCCAGAGTTCGATGCTCCGAGCTGGTGAGTCTGCTTAATTGTGACCACATGTAAGGTACTCCCCATAGCCTATTCGGGTTGGGAAGGGATGGATAATTGTGGCTTAACACTAGTACGTTGTCCCCCCTTAAAAAAATACTAAAGAAAACAACATGGAAATTGTAGTATATAGGTATTTCCTAGTGACCATTTTCCATCATTTTGAAAACGGGAGATTGTCCTAAAAGGAAATCACCGATGTATGGTGAATTGTAGTAAAGGTAGCCTAGTGGTCGTTTGGTTAACAGATTTGATGAGTGGTAAGTGTAATATTGTTGAAAAGTAAAACTAGGTAGCCGATTTTTGAATGGACAAAGTTTTTCATTTCTTTAATTTGGCTCGTGACAATTTTTCTTTTATCTATGTGATATATGTGATGAGTGAGATTGGGTAATGCTTATACTCAATTTTGTACTATCAGTCTATATGTTTGGAACCGTTAGATTAAAAGAAGATCAAAATCATTTTTAATAACTTATTATTATGGTTTTAATAATCATAGTGTCCGAGGTGTTATTGGTAATTATCTTGAAAGTGCTTGAGAGTATGAATAATTAAGGAGTCCAGTGTTTCATGTAATGAGGACTCATGTTGAAGTGACGACTAGATATGTTACATGCAACTATCTTTAATACTATATGGAGATAATCAAGTATAAGGCTTGGACTTGATCATGAGTTAAAAAGAGATAAATGGGACCAGTTGGCCATGAGGAGTTGGAGATAACTTCAAGTATATTATGATAATATTCCAAGGAGTTGCAATGCCATCACACTCTATAGTACGACTTAAATATCAAGCAATTTATTCTCATTTTGAGAATGTGAAAGTAAAACAGTTTCACATTGGTGAAGGAGAAACCTTGCAATGGCTTATAAGAGGTTGGGCTACTCCCCATATTGTCAATTGGATTTATGGTGGAACCTTAACCTTCATCATTGTATCAGAGCAGGTTGGTTCACGCGTGAATCCCAACAGCCACATGTGCTCCACGTCATCCAATTCAAGTTGTCCACGTGTTTGACTTGAAAATTCATCAAATGTGAGAGGGGGTATGAGAATGTGAAGGTAAAAGAGTCCCACATTGGTGAAAGGAGAAACCTTGCAATAACTTATAAGAGGTTGGACTACTCCCCATATTGCCAATTGGTTTTATAGTGGAACCTCAACCTTCTTCCACTGTTCTAAAAATCCCCGCCTAGGCGCTAGGCCCCAGCCCACCGCCCTGACTAATGCCTAGGCCCCAGCCCACCGCATAGACCACCTAGGCACCCGCCTAGCCCGCCTAGGCACCCGCCTGGACCCGCCTAGGTTGCAACTCACTTAGACAGAAAATACATAACTTTCATTTTGCATTTTGTTTTTTTTCCAATAAATTGTAAGAGACTTGTTGCATACTTGAATGAACAAACATTATATCCTTATTTCACATGTTTTCATTATGTTCCAATACTTCATGATATATATGCATTCTATTTTGTAGTTTATGATGAAATTATATATATTTCAAATAGAAGCAGACACTTATTTACCTGAAATATGATAGATTTACTTAAATCCACCTAGTCCGCCTAGGCGCCCGCCTAGACTCCGCCTTCCAATAAATTGTAAGAGACTTGTTGCATACTTGAATGAACAAACATTATATCCTTATTTCACATGTTTTCATTATGTTCCAATACTTCATGATATATATGCATTCTATTTTGTAGTTTATGATGAAATTATATATATTTCAAATAGAAGCAGACACTTATTTACCTGAAATATGATAGATTTACTTAAATCCGCCTAGTCCGCCTAGGCGCCCGCCTAGACTCCGCCTAGCCGCCTAGGCGCTAAGCCCCAGCCCGCCGCCCGACTAGCGCCCAACGACTTTTAGAACCTTGCCTTCTTCACCTATAAATACAAGATTATGGGCAACAAGTAAATGACTTTCAACTCAAAACAAAAATTAACGCTCTATGTGAAATCCTTTCGCATCTTTCTATGAAATTGATGTACTAATTAACCATTAGCATAAATTTCGACTGAATAGACATGTTTAGGTTGGTGGCTGATGTACAACGACCTACTGGATAGACGGGCTTTTCAGAAACATCCAATGAAGGGATTGATTGGATCGACATGGCTGGAGTTGTAGAGTCAATTTGACTTAGGAGTCTCAACCGACTGGATAGGCGGATATTATCATTGATTATGTGGCTGACTATTTATCCTAAATCTCAATTGGCGAAAAGTCAGATAGCTGAACCACTTTTAAAATTAGGATGCTCATCTCCTTTGAGTATCTTTGTCCATATAGTTTGATACTGATTCGGTGGACCTACATTTTCACTAATATAGTTGAGGCTGCCAAACCCTGTGCACATGATCCAGAACCTCACAATGACTTAAATAATCTTGTCTTTAGGTTTTAGAATCCAAGACTGAGAGTGTTCCTTCCTCGGCCACAATCGCTCGATTCGGAAGTTAATTGCTCATTCCATCACATCACCACATTCAAGTTATTCGCCTAGCTGAGCTAGTTGATGAATTGATATGCCCGCGTCAGCATTTAAGCCACCGAAAAACATAGTTAACTCTTAGTTACTGAAATTGCGTGCCACGTAGGCTTTATAATTTTAAAAAAACAGATATATATTTACACACATGCTAGCATTTTGATAAATTTCCAGGAAACTAGTAATTTTCAACCATCCAAGCCAACTTTCTACAGCTACCTAGCTCATTTATATATGGTCCATATTCAAAACAATAAGATAAACCAATGGCCATGCATGCATATGCGACCACCTTCAATAATGTCCCCATTAACTAATTTACAAAATAACCCTCAAATTTCACTCTATCCCCACCACCACCCACCCTCCTCTTTGTCCTCTCTATATATACCCCTAACCATGATCCATCCTTCTTCACCCTCCATTCCCAATTAACCAAACCAAAAAGAAGAAGAAGAAGAAAATGGGTTCCCTCCCTCACATAGTAGAAGATTGCATGGGCGTCCTCCAAGTCTTTAGCGACGGTTCGATCAACCGTTGCTCTTTAACGGACATAAACTTCAACATTCCTGTCATTGATGACGGCTCCGTGGGCTTCAAAGACATCACTTTCGACAAAAAACACAAACTTTCCCTTCGTTTATACAAACCCAAATCGACAAACCAAGATTCCAAGCTCCCCGTGGTGTTCTACTTCCACGGTGGCGGCTTCTGTGTTGGCTCACACGTGTGGCCAAACTGCCACAATTGCTGCATCCGCCTGTCGTCGGGGCTGCAGGCACTTGTGGTATCTCCCGACTATAGGCTTGCTCCAGAGCACAAACTTCCGGCCGCGATTGACGATGCAGTGAGTGCAGTGGAGTGGCTGCAGAGGGAGGCTTCGGGAGAGAGCACGAATAACTGTGATGCATGGATTGGTGGTACAGCTGACTTCGACCGGGTTTTTATATTGGGTGACTCTTCAGGTGGGAATATGGCTCACCACCTGGCGGTTCGGCTCGCGACGGGGTCGATCAAGCCGGCTCCGATTAGGGTACGCGGGTTTGTGCTGCTGGCGCCATTTTTTGGTGGGGCGGAAAGGACAAAGTCAGAGGAAGGTCCTTGTGAGGCATTGTTGAGTTTGGAAATACTTGACAGGTATTCCTTCAAAACTTTTCGAGTCTTGTCCTTTGCTAGTTTGCACATTTAGTGCTCTCTTATCTTTTTCTCTTCTTTATGAGGAAAATGATCTCTTATCTTACAACTTGGTATATGACAATCTCCACATTCAATCTGGATCATATATTTAAGGAACATAATATAACATATATTGTGAGATTGCATATCGTCCATTTAATTATGTATTAATTAATATTCTCTTGCGTGATAATTTCACATTTTTGTCGTCTATTTTGAATTGTATATTCAATCTAAACCTCTCTATCAATAGTTTAGATTCACATAATGTTTTAAATTGTTATTTCAATCAATAGGGAGTGTGAAGATATGCACTTTAAAACTTTTTTCAACATTGTAGTAGTAAGCATGAGATAAGTCAGCCATAATGTTCTGCTTCTGCACCTTGATACAAAAAACAAGTCACAATTAATAAGTGCATACAAATCTAATTACTTAATTCGGATAATGTGCTTCTTCCGATGTATACAAGTATTTTTGCTTGATAAAAGTTACACAAACCCTAATTAAGTTAACTCCATGCATGAGATGAAGTTCCATAAACTAATTAATTCCCTTGGTGTCAACTATTTTGTTTTTGTTCTCAAATGGGCAGTTAGCTAGGTGTCCACTTGTTTGTAGAAAAACCCAAAACTTGTATACCCCATTTATCTCTTTTAAGAGAAGTTTTTATCTGTACCTGAAACTTGCGTCTCTTTTACAGAAAGATGAAAAATTATACGTTGCAATTGGCCACCTTGTGAATTTGTAAGAAGGCATTTCTACCTATTCATGAGGATCCATAAAGCAACAAATCATTTTGGTACAAAGAAATGGGAATCTCATAGAGTAAAATTTGACTACAATCAAAAGCATCCAAATTAAGGTTTATGAGGGCATTCAATCAAATTTGACTAGGGACATATATGAATTGTGAGATGTTTTGTCAATTATTTAAATGTCATATCCATCTTGACCATAAAAGATGTCGGCACATGTGAATTGCATCGTAATTATTTGTCCTTTCATAAGACAAAGACTATATACTTTTATGGTCTAAAATTAGACTATATATAAATTATAGGTGATGACTACTAGCTAGAAGACACCTAAACAGGGGAGAAGATGCCCTCCAAATCCCTCTAAAGTTGTTGATGTGAAACTCATTTCTTCTTTACGTGTGCCATGACTTGACCTTAAATGAGTCATCATTTGGTATTGGAGGTGTCCTTATCCAAATAATATATCAAAGTAATAATTTAAGCTTAATTAGCTTGTGTTTTACGGATTTGGATCCCATTCGGATCCAAATTGTGGGGATCTAGGGATCCTTATGTCTTAGTCATTCATTATCCATCGTATAGTCAGAAATCATTTGATTTTTTTTATTTAAAATTAAATACAAATTGTACCTGATGAAAACTGACCGCACGATGTACGATGAACGGTCAGGATGTGGAGATCCGTGGATCCGGAGAGGATCCTCTTCCGTGTTTTACCAACATGAGCAATCCAAAAAATAATAACTATAATCAAAATGATCATAACTTGATTAGATTTAAACACATCAAGTTTAGCATATGAAGAATATCAGTTGGTATTTTTTTTAAATAAAAGAATTCGGACTTAGAACCTCTTACATTCATGGGAAGAGAAACAAAAATAAATAGTTAAATGGTGATCACTTAGATAGCTTTAAAAAATTGATATAAAGAGAAAGAGCTATTATTGCCAAAAAAAAGTAGTCATGATGCACTCATCTCTAGTAAGAAAACTAAGAAGGGAGAAGCGTGATGATTATTTCAGTGTTTATAACAATTAACAAAAAGAATTCCTAAAATTTTTGTTTCTCAACAGAAAAAGAAGAGAGATTCAAACTTAGTACTTTTTTCAACATCAGAAAAACAAATACTGTGGTTTTGACAATTATTGAAGATACTTTGATTTGATTTGTGTGGTATGAACATATGCAACATTGCTACTTACCATGCACGAATAATGATCAAACTTTGAGTTTAGTTTCAAACGTGTAAGATAGTGCTCAATCCAATATAAGCATGACCAACTAACCCGAAATGACTATGATATAAAGCTAGATAACCTTGATATCAGGATAACAAGCAAGTCTAATTATCGTGTAAGTAGTGCTTAATCCAATATGAGTATGACCTTTGCACACCAAAAATGATTAAGATAGTGCCATATCCATTATCCTTTTTTTAATCAAACAATATTCCTTGTCATATTCCCTTAACCAATGCATTACTGATGGTTCTAATATTGTACACGTATTTGACTGGATACCGAAATAAATTTACAAGAGAACAATTTTTATGATCATTTCTCTTTTTTGGTTAACAATATTCCTTCTAGTATTATTCCCACGTAAAAGATTTGATATGTATCATATTAGGATCCCTGTCCGATTTATATGAAATTAATTTGATATCCATGTTAACTGTTATAATTCATGCAGATTTTGGAGGCTTTCGATGCCAGTAGGAGAAACCAGAGACCATCCAATGGTCAACCCATTTGGACCAAACAGTCCAAACCTTGAGAAGGTGGCCCTTGATCCCATCTTGGTTATCGTGGGTGGTAATGAACTGTTGAAAGATAGGGTGGAGAGCTACTGGAGAAAGTTAAAAGATTTGGGAAAGAAAATTGAGTATGTCGAATTTGAAGGAGAGCAACATGGCTTTTTAACTAATGATCCATACTCAGAAGTCTCGAATGAAGCTTTGCAAGTTATTAAAAGATTTATGACCGAAAACTCCAACTGATTAAGGCATCATCTGCATGCATGCATGTGATATTGTTGGAAGTGTTTCCAGCTCTTTAATTTATTCTGAAGTGTTTGAGCTTGTATGTTTGTATGCAAGAATTTGTAGGTGTAGCTAGCAACTTGCTTTTTCTGAATATGAGCAAGCAATAAGTATTAATATTTATCATGAAAAGTTGTATGTATGTATGTATGTATGTATCTATGTATGTATGTATGTATGTTTTATGTTGAATGTTACGGGAGTAAATAATGAGTAATAACCGCCAGTAGAGACTGGTACGATTCAATTCAACACTTTGTTCATTCGGGTTTGAATGTGTCATAGCTCTATGATTCAGATTAGGTTTATCGTTGGATGAACTGCATTACTGATATTGACCCTAAAAAAGAAACGATAGGTATAGCTAGCCATGAACAACTAACCATCGCACTGCTTAAAATTATCATGCTTGGTCCACATAGAAAAAAAACCTAAACGGTTTGAGCATAGGATTAGGAATTTTGTCAGAAACAAGGCTAATAACTAGAGGGCAATGGCCTTTCTTTCCGAACCTTAGCCAAGTAACCACCATCTCTGGCTGACTTTCTTTCAATTGGTGATGTTGGCAAAACAGCCTTAGAAGAAACCGCTACAAGGTAAGAAAGTTACTTGAGGGACTAAGAGGAGCCAACATACCACAAAGCAAGCAAGAAGGAGAGTCTAGAAAAGGTGAGGCGAGGGGCTCTTCTAGGAAGATTGTGTCCATGATCTAGTAATCTAAGCCTTGCTTCTTCTGGTCGGCCCGTATTAGCCTATGCTTTATTACAGGTAGTCATTCCTTCCGTTTCTTTAGTCTTTTCAATGGTACTTGAATCTTAAGTCGCGGTCATGTCTCGCTGTAAGGGAGTTTTTTTTTTATTGTCAAGCGTTAAGGTAATCCATTACGGAAATAGGGGTAGTATTATAAAGGGCTAATCAGATTTTTTTCCTCATTTTTTGCATGAGTTTGTTATTGTAAGTTACTAGGGAGAGGATGAATCATTTCCTTCTTTTGCTATTAGTTGATCTAAAGGCTTTTATGATTTGTTAACTATCTGCTTCAAAAAGATAGCGATAAGAAAATTAGAGCATACATTATGGATACCTTCCTGAAGTCTGGTTCTCTTAAACTGTCGGAAAGGATCGTAGCCAACCGTTGTGACCGGCTTCGCGAGACCATTTCGGTCTACACATGGCTAAGCTCTATGGCCCTTCTTCACTCACTCACAAAACTAGGCTTCTATACGATGATTGAAAAAGTCATTCTTGTCTTGTAAGTTGAGGAAGAAGGGTGTTATCATCTTACAAGTCTTATCATTTTAAATTATAATTTTCTTTTAGAAATTTGACGGTAAGAGAGCTTTATTCATGATTTGAAAAATACACGACTTAGTATTACGATCTAATAGTATTATTCTCTACTTTCTTCCCGAATTTAAATAGTATTATTCTCTATTTTGTAAGTGTTAGCATTAGGTTTGACTCTGTAAATTGCAAATTAAATACCAAATTATTATGACTGAACTATTGTGTAGCTTAGCTTAAAGTTGTCACCTCTTAATATAAATATATCATTGTATAAAGGGTTTTTATATTAACACCCCACAAATGTTGAATGCACCCCACATTAAAATTTAATATTAAATGACTTATTTACTCCACTATGCAATGACAATTTTGACCTTATTAGGTTTTAAAAAAATAAAGATTTATAAATACACCCCAAATCACTTTTAGCGTATTATTTATCTTCTCAACTATCAAACATGTTGATTAAGAAAAATTGTTTTTGACGAATGGAACACGAAATCGATGTTTTAGGAGCTTCACATGAGGTAAGACTTCATAGTTTTCATTGTTTTAGTGATTTCGATGACATCGATAATTATTTAATCTTGCGTTTGCTGCATTATTTAAACTTCTATATTCATATTCATCTTTTAGTGTTCATATGGTTAGATTCAATCCCTGAAAATTAAAAATGAGTGTTATAAGATTTGAAAAATGTTGGGTGTAAAGAAAATGTGGGGTGTATGTACAAAATATAAGATGTATATTGAGAATGTGGGGTGTATTAAGTTTGTGGGGTTTATTCAACAATTTGTGGGGTGTTAATATAATTAGCCTTGTATAAAATGATAAAAAGACAAACAGGATATAAGGCCTAACCCCAAGTATATAATCTTTAAATATAATAGTGTCCTGAATATTATTAGAAAGGCATCTCAAACAATTAAAATTAAAGAAAGTTGAAGTTCTACCATAAAATCAATTAGCAATATGAAAAATAACTCAACTTATATAAAGTCTCTTGTCTCATCAATGTGAGATTCAATGTCAACACAAATAAATCAGCACAAGTTAAAACAAACTGAGCTAACGTTTTCATTTTAAATATTTCATGATTGTATATAAGTGTGATAAAATTGGTTTTGAAATAAAAGAAATTTATTCTTAAGTTACAGTCAACAAGATTTATACGTAAGTTAACCCAAACATTATATGATTGCATATGTTAAGTTAGTGTTACATGATCAAGATTAATATTTGACATGGATACAAGCTATCATGGTCCCTTAATTGGTTCAATATTTCCTCTGTTGTAGTCCCTTTACAAAGAAAACGAAATCAAGATGGACTATTTATCCCTTTGATTAAACAATAATAAACGTCCCTGTCCATAACTTTTAGACCAAACTCACTCAAATCAAACCTTTCGTATGAGATTTTGATATGCTCATCCAATATTTGCTTTTATGCTAAATTATGAAATTGTTCATTGTCTGGTTATGAGGATCCTTCTGAGAAGATTTAGTGGGTCCATAATTATCAATCCATGCCATGCTTTGGATTAGGGCTTGTATATTATATTCATCAACTACAAATTGAGCCTTATCTTATTGAGCAAAGAAAAAATATATAACTATCCACATTTCCATTTCCCCCTATTTTTAAAGATTAATGTCTCGCATGCAACGCGTTTTCCTTTTGGTTTACACACTGCTGGTTGCCTTGACAAGACGTTCGGAAATGCTTCTTTACAAAGTACTTATGTTCAATAGTACTTTACCAATTGAATTTATTAATATAAAAATACTTTTCACTTTTATGTTAATCATAGTCACAAGTATTTCGGAATTAGGTCGGTTTTATCCTTAAAGTATGAAATATTTTATTCTCGATTTGGCATGTCCAGTGCCATTTTTCTGTACTGAGATTAATGCGGTGCACGAGGCAGACAAACCACTATAACGTTCTATGGAATGGGTTACTTGGGAGGCTCTTGACCTAAGTGGCAAAGCATAGGTGGGTTGCTAGAGAAAGACGACACAGGTATCTCCAACGATTTCAACAAAAAATTTGATTGACGCTAGGACTCATGGATCGTCCGCTTTTGATAGCAAGATAAAGTTAAAGCATTCAATTCAAAATTAATCGTCGGCAAATATTGGACTCAATATTTTAGAGTGTCCGCTTTTGATAACAAAATAAATTTAAAATACCCAATTCAAAACCAATTGTCGACAAATATTAGACACAATATTTCAGCGTGTATAAAACAAGACTTCAATGAAAAATGTGAAGCAAAATAACTGAACTGTTAATTGACGACGGCAACTCCATGCCAAATGAAACAAATCCTATAATACTCATAGGGTAGCAGTATTAACAGAAAGAAAGGAAGATCACTTGATTATAGCAATGTATCAATTAGTTATTATGATTGATTGTAATTGCCAATCTGTATATACTTGCCTAGAATAGACCAATTATAGATTGTATAAATATAGGTCTCCGTATGTACTATTATTCATCAATTTATCAATAGAGAAAATCTCTCTCAAATCACATAGTTTCAAGAAGCAGGAAGAAGAAAAGCCACTTTAGGTTGAGGTTGCATACTTGGATAGGGTAGTAGAAGGGCGAACTTTATATAAGATAACGTTAATTATAATGGGATAGAGCAGGCCAAAAGTTGATAGTCATCAAAACCAAAAAAACATTAATCAAAGAGATTATATAAGATATATTGTAATATACAACAGAACCCGATTTATTTGATTTCCAACCACCGAAGAAAATGCCTTATCAAGACTAAACCCATAATAGAATTATTTTCATGTAGTTAAGAGTATTTATCCATATACTTGATGTTCTGTGTTGAGTCTTCCTCTTTTCTAGCATCGGTCATATATATAGATATATATATAATCTCTCCCAACCCAAAGCATGCTCAACAATCTTCATGGGACATTGATCCCAAAATTGCAACCAAAAGCAATAATGTCTATGATTTCTACCACTGTTTAAGTGTGTAAATGTTTTGAAAGCTATATGTATTGTGGAGTTGTCCACGTCAATCAACTAACATTTGAAATCTAACTTTCATGCAAGAAAAAGTTCATTTGTCAAACAAGTTGAGATTAGCACCAGACCATTGAGTGAATCGGCTCATAGCATGGATTGAGATCTATGGTTGTTAAACCTTAGCTAAGGGTCTATAGTTAAGTATCCAACAGTCATGGTTCATGGTCCATAGAAACTTTAAAATATGGTGACAAAAAAGAAAAACTAGTTAATTAAATGATGATTGTGGTATATGAGGAGTCATTCTCCTTCATTTCCTTGAGTTTTACAAATTTTTCAAATGATGTGGTTGTCGACATCAGATGCTACCTAACGTGGTATAGAAATGTGATATAAAAATATAATATGAATAACACTACTCGACAAAAAAAATACAAGAGAGGAAGCCTTAACTATTATGGATGTGTTACTTTAAAAAGAAAAAGAAAAAGATTCCCGATGTACTGTAAAAATAACAAGTTGTAGAATGAAGAAGTTGAGCGTTTGCAAATTGTATATTTAGAACTGTTGTGAGCATAGAAAGCATTGTATGTGGGAATTGGTAAATTTTGATACAATAGCGCTGTGAGTTTGCTTAATGAACAGAATGGAACATGGTTTTTTTATGTAATGTGCATGTAGTTGTGAATTTGCACATCGGTGATCTAAATCTTCTCTAAAAGTCACTACGCACAATGCTGTAACTACATGCACATTGCATAATGTGGCAATACATCTAAGAAATTATTCTATCGAACGTTTTCTCCCCTAAATCCGGGAATAGCGACATGAACTAAATGTCATGTCCAAGTCAAGGAACTCACTCTGAATAGTTCTGACAAGTGATGATTTAGATGAGATTTGACATTTTTAAACCATGAAACGCTCGGTTTCCATTTCGGTTGTAGGTGTAACCAACCCGCTATTAAGGATATGACAGAAAGAAATAATAGAAAAGGAGCTCTAGTATAAAGACTAACATCTTATTTTTCATCAACCACCCCCCTCAAAACAAATCCAAATCCACCACATTCATCCTAAACAGAATCTCTGGCTCTCCCGAGATCAAATTTAACCTAAACAGAATTCCTAGCTCACCCGAGACCAAATTCGCCCCCTACATACCATAAGCACCATATCCAAAAAGCCATCCAAAAGGGATACATAGGCAACTTGGAAATTATTTCAAGTGCAGCTACAAAACCAAACCATCATTCCCCCAACTATTGTTTCGTCGTAATTTTAATCAAGGTTGTTCTCTTGTAATTTATTTTGAGAGTTGTAAGTAAGAGATTATTTAATCTTGAATCGTCGGTCTGAATTTAAATAATAAAACAGTTCAAACCCTACTCTTTTTTAGTAGTGTTGAAATTCTGCTGAAAGAAGTTTTGTTCCCAAATCATAAATTTCCCTTAACAATCACGCTATCGTTTCAGTTCAAAAAGAATGTACAATATCTTTTTCTTTGGTTCACTTCTATCGGGATCAAGGGTAGAATAGTAGAATTCTTATCAAATCAATCTACAATTTTATCTTTTTACTGTGACTTCTTCAAAAGAGAAACTGGGATTAATGAACGGCTATTCATGTTGCTATTTCAGAATCTGGAATAAGAAGCACTATCCACAACCACAGATTATCAACAGACCTACAAGCACTAGGTAAAAAGAACTCAATTTGAGCTCAACGACCATACAAGTTTTACCGCAAACTTCCCGCATTTCAAAGCCAAATCGCAGGTCATAAAACTAAACACTTCCAGTCACGAAATAAGGCCGTCGATCTCAACATCAGTTCTTGTTCTTCATTATGTTTGCAAACATTCTCATCCGTTGTGAGTGAGGTGAAGAAATACGATATATCCTTATTACGCTCATTGATTGCAGACAACCAGGCACCTATAACATGGGATGAATTGTTACCACAGCTATATATGGGGAACAAATTGTTATGCGTAAAACCAAATTGAGCTGCAACACACATGGTAGGTTCTCGGAAGGGACAAACATAGGCTTCTCTCCTTTGTTGTCGAGAATATTGCCAATCCACAATGCAAATTTCACGAGAATTATATTCTGCTTCAGTGGAATTCTTACTGGTGTTGGATGTGGATTGTTCCCTTCTGCTTGCGCCATTTCGAAAACATTTGTCCAAAAACATCAGTAGAAGACGGATGAGGAAAAAAAAACATGGTAAAAACCAAATCACAAATTTCCAAACATAAAACATAATCATAACAACTCTGCATCTATGAATCTTCAAACTTATCTTCACAGATCAAATACTAAAATTGGCACATTGTTATCGCATAAACTATATAATTAACCCCCAAAATAGAAGGGAAAAACACACCCTTCGGATAACTCCCACTACGACTATTCTCTGCCAATTTTCAAATAACACGCACCCACGAAAAAGATGACAACATCAAACATAAGAAAGGAAAGAAAAACATAACGTTGTAGGTTCTTGAAAGAGACAAATATCGGCTTTTTTTTTTCCTGCTTATCCTGATACTAACCCGAATGAATAAGATAAATTCTCCAAGAGTCATATACCAGGGACATGGTATCTGCAGTCAAAATCAGGATAGGCAATACTGCTATGTAAGAACCCCTTTCATTTGAGACAAGCTATGAACACAAATGAACTTAGAATTTACATATGCAGTAATAGGTACATTTTGTTGAAAAAAATAAGGTCTAATTGCTATATTAAATCACATAGAAAATTAAGAAATAAGTCAAGCAATTATAAATCAAAGTAATGCATGCACATAAGTAACCAATGTTAAATGAACATGACATAATGGATTAGGAAAACCTAAAAATACGGTCAAGGCAAGTGTTGGACACTTTGTCTTAAAAACAAGTTTATGCTCTACTACGGTGCTCATGATTGATCGGCACTTGTCTCTCAAGATACAATGTAGCACTCCAAATCATAAGGCTTCATGAACCATGATTACATTGAAAACCCTCTCATATGGACTCAATGAGACTCTCTAATGTTTAGTGCACTCTATGTATGATTATGTAAAACAATGAAAAGTTATTTTATATTTATAGAGGTTTCC
The DNA here is from genome assembly GCF_916048215.2 of Malus sylvestris. Lineage (NCBI taxonomy): Eukaryota > Viridiplantae > Streptophyta > Magnoliopsida > Rosales > Rosaceae > Malus > Malus sylvestris. The sequence continues at coordinate 4,903,008 of NC_062271.1, read as the reverse complement.
CTATTTATAGAATTTGAGATACCATATGACCATTCATGAAGAGTCAAAAGCTATAACTCTTTATTAGGATAGACAAATATTTCTACCAAAAGGCATCACTTCTAATTTCTATTCAATTAACTAACTTAATATAATAAAAATAATATTAAATTTCCCAACACATTTTCCTTTCAGTATGCAAATCTTATGAACTGATATGGAGTATGTTTATACCATATTTAGGGCCTTCGTATTTAGATCTCGTACAAATACTCAGGGGACTTAAATGTGATTATGTAAGGGGCAAATATGTAATAAGTGAGGAGCCCTTGTTCTATAAAATGACTCATTACCCTCACAATTGAAGGAGCCCAATTCCTAAGGCTCCTCACCCCCTCAAGCTCTCACTCTCAGAGCCTCTCAGATTCATTATAGAGACTCTCATTCAGAGCTCCCTCTCCCTCAGAAATATAATCAGTGTGGACGTAGCCTAAACCTTAGGGTGAACCACGATACATCTTATGTTATTTACATTTCATGCAGATTCACTGCCGAATTACATTGTTCCAAGATCTCCGGTTTTGTGCATCAACATTTGGCGCCGTCTGTGGGAATCGATACGAAAAGTTGTGTCAGTTATCTTTCATTTTTTTCATCTCACCACTGACCACCGTGAATCTGCAAAAACCCAACACCCACACTCAGTGACGCACCCATTCAATCTACAGAGTGAAAGAGAAACTTAGGTGCATCTTTCTTAAATCAGCTGACCGATAGTCTCCAATTCCACAAGTAAATCATAGAGACAGACAACACAACCAATTGGGCATTGACTTCCAACTGATCTCAGCTATCCATCAGATCTAAGACTCTGATCCCTTCCAAACAACTCCACTAACCTATGCCCGCCTCCTTCCCCCATTAAATCGTCCCTTAACCTGCACATCCGCCTGCTGCATCTCCTCCTCCTCCACCTCTCTCGGCTGTTCTCGAATCAAAAGATGGCGAAACCTCCCAGCCCTGAACCCTTCCTCGAGGCCCGTCGCGAAATCGACGCCGGAGCCGCCTTCGTCCTCCAATCCAAAGGGCAGTGGTGGCAAGCGGGGTTCCATCAACAAACTGAATACAGTTGTAGGATGACCGGGAGCAGCTGGCGGAAGAGAGCATGTCGTTGGAGAGATTGAAGCTAGACAGAGAGAGCATGTCGTCAGCATAGTAGTTCTGGAGGAAGAGACTGCTTCAACTTATCAGCTTTTTCTGAGTCAAACACACAAAATGTGTAAAGGTACTTGAAGCAACGAACCTTGAACTTCACCGCATCTTTTGTTTTCTTGATTTTCATAGAGCGTGGATATTTCCTTCTTGCGGGGGCACTATCTCTGAATATAGTGGCTGTTGTCAGAGGAAGACGAAGAGTTTAGAGATCCCAGGAAGGAACATGAGAACTGCATCAGAGATCGTAGCTAAACGGAAACTGAATCCCCACCCTGAAGGTGGCTTTTATTTTGAAACTTTCAGAGATACTTTCAGAGATCATCCTAGTGCGCTGTTTCACCTGCGGCAAGGTTATCGGAAACAAATGGGATACGTATCTCGACCTGAAGCTTTATCAAAAGCTACAATTCAAAAGAAAGATAAGATCATTTTCTTTATTATTTTATTACTTTATCATTATTGTGATAAGATACCCTTGCTTTACAGTATGCATATTAGAGACCACATCATTTCTTTCATGGCTGTCATCACGTCCCACTGCTTGTGCAATAGCAACAGCTTGACGAGACCACAGTATTATTAAATAGTTTATTATTTAATCATTCATGAGCTAATTCATTATTTAATAGTTTATTATTATTTTGTGTTGGTGGACGCTTTACAGTATGCATATTCTTTGAGGAGACCACATCATTTCTATCACACTTATATTTTAGTGCACAGTTAGCAATATATTATTTGCTTTCATGATTTGTGTGCATATAGTGTGGCACCTCACAATATATATATATATATATATATATATATATATATATATATATATATATATATATATATATATATGATCTAATAGTGCGGCACCTCACAATATCTGTTTTTCCACTACTGTTGTGTGCTAATTATGTCGGGTCACGACGCATACACATCATTACTACTATCATTATTTTACTGTTATACAAATTGCATTACTACCTAAACGAACGGGGTGACATGTTATAATAATATGTTTTACATTATTATTAATGATTTATCACATGACTATTTTCCATAACATGTGACAAGTCTGACTAAATTACACCTTTTATTATTTGAATGTTAGGGTGACATGATTTTGGTGGTTCATGGCACAGACTTTGTTGATCAACATTGTTGCTGATTAAAAAAGCATACTGATACTATTGATCAGCCTATAGATCACTGAACCATATGCTTATGGTGACAAAGATTTAGTCTGAACGGTGATCTCTTGTCTGACCGGACACCCACTTGCTCGGACATTCGCTTATTGGGACACCTATGTGCCTGGACCCAACTTGATGACCCTACAGATAGCCCCAACTTAATGACCCTACGTATGGCCCCGACTTAAAGACCCGACTTGCGAACCCGATCCGTGAATCCGACACATAGACCCAATATGCGAACCCGACAAACAGACCCGAGTCATGTCGAGAATCAACTCATACTGAGTGCATGTCGACATAAAGTAGATACTTGCAATGAGGAATACCACGAGCCAAGCTGCCTCGCAGCGAACATAGCCTCTAACCGAGTCGCCTCGCAATGAGCATCGCTTCAAGCCGAGCAAATGCCTCGCCGTGAGTATAGCTGTAGCCGAGCAGCCTCGCAACGAGCATCGCCTCCAGCCGAGCAGTCTCGTAACGTGTGATACCTCTAGCCGAGTATTGCTTTATGTTGAGCATTGCCTTGGGTTGAGTACTTGTTCAAGACATCTAACCACTTCAGCCTGTATATGGATTGAATTTCAAGTCTCCAGCCAAAAAACTCTCTTGACTGAAAACTTGGGGGCCTACTGTTTATACCATATTTAGGGCCTCCGTACTTAGATCTCGTACAAATACTCAGGGGACTTAAATGTAATTATGTAAGGGGCAAATATGTAATAAGTGAGGAGCCCTTATTCTATAAAATGACTCATCACCCACACAATTGAAGGATGCCAATTCCTAAGGCTCCTCACCCCCTCAAGCTCTCACTCTGACAGCCTCTCAGATTCATTAAAGAGACTCTCATTCAGAGCTCCCTCTCCCTCAGAAATATAATCAGTGTGGACGTAGCCCAAACCTTGGGGTGAACCACGATACATCTTGTGTTATTTACATTTCATGCAGATTCACGGCCGGATTTACTTTGGTCCAAGATCTTCGGTTTTGTGCATCAACAAAGTACGAAAATGAAAATTAGATGGTAGGAAACCATCGCTAATTAGGTAGTCAGTTCGCAATTCGTGCAAACACTGTTAATCAAGAATATTCCTAACCACTCCTTAAACTCTTAAGTGATTGATTCATAAAACTACATTTAGCTGTGTGCGTACACTTTGCATGTAGATTTAAAAGCGTAGAACTCATACAAAATTCTTTCATCAAACTTATTTCTTTCCATTTCTTTTTTTTTCCCTGACCAGTACCATGACACAGCCACCTACATGGAGGCTTAAATTAGAACAGAGTATATCCATCCACTGAATGCATATAAAGATATCATATTTGAATGCAGTTAAGTTCTTACAGGTATCAAAATTCCACCGGCCTCCCTCAAACACATATATGATGAGGCTGGTTTTGGGAGCACTCAATAAATTGTCTGAATCTATATAAAAAGCATAAGTAAAACAAACAACAATCCGATTCCACCGTAGAAAATACAAATCAAGGCAATTACAGCCCAAGGGAATCGACAACTAACCTTCTCCCAGCCTCGGCAGTCTCACAATCTTGCCCACACGGACGCTTAAATGAGATGCTTTGTATTAATGAATCGAAGACTTGATACACATAAGCTGCAATCAGCCTTTTATACAAGTCTAATAGCCTAACTAACTTTCTTACAGGGTAAGCTACATCTAACTATTTAAACTAATTCTTAACTTCATTACTGATGACATTATGTAGCATTTCTTTAGTCAATATAAGTCAACATCCCTTCTCAATCTCAACTAGGGTAACCTAGCTTGAGATTGAAGCAATGACGAGTGAATGTTGGACTGTGCAACCCTTTAGTAGGAACATCAGTTGTCTGTTCATCAGTAGGTAGATATTCAACCAGCAGATCATCCTTGTGTACTCTCTCTCTGACAAAATGATAGTCAATATCAAGGTGTTTTATCCTCTAATGATATACAGGATTAGCATTGAGTGCTATAGCTGACATATTATCACAATGTATAGTTGGTGGAATAGGTAATGCTACCCCCAGATCTTTCAAAATTAACTTGATCCATGCCACATTTGCTGCAGTATGTGCTGGTGCTTTATATTCTACCTTTGTTTGAGACTGAAGTTTACTTCTTGGATTGCCAAGAAATAGGATTACTTCCAATATAGACTACATAGCCAGTCACTGACCTTCTTGTGTTTAAGTCAGCAGTCCAATCAGCATAAGAAAATGATGTTAAGTAAATGTCAGTATCATAAGAGTAAGTGATTCCACACTTTGTAGTTCCTTTGAAGATACCTAATAATTCTCTTTACAGAACCAAGATGCACACCTGTAGGAGCTGTCATAAATTGACACACTGAATTCACAGCATAAGCTATATTTGGGTGTGTAAAAGTAAGGTATTGCAGTAAACCAACCAAACTTCTGTACAATGTAGAATCTTGCAATGGCTTGCCCTCATTAAGTAGCATCTGATTGTGTGGTTTACATGGAGTATTTGAAGGCTTTCATGACTCAATTCCAGCTTTGTGAATAAGATTCTTTATATACTTCAATTGATTCACAAAATTTCCACATAACATAGTCGATATCAACTCATCAGATGATTCAGCGAGTGTTTGAGATGAGCCGGCCGTTCCTGATGTACTGGTAAGCAGCGCATCCAGTTTGACCGTCCAGGAGAAAGGAGACTACAAAACAAGATTGGTTAAAGTAAATAAAAGGGATTGTTGGATGATTAAAGGAAAGATTTTAACCTATTGAGAAGAGGCTTCGCCATATCACCTGAGGAGTTAATCGAACCCAGAAAGCTTAATGGTCAAGTCCAGTATTTTAGGTGGCTCCTTAGCTCAAACAGTTGATGAAGGTTATCTACATTCGAAGGCCATTGAGGCGGCCGAGAAAAATGGACAACGTTCCTCACCTCATCAAACTGTCGGTGATATGACCATTTTCATCCCTGTTAGTTTGTTACTTTGTTTAGCCCAACATGCTCAGAAGTAGTAAAAATTGAAAAGGAAAAGTCAAACTTACATAAGCCGAGGAGACCTTTTGATCCAAAGTGCCAATCTCGGCATCTTGAGGGTGACGCCTCGTCTCTTTGGCCAGAGTAGCCTCAAGAGCAGCCTTGGTGGGGACGGCATAGGTTACCGACGAAGGGACAATGTTGACTTTCCTTTTGCCCTTGTCTTGTGGCAAAAGATGAGCCTCTGACTATGCTTCCTTAGGTGGAGAATGCCTACTCTTGACCAAGGGGGCCGAATCTCCCTCGCTTTTCTAAGAATCACAAGTAAAGGTCATATTAAAATACAAGTGAGGGTAAAGACGAATGGAGAATGTATGCAAAAGCAATTTAGTCATTACCTCTTCGTCAAGGAGAACCGGGCGAGTGGTAGTAGACTTTGGATTTGATAGGGGGGGACCGCAACAACCGGCCCTTGGGGGGCACCAATCGATATTGCCTCATTCATCCCTTCCCACAACATGGGGAGCAACGACGGGTTGTTCTACCGCAACCACATAAGTGAGTGTAAAAACAACACTCTATCTATTAGGATATTGGATCACATGCACATGAGTAAGTATATATGAATGATGAAATTGGTTTTGAAATAAAAGAAATTTATTCTTAAGTTACAACCCACAAGATTTATATGTTAGTTAACCCAAACATCATACGATTGCATATGTTAAGTTAGTATTGACAGTTGAGTTATAATATTACATGATCAAGATTAATATTTGACATGGATACAAACTAATATGGTCCCTTAATTGGTTCCACTACATTATTAGAGTTCTTCTAGAAAGAAAATGAAATCAAGACAGACTATATTATCCCTTTGATTAATCAAGAACGAACGTCCCTGTCCATAAGTTTAAAGTTTTAGACCAAACTCAAACTCAAACTCAAATCAAACCTTTCGTATGAGATATGGTATACTCATCCGATATTTGCTTTTATGCTAAATGATGAAATTGTTCAATGTCTGTCTGGTTCCTTCTGACAAGATTTAGTGGGTCCATATATAATTATTAATCCATATAGGGCTTGTATATAGTATTCATCAAATACAAATTGAGCCTCATCTTATTGGTGGATCTCCTCCATCAAAGTTCACCAATCAATTAATCTGAATTCTTGAACTTTGATCCAACGGTTAAAATTATTATAATTTTTCAAATAATCTCTTGTTTGTAACCGTTGTATCAAATTTCAAAGGTCCAAATTAATTGATTAGTGAGCTTTGATGGGAAAGATCCGAAGGGGATCTCTTCCCCATCTTATTGACCAGAGAAAAATATATAACTATCCACATTCTCATTTCCCCCCTATTTTTAAAGATTAATGTGTCTCGCATGCAACGCGATTTCCTCTTGGTTCATACACTGCTCGTTGCTTTGACAAGACGTTTGGAAATGTTTCTTTATAAACCCTTCTTACCTTTTTGTGAAATTGACTTACTAACAGTCAGTATAAATTCTGATTCAATAGATGAGTTAAGGTTGGTAATCGACCGATGACAACCCACTGGATAGACAAAATTCTTCAGAAGCAATCAGTGAAGGCGACCGACTGGATCGACAGGGTTAAAGCTGGAGAGTTAGTTTGCCTTAGAAGTCTCTACTGACTAAATAGTTGGGGATTATCTTTGACTTTGTGGTTGACTATTTATCATAAGTCTCAGTCGGCGAAAAATCTTTGATTTTTTAGCTAAAAGAGGTTGCTTCTTTAGCCTTCTCGACGAAGTTGGGTGTTCTATGATTGGTTACTCTCAGGTTACATTCAAAGTTCGCCACATAAACAGTCGAACCACTTTTATGATTACAACGCTCATCTCCTTTAGGTAGCTTTATCCATACAGTTTGACACCGATTAGGCATACCTATATTTTCACCAATATAGTTGAGGTTGTAAAACCCAGTTTACAAGAACCAGAACTTCACAATGATTTAAATAACTTTGCCTCTACAGGTGCTCGATTCAAAAGTTAACAGCGCATTCCATCACATCACCACATTCAAGTTATTCACCTATCCAAGCTCAACGGCAAATTGGCACGCCCACAACAACATTTAAGCCACCAAAAGACATAATTAATTCCTAATTACTTGACTTGCGTGCATGTAAGCTTTGTAATTTTTAAGATTTACAAATATATATTCCATGCATGCTAGCAATCTGATAAGTTTCTATGCAACTGGTAATTTTCAACCATCCAAAGCCAACTTTCTTCAGCTACCCAAGGTCATCTATTATGGTCCATATTCAAAATAATAAGATAAACCAGTTGCCATGTATGCCTATGCGACCACCTTCAATAATGTCCCCATTAACTATAATTTATAAAATAACCTTCAAATTTCATACTATCCCCCACCACCACCCATCCTCCTCTTTGTCCTCTCTATATATACCCCCCAACCATCAGCCATCCTTCTTCGCCCTCAATTTCCAATTAACCAAACCCAAAAGAAGAAGAAAATGGGTTCCGTCCCTCACATAGTAGAAGATTGCATGGACGCGTGCGATAGGAAAGAACGCAAAACTTTCATTCTCGCGACCTACGGTCCTCTGACGGCGCCGGAGCTTCATCTGTAGGTAGGGAGACGGTGCGGCAAGTTTTGGGTATTATTGTAGCAATTCTTGGAAATAGTAGGAAGATTTTCTGGAGTATGTTGTGATAAATCATGTCAAATCTGTTTGAGGGTTCTAGGGCAAATTTTTGTCCATGGTTTCAGATTTCGCTCCTCTTCCCCGAAATTCGAAGCCACCATCTATGAAGGCCAGGACCTTTGCGTCAATTATCTCGGATTCTACTGAGTGTGTTAGCTTGAGTCAACTCCCAATTCCCGTCATACGCGGCAACCAAATTTTCGTTAAAATTAGCGAAGATTTGTACCAACAACAATTGCAATCCTTCCGTACCAATTTAATTGGGCGTTTATTGTTGCGCAAGGGCACAGCCCCTTTAAAGTCTACAGAGCTCAAAATCATCCCTCGAGGCTTTATGGAGGCCAGTCGCACCATGGCTTCTCGTCCCACTCGGGAAGGGTTATTTTGATATCCATTTCAATACTGAAGATGACAAGAGGAGGATATGGGGAGGTGGGACTTGCACGTTACCGAATGGAATTTTTCGTTTATCGGAATGGCAACAAGATTTTAATCCAAATGATATTGCACCTCCTACACATGCTCAAGTTTGGATTCGAATATATGGGCTTAGCCAGGATTATTGGCATCCACGCCACCTTCTTGAAATTGCAAGGGGAGTGGGTACTCCTTTGCAACTTGATAAGGCCACGAAGGAGCACCAGTTTGGATATTATGCTCGTGCTTTGGTTGATGTGGATCTAGCTATTGACCTCCCTTCCTCCATCATGGTGGAGCATGAGGGTCATAGTTTTCCCATTGATATAGTTTATGAAAAATTGCCGGACAAATGTAACCATTGTGGAATCTTGGGACATACCGTTGATCATTGCCGTCACCTTAAGAAGAAAAATGTGGCAATGGATTCCCAACCTTCTCTAGCGGCAGGACGAAAGGAAAATAACAGAACAGAGTATCGGGTTATTCAAGACCCAAAAAGAAATGAATGTGTTGATCTGATAGTTGTTGAAAAGATGCAACCTATTGAAGAGGTAGTCTATTCATCCTCTCCAATGGAGTTGAACTCTCATCTTGTTCAGCAACCGGACAATCAACTCGCAGGTTTAGCAAATGAAATAATTGAATCAGCAGCCAATGAGATCATCAATTTAATGGCTGATTTAGTGGTGAATGAGCCAATGGAAGTGACTAAGCCAACTGTAGGTGCTTTAATTAGTAAGCCAACTGGGAAAGCATTGCAGAATGAGCAAGGAAAAAATGTAATTGGGAATGACTCAGAGTCTGACGAGGCTATCACCCCTCATTCTCAACGTTTTGAAGTTAATTATGGTGATTTAGGTACTAATGTTGGTCAGCTTGTGTGCCAGCATTCCTCTCCTAATTCTTCTGATCTTTAAGAAGGTGCTAAAATTTGTGATATTGTTAATGAAGACGAAATGATTTTAGTTCTTTCAAAATCCCAAAAAGCAAAGATGAGGAAAAAGATTAGAGATGGGAATATTTCTAAAGAAGTCAGGGAACCCTATCCAACCTGCTCTAGGGTCCCCACAGAACGACTTGATTTATGAAAATTCATTTTTGGAATGCCCGAGGAATGGGGAATGCTCCCACGAAACGGGTTCTAAGAAGAATGGTTCAACATCATCGTCCATATTTAATCGATATTTCTGAACCTTTTATTCAATTAAATTCTATTAAATTGTCTTTTTGGCGATCTTTACGCTTGTTTCCAGTTGCGGTTAATGATAGGGGTGACCTACAGCCAAATATTTGGTTGCTTTGTGATCAAGCCATCCAACCTTCTATTTTATTGGCAAGCGCTCAACAAATCACTATTTCTTGTACCTTGGATTCTGTCAGTTGTGTTATCACTTGGGTTTATGCAAAAACGACAATTATTGAAAGGCGTCAGTTGTGGCAAGACTTGTGATCTATCAAATCCTCTTTTGTTAATGGTCCATGGCTAGTTCTAGGGGATTTTAATTGTGTTTTAGGTGCTCATGAAAAAAAGGGTGGGCTTCTACCCAAGACTACTTCTTGTTCTGATTTTCAAGAGGTGTCTTCAGCTTGTGATTTGCTTCATTTACCCACAAAAGGATTGCCATACACTTGGACGAATAGAAGAGGAATAAAAAATCAAGTGGAAATGAGATTGGACCGTTGCCTTGGCAACTTTCAGTGGATTGATGCATGGTCTTTGTTGGAATGTTCCACTTTACCTCGTATATCTTCTGATCACTATCCTCTTCTTGTTTCTTTCTCAAAGTTAACAATCACTCCGAAGGCTCCGTTTCGGTTTCATAATATGTGGTTGGATCATTAGGATTTTTTTTCCCTAGTTGAGGATGTTTGGAAGTCTTCTAATTTTTATGGTTGTCCAATGTATGTGCTTGGTGCTAAGCTTCGTGTGCTTAAGTCTCGCATAAAAGTTTGGAACAAGTCGGTTTTCGGGGATGTTAATATGAATGTTGATAGAGCTTTCGATGCTTTCGATGAAATTCAAAAGGAAATTTCCAGCTTGGGTCTTTCAGAAGAAAGGTTTACAAAAGAGGATAATGCTTCTTTGTGCGTGCAAAAGGCTCTTATTGCACAGGAAAAATTTTACCGTGACAAGTCTCACATTAAATGGCTTTCTGAAGGGGATAATAATACCTCTTTTTTCCATTCCATAGTTAAAATCAGGAAACTTCACCAGTCACTGGCAGTTATGAGAGATGGTAATAGGGTACTTGATAATCAGATGGATATTAGTCAGCATGTTGTTACCTATTTTCAAGATTTTTTTTCTGCAGATAGTTCTGTGACGGACACTGGTTTGGTTGCTCGCATTATTCCCAAGGTAGTCACTGCCACAGAAAATGAGTCTTTGTTAGCAATTCCAACTCCTGATGAAATTTTTGAAACTTTAAAGTCCATGGACCACTCTAGTTCCCCGGGTCTAGATGGTTTTGGCGGGTCTTTCTATTTTAGGTGTTGGCTCATTGTGGGTCATGACGTGGTTCAAGCAGTGCAAAGTTTTTTCTCCCAAGGGAATATTCTGCCTCACTTCAATTCTAACTTAATGATTTTAATTCCAAAGGTGGATGGAGCAAATTCGGTGAACCATCTTCGTCCTATTGCTTTGGCTAATTTTTCATTTAAAATTATCACTAAGATTTTAGCAGATCGTTTAAGCCCTATTGCTGCTCGCACTGTCTCCCCCCAGCAGAATGCTTTTACAAAATGACGATCTATTGTGGATCCCATCATTCTCACTTCTGAATGCATGAACCTCCTTGATAGACGTTGTAGGGGTGGGAATATTGCAATCAAGTTTGATATTCAAAAGGCGTTTGGCACTTTGGATTAGGGTTTTCTTCTCCGGGTTTTGGATGCTTTTGGTTTTTCAGCAGGTTTTGTAGATTGGATTCATTTTATTCTAACTTCAGCTTATCTTTCTGTCCTTATTAATAGTTCAGTTGAAGGTTTTTTCCCATGTTCTCATGGTGTTCGTCAAGGGCATCCTTTGTCTCATATTATATTTTGTCTAGCTGAGGAGGTTTTTAACAGGGGTTTAACAAAGATGGTGGAAGATAATCTAATTGACATTTTTTTTTTCAGTTCCCATGGGTATTGCTCCACCATCTCATGTTCTTTTTGCAGATGATATTATGGTTTTCATGCGTGGAACTAAGCAATCTATGCGTAACCTAATGCGTTTTGTAGAGGAGTACGGCTTAAATTTTGGGCAATGCATAAATAAATTAAAATCTTTAGTTTTTCTTGGGAAATATGCAAGCAGTCGGCATGCTATTATTCAAAAGGTTCTTAGTGTAAGTCGGGGAAATCTGCCTTTTACTTATCTAGGTGTCCCTATCTTTCAGGGTCGTCTGAAAAGGATCTATTTTCAAGCCATTGCTGACAAGATTCGTTGCAAGTTGACGACTTGGAAGGGTTCTTTGCTTTCGCAAGCAGGGAGACTCCAACTTATTAATTCAGTAATTCAAGGAATCTTGGTCTGGTGATCACCCAAGATTCGCAATTCAGGGAGACTCCAAGATTCGTTTCAAATTTATGCTTGGCCTACTAATTTGCTACGTGAAGTTCAAGGGTGGATTAGAAATTTCTTTTGGTCTGGTGATCTGTTAAAACGAGGTATGCCTCTAATGACTTGGAGTTCTTGTTGTAAGTTGAAAGAAGAGGGTGGTTTGGGTATCCGAGATCTTTTTTAATCTAACCGTTCTCTCCTTCTTAAAAGATGTTGGGATGTAATTTCTTCTTCCTCACCGGCTTCAGATTGGTTACGTAACATATTTCTTAAAGACAACTTTCATTTGCTAAAGTCTTATAAAAAGTCTTCCGTTTGGTTGGGGCTTAAACAATTATGGCCCTCCTTCTATAGTTCCCTTCAATGGAGTGTTGGTGCTGGCCGTAAGATTTCTTTTTTGTATGATAACTGGCTTGGAACCACTTTGCTCTCTAATATTGGTGAGGTTGACATAATTCCCTTGAATTTGAAGGTAAAAGATTTTATTCAGGATGCAAAATGGTTTATTCCCATTGTCTTTACTTCTTCTTTTCCTCATATTTCGGAGAAGATTATGAAGACTCCATTGCCAATTGCACACATGGATGATGCGTTATTTTGGACAGGTTCATCTTCGGGTACTATTTCAGCTAAAGAGGCTTTTCTTTTTTTCTCATCTCATGCTCCACATAAAAAATGGGCTAAAATGGTTTGACATCAATCTATTCAGCCACGCAAAAGCTTAGTAGTTTGGAAAGCTTGTCATGGAAGATTATTGACTGATGATTTATTGCAACTTCGAGGTGTGGCTTTAGCTTCTTATTGCGCTTTTTATCATAATGCTAAGGAATCTTGTGACCATTTTGTTCTGCATTGTCCTCAAACAGTTGCTCTATGGAAATGGATTTTCATTCTTTTTGGCAAGCCTTATGATCCTTGGCAATGCATTGAAGATATTTTTTATGGTTCTTTGGTCTTATCTTTCCCCACATCTGTTTGGAAACTTTGGTTATTGGTTATTTGCAGTTTCTTTTGGTGGCTTTGGCACGAAAGGAACAAGATCAGGTTTGAGAACAAAAGTTTCAGTATTGTCAAGTCCCAACATTGTCTTTTACGGCATTGGAGGGAATCAGCTTCTACTTGTTTTTCTTCTTTCACTGGTTGTGTATCGATTCCCATATTCTCCATGTTAAGAATTTCATCCCTTTCTTTGGATGCTCTTAGTATCGTGCCTATGTTTTGGCGTCCGCCTCCTGTTGGGTGGATTAAGATTAACACAGACGGGCCTTGTAAAGGGAATGGTCAAGTGGGTAGTGGTGGTGTTTTTCGTGACTCCAATTGTCTTTTTTTAGGAGCGTTTGCCTCATAGTCTTCTTATCCAAGTGCAGTTGTTGCGGAGATTGTGGCTGTCATCGAGGCAATTCATATTGCATGGGATAAAGAATGGCATAACATTTGGTTAGAGACAGATTCTATGCATGTCATCAGCCTACTATCAGCTCACTCCATGAATGTTCCATGGTTTCTTAAAGTTTCTTGGGCAAATTGTTTATGGCATATTGCCCGCTTGCATTTTCGTTTTTTGCATATTTTCAGGGAAGGGAATTATTTGGCGGATGCTTTTGCTAATTTTGGTGCAATGAATAGTAGCTTTATGTGATGGGACTTGGTACCCGATTTTGCTGATGTGTCTTATAGAAGAGATTGTGTCAGGCTTCCATTCTTCCGTTCGAGCTCATGAGGAGCAAATTATTACTATGGAAGAGGATTTTGGGAAAGAAATATAAACAACTGAATTATGGGAATTCAATTTTAGGTGACTGAAGCTAAGCACCCATAAACTAGTCCATATCATTTTCATTATTTGTTTTTAGCGGGTTTTGGCCTAGTCCCCCCGTTTGTTCTACTTTTCCTTTTTTCTTCTTATTATTAATAAAATCTTGTAGAGAGGGGATGGGCGGGGGGTTTCTGGGTGCAACGGTCCTTTCTCCTTTGGGAGGGGGTTGGTGCCTCGCACGTGACTGTTGACGAAGAGCTAATCTCGCCTAATCCGTCTCTACAAAAATTTAAAAATAAAAAAAAAGATTACATGGGCGTCCTCTAAGTCTTTAACGACGGTTTGGTCAACCGTTGCTCTTTATCGAACATAAACTTCAACATTCCCATCATTGATGACGGCTCCGTGGGCTTCAAAGACATCACTTTCGACCAAAAGAACAAACTTTCCTTTCGTTTATACAAACCCAAATCAACAAACCAGGATTCCAATCTCCCTGTGGTGTTCTACTTCCACGATGGCGGCTTCTGCCTTGGCTCACACGAGTGGCCAAACTACCACAATTGCTACATCCTCCTGTTATCAGTATTAAGGGCAATATTGTAAACTCATATTCCAGGGATAATACTTTAATTTGTTATGATAAGATTTCCTTTAGTTAGAAAATTGTTACTGTACAGCTGGTGTTCATAGCTTGTATATATAGTCAAAGTGTAACATTATTTCGTTTTGTGAAATAGAAATACATTTTTCTAATATGGTATCACCCGCTGATGTCTCACAACCTCTCTCTTCGATCCAAAATTCTCCCTCTTCTCTTTGTGAGCTTCTCTCTTCGATTCTTGTAGATTGATCGATCGTCTTTCTGATCTTGAGTCATCTCTGGCCATGGCGACATCTGTTTCTCCTTCATCGGAATCGGATTATCAAGTTCTTCCTTCGGATGCACCCTCAAACCCTAATTCTTCGATTTCTGCTTCCATTACAATTTAGAACATCAAATCTATGGTTCCAATTAACTCACCACTACCAATTACCTGACATGGAGTGATCTCTTCGCTCCAATTTTTCATCAGTATAATCTCACTGGTCTGATTGATGGATCATCGCCGGCACTGCCTCAATTTCTCACTGATTCTTCTAGCATTCGTAGTCTTAGGGCTGGTTTGGTATTGTTGTGTTTTGAAAAAAAAAAAAAAAAACTGCTTCTGCTGTGCTGCAAGAATAAATAGCTATGAAATAAAGCAATAGAGTGTTTGGTAAACTTTTTTTGTAAAAGTGCTTTCAGCAAAAAAAGTAGTGTTAAAGTGTTTGGTAAATTTGTATGTAAAACCGTTGTAACTATGTAAAATGACTAAAAAGGATATGATGTTGAATATTATATAATAATTTTTTATCTTTTCTTTTATTATGACATTTATAAGATTTATATAAACTATTTATAAACGAAGAGTGTACACCTTTTTTTTAAGATATTTATAATTGTTTCTATTCTTTTCTCTAAGAGTGTTTCTTCTTTATCTTGTCCCTATTGCTCACCAGAACTCTTATCTTCTTCCTCCACTCCCTCTCCACCCTCTTCCGCCTTCAAATCCAACTTCTGCAACTCATCAGCTCCATCCTCCTCTGCTTTCAAATCCACATTCTACAACTTACCAGCTTCATCCTCCGTCTTTAAATCCACCCTCCGCCACTCACCAGCTTCATCCTCCTCTACTTTCTCTATTGAATCTAGCTTCTGCACCTCATCAGGCTCTCAATCGTCCTCCCCTTCTTCTTTCAAATCCAATTTCTGAAGCTCGTTGAGGACCGCATGATCAAGATCAGACAGTGTGGGATTGAAATCGGGAGAAGAAAGCAAAAACCCCTAGTCGGAATAAGCGTGGTTGGTGCAGGGGGAACAACAAAGATAGCTTCAGAGATTGCCACTTTCCCTCTTGAGAAATCGGTTTGCGTAGAAGTTGGGCAAGGAAAAAAAACCAGTTTTTCAAAGCTGGGTTTTGCAACTTTGTGCTTTTGGTTTTTTTTCACCCAAAACTGTGGAAAAAAGAACTGAAGTTGAATGTTTACCAAACACAAAAAAGCTCTCAGCTTTTTTTGATACCCACTTTAAACAGAAGCACCTCAGTACCAAACTAGAGCTGAATTTGGCGTATGTTGCTTGGTTTGAGAATGATCAAAACATTCTCATCTGGATCAACTCAACTCTTTTTGAATCCCTAATTCCCTATACTGTTGGAGTATGCTTAGCTCGAGAACTTTGGGCTAAATTGGAATCGCGTCTTGCAGCCGCCCCACATTCACACATCCACGAACTCTGATCTCGTCTTCATAGTCTAACCAAAGGTGATCTCACTGCTGCTCAATATCTTCAACACATTGAGGAAATCATCGATGCCCTTGCCAGTGCTGGAGCTCCAGTCGAAGATTCTGAATTAATCTCTGTTATTCTCCACAGATTACCTCAAGAATTTAATTCTTTTGTGGATGAATTACAATGTCTGCTACTCAGCAAAGAGATCTAATTGAATAATCGAAAGAAAAGTGCACCGGAATCATCCTTTTAGGTCTACAACACCTCCACTGGTATTCTTCCCTCAATTCTAACTCTCAAGGATATGTTGCTCATAATTCATCTACTTTCAACACTCAAAGTTGTGGAATGGATTTGAATTTCAATCGAGTCAACTATAACAATCGTGGAAATTTCAAGACAAATAATAATTAGAGATTCAATAATTACAATCATGGCAACAATCAGCATTACAATCGTGAAGCTTGGAACAATTTTTCCTCATCCAACAAGAAACTTTCTTGTCAAGTTTGTCGCCAATTTGATCATCAAGCTTGTGATTTCCCTTATCACATAGATCCTCACTACAGCGGTAAGTCATCTCAATCTACCCTGGTTACCAGCACTTCTAATTCTTCTCCTACATGGCTTGTTGACTCTAGTGCAACCTTCCACATGACCAACAATTATGCCACTCTCCAGAATCCTGAAGCTTACACAGGCCTTGAACAAGTGTACATTGGTGATGGCAAAGGTTTGCCTATCACTCACTCTGGTTTTTCTACTTTAAATACTTCACATAGCAATTTTACACTAAAAAAAGTGTTATATGTGACTGATTTGAAACATAACCTCCTATCTGCCAATCAATTTTTAATTGATAACTATTATTTCATGCATCTTTATCTTTCTCACTTCACTATGAAGGATCTTTATTCAGGGATGATGCGTTTTAAAGGTCCTGTGAAGCGTGGTTTCTATCCATTTCATCTCTCTTCTCATACTGATGACAAGCATAAAGCACTCACTACTACAGTGAAAGCTTCAAGAAATCTTTGGCATAAACGGTTGGGCCACCCTTTTGTCAAGATTATCAATAAACTTGCATCTCAATCCTGTATCTCAATTTTATAAAATACAAATAAATCCTTTTGCTTAGAATGGGCATTAGGAAAATGTTCTAGACTACCATTTCTATCCACTACATGTACCACAAAGAAACCATTATAACTCATCCATACAAATGTTTAGGGACCCTCACCTATAGTCTCTTAAGATGGTTTTAGGTACTATGTCATATTTGTGGATGACTTTACCATATATTGTTGGTTCTATCCCTTAAGATGCAAATCTGATGTAGTCTTCACCTTTATGCAATATATATCTCTGGTTGAGAATATTTTGTGCACCAAAATTATTGCTTGAGATTTGATTCTGGTGGTGAATTCATGAGTACTTTATTTTCTAATTTCTTGGTTGGGCATGGTATTCAACATCAACTTTCTTGTCTATACACCCTAGAACAAAATGGGTGTGCAAAACGTAAACACAAACACCTTGTGGAAACTACCAGGGCTCTTTTGGTAGCATCCAATGTCCCTCATCTATATTAGGTTAAAGCCTTTGCAACAACAATTTATCTCATCAACAAATTTCCTACAATGTCTCGATCTTCACCTTGGGAGTCTCTCTTCAAGAAAGTTCCTAACTATGCAACACTGAAAGCTTTTGGCTGCTTATGTTTCCCATGGTTGAAGCCTTATACCTCCTCTAAGTTGGAACCTAATAGTAAGTCTTGTGTTTTCTTGGGCTATAGTCTTAACCATAAGGGGTACAAATGTCTTGATCCAGTCACAAGAAGAATTTATATTTCTCGGCATGTTTTATTTGATGAGTACAATTTTCAATTCCATCAGGTTCACCATTCTTCACCTATTTCCTATACTAAATCTCCCACAACACCTTCTTCCATACCATCAACCTTAACCTTTAAATCCATTCCTTCTCTTATCTCTCCAATATTTAATACAACCACTGCAGCATCTTCACCCACATCCCAACCTATATCACAACTTGCACGTCAATCAAATCCAACTCCCATCCATATACTTCAATCAGATCCATCAACTTCATATAGTGATCATTCCCCGCTAACACTCAACATCCATACCATGCAAACACGATCTAAGTCCGACATATTCAAACCTAAAGCTCTCACTACAACTAAACATCCACTACCCTCTCATTTGTCACTTGATTACATTCCCACAATCTATATCCAGGCCTCCAAACACCAACGTTGGTGCCATGCAATGCAGGAAGAGTTTAATGTTCTCTTTAACACTGGCACATGGTCTCTGGTTCCTCACAACTCATCTCAAAACATTGTAGATTGCAAGTGGGTTTTCTGGATTAAACGTAAGCCTGATGGATCTATAGATCATTACAAGGCCCAACTAACACTGCATCTGAAATAACCTGAATCCGTAAATTGCTAGTTGATATTGGTTATTGTCTACCTTGTTCTCCTCAACTTTGGTGCGATAATGTCTCAGCCATATCCCTGACCAAGCAAGTCTCTCTTCACTTCATTTGTACACAAGATCAAGTCGCTGATTTATGCACCAAGTCTCTATCTAAATCCAGATTTCTATTTCTTCGAGACAAACTTCAACTTTGAGTTCAACAGTTTCGTTTAAGGGGGGATATTAAGGGCAATATTGTAAACTCATCTTCCAGGGATAATACTTAGAGGTTAAGGAAACTATTAGTTTGTTATGATAAGATTTCCTTTGGTTAGAAAGTTGTTACTGTACAGCTGGCTTTCATAGCTTGTGTATATATACACAAAGTGTAACTTTATTTCCTTTTGTGAAATGGAAATACATTTTCCTAATAGTCAGGGCTCCAGGCCCTTGTGGTGTCTCCCGACTATAGGCTCGCTCCAGAGCACAAGCTTCTAGCCGCAATTGACGATGCGATGAGTGCAGTGGAGTGGCTGCTGAGGGAGGCTTTGGGTGAGAGCACGAATAACTGTGATGCCTGGATGGCCGGCTGACTTCGACCGGGTGTTTGTATTGGGTGAATCTTCAGGTGGGAATATGGCTCACCACCTGGCAATTCGGCTCGCGACGGGGTCGGTCCAGCCGGCTCCAATTAGGGTACGCGGGTTTGTGCTGCTGGCACCATATTTTGGTGGGGTGGAGAGGACAAAGTCTGAGGAGGGTCCTTGTAAGGCAACGCTGAGTTTGGAAATACTTGACAGGTATTCCTTCAAAACTTTTCGAGCTTGTCCCTTGCTATTTTGCACATTAGTTCTCTCTTCTCTCTCTTTTCTCTTCTTTTCGAGGAAAATGATCTCTTGGCTTACCACATGGTATGCGACAATCTGCACGTTCGTATATTTAAGGAACATAATATAACATATATTGTGAGAAACATTTTTCATATCATTCATTTATGTACTAATATTCTCTTTGGCATTTTTATCGTCTATTTTGTAAAGTATATGTAAGAGTAAATTGAATACCTTTAAACCATGAACGCAATGATCAAACAACTAAATCACAATCTCATGATCCAAATACTAATGTTAATATCACCCATCTAAACTAATCAAAGAATGATATACCTGTAGGCATGCCGGTGGAAGAAGAAGCCATACCAGTCGATACACAAAGCCTTCTATTCTCTGCTAAACTCAATGCTCTCCCAAGAATAGGTAATTGGTACAAATCAAGAGCGTTAATTGTAAGAGCAGGGGCTTGTGGTTTTATACTAAAACATACGGATTGCCCTATAACAATCCTACAAGGAATTTGACACCAAATCCTTATACAAATATGAGTATTTGAGCAAATACCAGAGTCCCAATTCCAATATAATTGACTTAATTCTATTATTTACATTAAAACTTCTTTATAACAATTCGAAATACTCAAGGATTATCACACAACTTGTAAGAATCATACTCATACTCTAACAGTATATTCAATCAAAACCTCTTGCATTAATAGTTTAGATTAGCATAATGTTTTAAATTGTTATTTGAATCAATAGGGTGTGTGAAGATTTGCACTTCGAACCTTTTTTTCAACATTGCAGTAAGCATGAGATAAATCAACCATATTTGTTCTAATTCTGCACCTTGATACAAAAAAGAAGTCACAACTAATAAGCGCACAAAAATCGGCACGCTATCTAATTTCAATTCGGATAATGTTTCTTCCGATGTCACTACAAGAATAATGATTATGAGGAACGGTAAATTAGAGGTGGATATAAAGAAGCTCCCGTTCCTGGTAAAAGTTACACAAATTCTAATTAAGTAATTCGGATTATTTTTTTAAGGGAAGTTTTTATACGTACTAGAAGCTCGCGTTCCTTTTACAGATCTATGAAAAATTATAGGTTGCAATTGGCCACCCTTTGAATTTGTAAAAAGGCATTTCTACCTATTCACGAGGATCCATAAAGCAACAAATCTTTTTAGTACAAAGAAATGGGAATCTCATAGAGTAAAATTTGACTCCAATCAAAAGCATCCAAATTAAGGTTTATGAGGGCATTCAATCATTTAAATGTCATATCCATCTTGACCATGAAAGATGTTGCCACATGTGAATTGCATCGTAATTATTTGTCCTTTCATAAGACATATACTTTTGTGGTCTAAAGTTAGACTACATATGTTGATATCTTCTAGATAAATTATAGGTGATGACTACTAGAAGACACCTAAATAGGGGAGAAGATCCCCTCCAAATCCCTCTGAAGTTGATGATGTGAAACGCATTTCTTCTTTACGTACGTGTCAAATGACTTGACCTTGAATGGGTCAACATTTAATATTGGAGGTGTCTTTTTCCAAATAATATCTCAAAGAAAAATTTTATTTGAATTCATGTAATCTCTTTCTATATTCAACTTAAATTTTAAATGTGAATTGTTTTTTTTTTTACTCTATTTGTATAATTACCATTAAGTACAAATTGAAATTAACAATAAAACTAAAATTTATCAATAAACTCATATTCAAAAATCAAACATATAAACGCAATCATTTTCGAACATTCTATTTGGCTAAAACCCTAAGACGAGAGCAAGCTCTTTTTACGAATGGATGGTAACTTTGAAGTTTTGGATCCTTCAACTAAGTTATGAATTTATTTATATAAACAAATGAACCCTCGTACACCATTGAAGGCTAGTGGGCCAAATAAGTAGTTTTATCATGCCCTATATGCTGTTGTAAATTTGCTTGTCTAAAGCTGTAGTTCGTTCTATATATAAACGGATGAACTCATTTCAACTAAGAGCTGGCTGTGGTAAGCAAAAAATGTGAAGCAAATGGATGGTTTCAATATGGATGATTCAATCTAGTGGCCTTATCGCAGTAGCACCAGATTCAAACCGCTAATTTCGGTTGCATTTCCACGACTTCTACAGATATTAATTAGTCCTCCCGCAGCAGGAACCTATAAGAAACTAAGTAGTCCAATAGCTATAATGACTCACAAGTTAAGTTGGGCTGCTCAATCTTCCCGTTCCATAGCCTTGAATTTCTTGCGCCCAAATTGCTCATAAAAGCATCAGAAAGCGAGCAAATAGGGTGTTATCAAGCTTTTCCAACATGGTAATTGCATAAAGGTGGCTTTATGCCATCCTCCTATAAACCTAAATGATAAATTAATTCTCACCAATTATTATTAATTTTGATTTTGATTTCAGTTAAATCATGAAGAAATAAAAGGGAAGATGACATACCAGTTGGAAGGATAGAATGTCAGACAAGAGAATACATGTTTTGATTTTGAGTTTTTTATAAATTGGTGTAAAAATAAATTTACACATTGAATTGAGTTTGTCAGGGTAGTTTAGAAAGTAAACTAGGGTTTAAAGAGATATTAATAACTTAATTGAAAATAAGATGGGTGTAGAGAGTAAGCTGAGTGTAAAGAGAGGTTAAATAGGTTCAAATAAAATTATCCTATCTCAAAATAATAATTTAAGCTTAATTAGCTCGTGTTTTAACCAACATGGGCAATTCAAAAACTAATAACTATAATCAAAATGATCATAACTAATTAGATTTAAACACGTCAAGTTTAGTATATAAAGAATATCACTTGGTATTTTCTTTTTTTTTAAACAAAGAAAAATTGCACTTAGAACCTCTTACAGTTATAGAAAGAGAAACAACAATAAAAAGTTGGTGATCACTTTAATAGCTAAAGAAATTTGGAGATAAAAAATGGGAGCTATATATTATTGCCAAGCAAATAGTCATGATGCACTCATAACACAAAGAAGGGAGAAGCATGATAATTATTTCGGAGTGCTTATAACAATTAACGAAAAAATAAATACTGTGGTTTTGACAATTATTCAAGATACTTTGATATAATTTTGTGCGCTATGGACATGTGCGATATTGCTAGTTACCATGCATGAATAATGATCAAACTTTGAGTTTCTTTTCAAACGCGTAAGATAGTGCTAAATCCAACGAACCGGAAATGATTATGATATAAAGCTAGATAACCTTGATATTAGGATAACAAGCAAGTCTAATATCGTCTAAGTAGTGCTTAATCCAATATATGAGTATGACCTTTCACACGTAGACTGATTAAGATAGTGCCATATCCAGTATCCTTTATTTTTTTTATCAAACCTTGTTCCTTATTAATAATTGATATAACAGAAATATAGTTAGAGGGGTATTATTGTAATTAGGTTATATGGCTATATAAGGGATTGTATAGCTATCATTTCATTAAGTTCATTTTGTATACATTTTCTCTATTCAATCAATACAATCTTTCTTGTTTCTCTCTACCAATTCTTGCTCTTCCTCTGTACCAATTTCATCTTTTACAATGTAGTTAATATGATATCAGAGCCACCAGGCTTACGCCATTGATTCTGGTGGTTCCGTATTTTTTTTTTTTTTAGATTTCTTTTTCGAGTTTTATTTTCTCTTCAGATTTTCTTGAATTTTTCGTCTAAGTTCTTTGGTGTTTCCTTCTTCTCTCTAATCCCTGAATCGGAGAAAGAAGCAGAATCAATTTCTTACTTAGTTTTTGTGGATGCGAATCGACTGAGAAGGAGCGTTCTTTTGGAGATCCTTGGTGCGACCAACGTGTTCCAGGCGACTCTGTGATCACCACCCTGAAAAACGTCGTCACTGACCTCGTCGATTTCAACTGGGTCTGGATGACAATTGGGTTTACGGATCTGGGTCGGGATATTTGAAGAACAGTGTACCAGTCAGGTGGGTTTTGGTCGGTGACAACAAGGATTTAGTCGGAGCTAGAGTTGTATGGGTTGGATTCTCGACTTCTTGGTGTTTCCCAAAATCGTATGCTTCTTGTTCGCTGCAGTCCAGGTGTTTGACATATTGCCCAACTCAGAATTTTCATGTGAAGTTATGTCCTCCTCAAATTTGACATCACCAATTCTTCAAATGTCATCCTCAATTGGCAAGTGCATTCTTGCACATTATTTGTTTGACGAAATGTCAAAGAGTGATTTCAAGATTATTGGTCTATTTCTTTATTCTTAGTAGTGTTCGCAGATTAGCTCTCTGAATTCTATATTTGCCACTGCTCCATGTTCCCTTCTCTAGTGTGGAAAGCTCTTGTAGATTTGGGATGTTGTCAGTTTCTTGATTCTCTATTGTGTCTGCCTTGTGATATGGGATCTTCTCAGGTGGTATCTGCTCTACATTCTTGGTGTAGTTTGTATATCAGCTCTCTGTGCTTCTTTGGTGTTATTTGATCCATGTTCTGTTCTCTATTCTATTACTTTGATGATCTGGTGGAGCTGCGAATTTCTGTGATTCTGTAATTCTTGAAGATTCGAGATGGTGGTGTTTGTCGGTGCTGGAGATTCTTTCCTCTTTGCTGGTTAACTCTAACTCCGTGAACCAATATGCCCTCGCTCGATGCAAGGTTAATAGCACACATGAATAGCCCAGATGTTGTCGATTGTGGTGTGCACTCATCGCTGCCCAACCTTTCAGCAACCATAGCAGACAATAGTGAAATCAGGTCATTTCCAGTCTCTGTAGTTGTTGAAAAGTGTTGAAGTGTTTGGAATATTGTTGAGATACAAAGCCATTTATGTTTCTTGCCTATGCAAATTGTTGATATGTGGAGTCATTCAGTTGATATGGAGTGTCATTCTCCTTGGTTAATTTTGGTGTTCGGAAGATTTCAGGAGTGTCATTCTCCTTGGTTAATTTTGGTGTTCGGAAGATCTTGGAGTGTCATTCTACTTGGTAGATTTAGTTTCTTGGAGTGTCATTCTCCTTGGTAGATTTAGTTTCCTAGAGTGTCATTCTCCTTAGTTGATTTGGTTAATTTTGGTGTTCGGAAGATCTTAGAGTGTCATTCTCCTTGGTAGATTTAGTTTCTTGGAGTGTCATTCTCCTTGGTAGATTTAGTTTCTTGGAGTGTCATTCTCCATTGTTGATTTGGTGCCAGTTTCTGTCAAGATTTAGGAGGGATAATTTGCATATACAGTGAGTGTGTTACTATGGCTTCTCAGTTCACAGTCGACAACTTGTTGGGTACGTTCAGACCAAGACTAGATTTGATTGTATTGCTAAGCTCATTGATCTACCTGTTGGGGAGCTTGTATTGGGTTCTGCTTAAAGAAACGACAATTCTAATGGATTTAGTGCTAATTTGGACTCTACTAAGCAAGTTCACTGCTTTGTTGTCCAAGATGGTTGCAGTGCGCAAGGATGACATTTTACATCTTGAGAGTGAGACTTTAGATGATTTTGGTGATGTTACAGGCACTGGGAGCAGCCACGGAACTGGGCAGACAGTTGGAGACCAGTAATTGCAGATCAGTCTCAAATCCCTGACTAGTTCAAACTTCACTTGGATACTCCAAGTTTAGTTTGAGGGGGGAGTAATAACTGATATAACAAAAATATAGTTAGAGGGGTATTATTGTAATTAGGTTATATGGCTATATAAGGGATTGTATAGCTATCATTTCATTAAGTTCATTTTGTATACATTTTCTCCATTCAATCAATACAATCTTTCTTGTTTCTCTCTACCAATTCTTTCTCTTCCTCTGTACCAATTTCATCTTTTACAATGTAGTTAATACTTATCATATTCCCTTAACCAATGCATTACTTGATGGTTCTAATATGTACACGTATGTTTAAAAAAAATGTATACGTATTTGACTCTGGATACAAAAATAAATTTACAAGAGCCTTTAGGACATTTTTATGATCATTTTTCTTTTTTGGTTAACAATATTAGTTCTAGTATTATTCATTTGATATGATCATTTTAAGATCCCTGTCCGATTTATATGAAATTAGTTTGATATCTATGTTAACTGTTATAATTCATGCAGATTTTGGAGGCTTTCAATGCCAGTAGGAGAAACCAGAGACCATCCAATGGTCAACCCATTTGGACCAAACAGTCCAAACCTTGAGAAGGTGGCCCTAGATTCCATCTTGGTTATCTTGGGTGGCAATGAACTGTTGAAAGATAGGGTGGAGAGCTACTGGAGAAAGTTAAAAGATTTGGGAAAGAAAATTGAGTGTGTCAAATTTGAGGGAGAGCAACATGGTTTTTTAACGAATGATCCATACTCAGAAGTCTCAGATGAAGCTTTGCAAGTTATTAAAAGATTTATGACCGAAAACTCCAACTGATTAAGGCATCATCTGCATGCATGCATGTGATATTATTGGAAGTGTTTCCAGATCTTTAATTTATTCTGAAGCGTTTGAGCTTGTATGTTTGTATGCAAGAATTTGTAGATGCAGCTAGCAAACTTGCTTTTTTCGAATATGAGCAAGCCATAAGTATTAATATTTATAGTGAAAAGTTGTATGTATGTTATTGGAGTAAATTGAGGAGGAAGGGTGTTATCATCTTACAAATCTAATCATTTTAAATTATAATTTTTCTTTCAGAAATTTGACCGTAAGAGGGAGCTTTATACTGATTTGAAAAATACATGACTTAATATTACAGTATTACTCTCTATTTTATAGTGTTAGGATTAGGTTGGACTCTGTAAAGTCCAATTTTTTTTTAAATAAAAAAAAAACAAAGACAAACATGAGATTTAATGGGGAATTCAATACCATATTAGGCTACTCATTGTATGGCTGGCGAATTCAATACCAAATTAGGCTACTCATTGTGTGGCTTAGCCGAACTCCACTTCCCTTAGTGTAAAACTATCGATGTACTAAAAAAAAGGGCATAAATTGCAAGTTAAATACCAAATTATTATGGTTAGATAATTGTATAGCTTAACCTAAATTTGTCACCTCTTAGGACAAATTGCAAGTTATATATAATGATATATAAATATATCATTATATAAAATAATAAAAAGACAAACAAGAGACACAAGGCCTAACCCCAACTATAATTTTTAACTATAAGAGCGTCCTAAATATTATTAGAAGGACATGTCAACTATTAAAACTGAAGAAAGTTAAGATTCCACTATAAAACCAATCAGTAATATGGGAAATAGCTCAAGTTACTTATAAGCTCATGTAATGTCATTTCTCTCATCAATGAGAAATTTAGTCTAAAAAATAATAAGCCAGTACAAGTTAAAACACACCGATCTAAGGTTTGATTTTAAATATTTCATGACTGTATATGAGTGGTAAAATTGGTTTTGAAATAAAAGAAATAGCTTATTATATTAACACCTCACAAATTGTTGAATAAACCCCACATACTTAATACACCCCACATTTTCTTTTTCAATGAAAAATTATCTTAATACACCCCATTTACTTCCCCATAATACCCTCACACCTCACATTCTCAAAAAACACCTTATATTTTCTACATGCACCCCATGTTTTCTTATACACCCCACATTTCGCAAATCCTATAAAGCTTTTAATTTGGACAAAAAATGCCGACTGGAATTTTGACAAAAGATGCCGCCTAAAATTTTGACAAAAGATGCCGCCTAAGATTTAAAGCATATGTGGTTTGTTTGCAATTCCACCATTAAAACCCATCTCGTCTGCTTTTAATATTTTGTGGTAATTTTAGGTGTTTAATTCTTCATGTAATTCATGTGATCCCTAAAAGATGAATACGAACATAGAAGCTTAAATAATGCAGCTAAAGCAAGATTAAATAATTATCGATGTCGTCAAAATCACTAAAACAATAAAGAATATGAAGTCTTACCTCATGTGAAGCTTCCGAAACATCGATTTCATGTTCCATTCGTCAAAAATAATTTTTCTCAATCAAATTGTTTGTAGTTTCATTGGTTAGGGTTTTGTTCAACAATGGAGGGTCGGATGGATTTTAATAGTTGAAGAAGATAAATAATACGTTAAAAGTGATTTGGGGTGTATTTAGAATTTTTTTTTCTAAAAACCTAATAAGTTCAAAATTGTCATTGTATAGTAGGGTAAATAAATCATTTAATATTAAATTTTAATGTGAGGTGCATTCAACATTTTGTGGGGTGCTAATATAAAAAGCCAAAGAAATTTATTCTTAAGTTACAATTCACAAGATTTATACATAAATTAACCCAAATATTGTATAATTGCATATGTTAAAGTGAGTTATATTACATGATCAAGATTAATATTTGACATGGAAACAAGCTGCTAATATGGCCCTTTAGTTGGTTCCATATTTACTTTATTAGAGTCCTTTTACAAAGAAAACGAAATCGAGACAGACTTTATATCATCCCTTTGATAAAACAATATAATAGTCACTTAGTACAACAGTCTAGTAGTATTCTTTTTCGCTTATAAGTGAAAGATTTTAAGTTCGATTCTCGTCATAAGTGAATTTGAACCACATTATTGCCCCATTATGAGGTTTAACCCACTCAATATAAACGTCCCTGTCCATAACTTTTATACCAAACTCACACTCAAATCAAACCTTTCGCATGAGATTTTGGTATGGCTAATGCTAAAAGACAAAATTTAGACTCATTAACATTATCCTTTTGGTATGCTCATCCAATATTTGCTTTTAATGTTTTTTTTTTTGGTCAGATTTTTTTATATTTTTTGTCAACTGATAGATTTTGTTAGATTAAATGTTAGATTAGTCACCAATGAGATTCGAACCCATGCCGTCTTACAATGACTCAACTTCTTTCTACCACTGTGGTAAAATGTCACTTACAAAAAACAATAGAGATGTAATAGGTACTTGGCACTTTTTTTGGTCAGATTGCTTTTATGCTAAATGATGAAATTGTTCATTATCTGTCTGGTTATGAGTAAGGTCTAAAATATCGATACTATCCTGATATTTCCATCGAAATTTCCATGTTTTGGGACTACCGATATTTCCGATATCCTCGATATTTTAGACCTTGATAGGAACTCTATGTGGTACTAAGTCACTCATGTATCTTACCATGCAATGTATAAAGTGTAAAATATTATACTAATTCAATATATATAAATGATTATGGTGTGTTTAAACTTCTTTCATTAATTACTACATATTTTCTACACTCACAATGTTTGCCAGTTCGCTATATAATCAACTTAAATCAGTTAAATCCATCA
Organism: Malus sylvestris; assembly: GCF_916048215.2. Taxonomy (NCBI): domain Eukaryota; kingdom Viridiplantae; phylum Streptophyta; class Magnoliopsida; order Rosales; family Rosaceae; genus Malus; species Malus sylvestris. Next base: position 4,874,362 of record NC_062271.1, on the reverse strand, counting down.
TACAATACATTTCCTTCCAATTTTTTTGTGATAAACTAATAGATAATTGACTAAATAAACATCCTGCAAAGTTTCAATAAAAATTTTCAAGTTTTTCTTACAAGTTCCATGGTTTTTATTCAATTTTTATCGATATTGATAATATCCCGATATTTCTATCGAAATTTCCATGTTTTTTAACCACCAATATTTCCGATATCATTGATATTTTATACCTTGGTTATGAGGATCCTCCTGAGAAGATTTAGTGGCCATATATGAATATCAATCCATTCCAATGCTTATTGACCAGAGAAAATTATATAACTATCCACACTATATGCATAAGATTAATGTCTCGCATACAACAAGATTTCCTTTTGGTTCACACCATGGACCAAAATATTGATATTATCGATGATATTTCGCCGATAATATCGTTTTTGTGAGAGGGCAATATTTTCACGAGTATCCACTTAATTATTATCAATATATCGCGATATTATCGGAGGAATTCGTCGTTGTCGTCTGGAACCCTACTCCCCCATTGACGACGACCTCTTCGATCGCCTCCTGGACTCCCTCCTCCTCCTCGTCTTCAACAAGATCGGTGACTTGAAGACCCTCGGCCGCCGCTGCGTCGTTCTCTGTGGCGGTGAACGACTCCCAAAGATGTGGCAGTCATCGGATCCCATTCGTTCGACGGTGGGACCCACTCGAACCATTTTTGTTTGCCATGAAACGACCTGTGGTGGTCGGAACACCTCTAGACACCCACGGCCTCGCCGGAGATGGGTGTGCCTAATCCCGAGCCGATTTCATCCCAAAAACCTTAGAAAAACACAAGATAGAACTTAAAAATTCACATCTAAGCTTCAATCTAAAACAAAAAAAGGTAAACCCGAAGCTTACCTAACCGGAGAAGATTAAGAAGCTTGCCGGAGAGTTCCTGCGTTCGCCGAGTTGCAGAGACGAGAAGGAGAGGGAGAAATACGAGGTTTGATGACGATGATGATAATGGTAATGATGTTTGCACGATGGTGCTGCTGTGTGTGTCTCAGCGACAGAGAGGGAAGAGATAGAAGGTTTCGAGAGAGAGAGATAGAGTGCAGAGAAAGAAGAAGAAGAAAGAGAAAGGAAAGAAGGTCATAGGGTAGGGGATGGAAAGAGAGAAGAGTGAAGAGTGATATGGTGCTACCAAGTGTCAGTTTGGGAATGTTTAGGAATCTAGATAAAGGGTCTAGATTTAATCAAAATGGGGGGGGCCAAAATGAAATCTCAATAAAACTTTAGGGGACTTACGAAATTATACATATAAATGGGGGTTGGGGTGTTACACGTCGCACCCACTACCTGCAACCCAGAAAAATAAATAAATAAATAAAACCCTAATAGTTGAGGTAGTTTTGTGTAATTTACCCTAATATTTATTATCTAGGATAAATTTCTATATTTAAAAAAAATACTAAGGGATTCGAACCCCTCCCATTTTACTCCTTCAACACCTTGACCACCATATCATTTATGTTTTAGTGAAAATATGCTAAAATATTTATATATATGGTTTTGTTTTGAATTCTTTTTGCAAGAAACAAATCTACACATAGAGATGATGAAGATAGTGAAAATTTTGAACCTCGTAAGAACTCTATGTAGTACTAAATCACTCATGTATCTTACCATGCAATGTGTAAAGTGTAAAATATTGTACTAACTCATTATATATAAATGATTATAATGTGTTTATACTTCTTTCATTAATTACTACATATTTTCTACACTCACAATGTTTGCCAGCTCACTATATAATCAACTTAAATTAGTTAAATCCATCATGCAATGCATTTCCTTCCAATTTTTTGTGATAAACTAATAGATAATTGACTAAATAAACATCCTGCAAAGTTTTAATAAAAATTTCCAAGTTTTTCCTACAATTTCCATGGTTTTTATTCAATTTTTATCGATATCGATAATATCCCGATATTTCCATCGAAATTTCTGTGTTTTTGGACTACCGATATTTCCGATATCATCGATATTTTATACCTTGGTTCACACACTGTTCGTTGCTTCGACAAGACATTTAGAAATGCTTCTTCATAAAGTACTTCTGTACAATAGCAAAAATTTAACACAAAAGAACTTTTAACTTTGGGAATTGTTATTGGCATTCCAAATTTTCTATATTTAGAAAGAAAAATACATTTGTGAGGAGTGTAGAATGAGATTTTTAGAGTGCCAATAACACTTCCCTTAACATTTTGTAAAACATAATCAGAAGTACATTTTGTAATCTTAATGCGATTTTAATTATTTCAAATTCACTTTTAAACAAGTCGACATGTTCCTAATTAGGTCGATTTTACCCTAAAAGTATGAAATAATTTGTTCTTGATTTGGCATGTCCAGTGCCATTGTTCTATAGTGAGATTAATGTGGTGCACGAGGCTTAGGGCTGGTTTGGTATTGTTGTGCTTTAAAAAAAAAAATTGCTTATGTTGTGCTTAGGCATGGCAATTCCTGATACCACCCGATAACCTGACACGACACGACACGAAATTAACAGGTGTTCGAGTCGACACGATAACGAATTGGGTCGTTATCGAATAACCCGATAAGCACCTGTTAAGATAACGGGTTGGTTCGTGTATACACGTGGGTAACACGATACACGATAAGCAGAATATTAATTTAATAATTGTATAACCCTAAAAAATACTATAAATATATATATATATATATATATTAAATTAACTATAATAATTATAATAATTATATATACTATAATAATTATACCCCCAAAATACTAACTATAATAATTATATATATAATTTTAAATTAAATTTTATACCCCTGAAAACTATAATAATTATACGTACATAATAAATAGATTTAAATCTACTTAATAAATATATATACCATTGAATTTGATGGGATACGAATTATACGAAACTAATTTCAACAATCCAACTGTCAAACTTGTTTGTATATGCTTCGAGATTGCATCATTAAAAAATCGCAAAAAACAAACATTCAAAGATCAAGTAACCGAACAAAACTTTTCAACTGTTATAAAACGAAAAATCACAATTTAACTATTATTTTAACTCCGATTTTTATGATTTTTTACAGCTAGACTCTTTGACCCTATATGAATACAATGAATGAATTCGATCTTCAATTTAAAATATTTACAGATATCTTATGCTATACTTAATGAAAGTATGAATAAACTCTTAAGTGTTAGTGAATCTATTGTTTTAATGGGAGACTCATTCGACGAAACTAGTTTCAACGATCCAACCGTCAAACATGTTTGTATATACTTCGAGATCGCATATGCCAAAAATTGCAAAAATCAAACATTCAGAGATTAAGTAACCAAACAAAACTTTTCAATGGTTAGAAAACGAAAAATCACGATTTAATGACTATTTTAACTCTGATTTTGATGATTTTTTGCAGCTACACTCCTTGACCCTACATGAATACAATGAATGAATTCGATTTTCAATTTAAAAAATTACACTGGTGGATACCACAAAATCTTATGTTATACTTAATGAGTATGAATGAACTATACTAATTATATACATTAACTTAACAATTTTATACCCCTAAAAACTAAAATAATTACATATATATATATATATATATATATTAAATTATGTGTTTTAATGTTTTGAAGTAATATTTATGTGGCAAAGTGTGGTATGTGCAAATTTAAGAAAAAAATATATTTTTCTTAACGGGTCATAACAAGTGTGACACGACACGAACCGTTAAGATAACAGGTGTTACACGAAAACGACACAAACACGACAGACACGATCCGTTTGCCAGGCCTAGCTGTGCTGTAAGAATAAGTAGTTGTGAAATAAAGCAGCAGAGTGTTTGATAAACTTTTTTGTAAAAGTGCTTTTGAAAAAAAAAAACAGTATTATAGTGTTTGGTAAACTTTTATGTAAAAAGATGTGAAAAAAGCCGGTTTTTCAAAGCTGGGTTTTGCAGCTTTGTGTTTTTGGCTTTTTTCACCCAAAATTGTGAAAAAAGCTGAAGCTGAATGTTTACCAAACACAAAAAAGCTCCCAACTTTTTTTGATACCCACTTTTTTCAGAATCACCTCAGTACCAAACCAGGCCTTACTATCCACTATACATTCTATGGATTGAGTTACTTGGGAGGTTCTTCATTCTTGACCTAATTGGCAAAGCATAGGTGGGTGGCTAGTGAGAGTCGACATAGATATATCTAACAATTTCAACAACAAAAATTGATTGACCCTATTGTCCGCTTTGGTAGCATGATATAGTTGAAGCATCTAATTCAAAACCAATCGTCAACAGATATTGGACACAATATTTCAGCGTGTAATACAAGACTTCAATTAAAAACGTGTTGCATGATAACTGAAGTGTTAGTTGACGATGGCAACTCCATGCCAAATGAAACAAATACTATAACAATTGTAGGGTAGCAGGAAGAAGAAGAGCCACTTTAGGTTGAGGCTGCATATTTGGATAGTGTATAACGTTTAGTATTATGGAGATAATGCAGGCCAAAACTTGATAGTCTTGTCAAAACCAAAAAAAAAAAAAGAATTTAATCAAAGATATTATAAAGCTAATTGTAATAATTAACTGAACACGATTCATTTGAATTCCGACTACTGAAGAAAATGCCTCATAATTTTTTTTTTAACACCCAGTATTATCTACATTAAGAAGAATGAGGTGGGCTTAGCTTCACTATGGGCTAACGATAATGTGACTCAAATTTGCATTTGGCGATGATTAAACCTAAAACCTCTCACTTACAAGTGAAAAGGAATACCACTAACCGTAATACGAAGTGACAATGAGACTTAACCAATCACATTTGAATAGAATTATTTCCATGTTGTTAAGGGTGGTGCCGTTAATTTGGACTTTGATTAAAGATTTGAAAGGATTCTTATGGACTTTGATTAAAGATTTAAATGGATTTAGAGAGACTCTCCTGTCA